>NC_089822.1:113751002-114054033 GCF_035046505.1 Tiliqua scincoides
AGTTTTCTAAATATTTCTAAACTTCATCCATTGCTTCATGAAAGCTACTCCTTTTAGAAGAATGAATCCGTCTCTTGAACTTGTCACATGCAACAGGTGCAGTTGGGACACCTCTGTTCAAAAACAGGACATACAGGTCAATTCAGATATAATGGTCCCAGTCTTTTAACTGGAGTTAGGGGATTGGGAAAGTGCAGGGATTCTGAATGCAAATGTTTTCGTTCCTTCTCTTTTCAGAACTAACCCAACTGTAGTCATAATACTGTGTAGAATTCATTCTAAAGGGGGGGAGTTGTGTGATGGAGGGAGCATACAAATCTGCAGCATGGTCCCAAAAGTTAAGACCCGGGGAACATTTTGTATCTGCACCAGGCCAAAGAAGGAAGTGGTCTCTATGGTATCTTGCTTTACTTACCCAGATTAAAAACTTACCAGTAAGAATCTGGAGGTCTAGCATTGTCTGGTGCTTTACCCATCTTGTTCTTGTCATTTAAGCCTAGGCATAAAACAGCATAAGACTGGAGCAATCAGCTTTTATAACCATTACGTCTTCTCAGTCGTAATAAGGAGGGTGCAGAATTTGAAATGGCCAGAAATCTGGCTCCTTGGAGCACTTGGCTTTTTGAACCTGAAAACTTCTTTTGCACACAGAAGCGTATGTGTTGGGTCAAACATTCAAACTCTTGTATTTAACTTCAAAAATCTAGGTATTCAGGGCTGACTTGGCATTAAACTTGCAACAGCTTGTATTGCCCTGAAGTTTACTGTGTTTTTCTCTCCCCACCTCCAGGTCTGAGGTCAAAGAAGAAACTACTCAGGTTAAAATTGTACCACCTGTTAAAGTAAGTCTGTGTGTGTGTGTGTGTGTGTGTGTGTGTGTGTGTGTGTGTGTGTGTGTTTAAATCTGATTAAAGCAATGAGCAATTCTGGTACCCTTTTTCTGACTGGTTGTTATATCAACTGTTCCAGGAAAAAGTGTTCCTCGTACTCTTGGTAGAATCATGAGAATATTGTCACTTATTTAAAAACAAAGCCTTTGCCTTCATGATTGCATAGAGAAGCTCAAAATCATTGCAGAAGCATAATCCATGGGGAGAGGGCTTGGCAAAAAACACATTAAAGCAAATGCATTTAAAAAACAATGTCCCTTTAAAAACAGCCTTGCTGACCTTTCTGATGTAAGATTAAGAAGACAATCCATCAATCAGTCTCTCCAGACTTAGAAAGGCTTCACTCCTATCCCTCCCTTCAGCAGTGCAAAGTGATGATCTTTCTTTCATGTGCTCAGGGAAAAGTGAGGGGTCACTGGCTCAGAGGGAAGCCTAGAGAGAGACTTATTGATGCTGAATTGTCAGCCAGCTGCCCTCTCTTTTTTAAACTGTGATTTTAAAGGGATGCATTTTTCCCCTCCAGGGATCAACACATTCCTTCTCATTCGCAGTGGCCATTCGTGTTGAGTCAAATCCATGTATAACAAGGTTGGACCTGTGTGTATATACAATTTCTTGCAAAAGTCTCTTAGCCCACAGCCTCCCAACTTGTGATACATTTATTTATTTATTTTATTAACGAACACAGACATACAATTCTCCAATCTAATTGCACTTTTTTCTTTGACATAATAACCACATATAAAACAATTCTTCCATACGATTACATTTCCAGCTATTTTTTTAATACATTCGAATTCATATTTATACGTATTCTTTTTTTTCCCTTCAAATAAATTTTGGCCATTGTTATTAGCTGAATAAATCCTCCAATTTTCTTTAACCCTCAGAATACCCCTCAGGGTTCTTTTTCTTTCTTACTTTCCATTTTTTCTCCTGTAATATCTTTAATAATTTATCTCTATAACAGAATCTGATACATCCGCACTTTCTTATATTGGGTGTGTTCATTCTTCCAGTTAACTGGGATATATTTTCTCTTTGTTCCAACAAATTTTGTGATTTGTGCACTCCTGTTACTCTGTCAATCTTATCTTTCTTGATCTCCATCAGCACCTCTTCTTCGTCCTGTTGATCATCCTGTTGATTTTCCTCCTTGTCCGCTTTTTCACCCTTGTTTATCTTCTGCTTGTTTCTTCACATCTTCCAATTGTTCCTTACAGACATCTATCTGTTGGGAAAGAGTCTCCAGACTGGCTTGAATCTGCGAGGACCAATTCAGCTGTTGTTGCTCCATAACAAGCAATCTCTCCATATTAATCAAGATTTTCTGTATCCACATTTCTGGAACACAGTCCATTTTGCAATTTCTCTCTAGCCCACTAGATGTCCACAACATATTATTCTCCTCACTTCCACCATGTCATTACTACTCTGCCATCCGCATTCCTTACATGCTTCTTGCAGATAACAGTCCAGTGCGGTTAACAGAGAGAAAAACAAAACGAAAGAAAACAGTCTCACTGTCTCTGGTGCAGAGAAAACAAAGCTCTTTCAGATCTAATGAGAATTATATTTATATCCAATTATGTCCAAGAATAATTCTGGATTTTAATTCACACCCAAGTTATAGTTGTAATTATAATCCACCACCAATTTATTCCACGACAGAGAAAAAAAGCACTTTCAACCTCCTTAAAAAGTCTCTCGTTAACGCCTCCAATATATCCAGGGCTTTAGCCAAATCAGTCAGTTGGAGCCGGGGACAATATTAACACTTGCTTATCTTAAATTTCCAGCTTAAACTTTACACTTCATGCTTTTTTTCCCCCCCTCCATATGGCATCTCAGCACTGAGCCAGCAGCTTGACTGCAGATCACTGCACCTCCCCCAATACTGTCACAAATGGTTAGATTCCTCTGAGAAGAAAGCCCCCAACTTGTGATACATTTCTGATGCGCTCCCCTATTCTAAATATATTGCACATATTGATACACCCCGGTCTGCCTTCCCTTTTCAGACAACACCTCCCAAGTGTGCTGATTGCAGGCAGTACCTAGATGACCCTGATCTCAAGTTCTTCCAGGGAGATCCAGATGATGCGGTAAGTCAGTGCACCTAAGCAGATAAAAGTTAAGAATCCTGCCTTGCTGGCATGTCTCTGGAATAAATGCAAAATGTGTTGCTACTCCCCAGCTTGATGAACCAGAAATGCTGACAGATGAACGGTTGTCCATTTTCGATGCCAATGAAGATGGTTTTGAGAGTTACGATGACTTGCCCCAGCATAAAGTGACATACTTCAGGTGAAGCCTCTTGCTGACTTACTAGCCTAGATTGTCAAGTGTAGGGTGGGTAGGATCCCCGGGGGGGGGGGGGGGAATCACAACATATCCACAGATGGGTTCCCTTGGGACTATTCTGTCAAGCACAATTTGGGGAGTGAGAATCTGCAAGAAGTTGGAGAAAATAACTGCTCAAGTCTTTCCCTTATTGGCAATGCCTAGAGCAGTCAGACAGGCCCTATAGTTAGGTAGAAGGAGTGGGGGGGGCTGGAGCAGAAGGAAAGAACAGCACATCACTTCAAAAAGCCTACTACCCATTCAGTTTCATTCTACAAGTTCATGCCATTATGTGTATGCAAATTTGTACGCACTTGCCTGCCAGATAAATAATTGCCATTAGTTTGGAGTGGTGGCAGAGGGGAATTTCCAAAAGAGAGAAAGTTTACAAGTGGTATTGGGAAGGGGCAAGTTCAAAAGATTTGATACACATCACTTTTAAGGGCATTTCCACTTGCCCTTAGGTTAGAGGCTAAGCACAGCTGTTAGACACTGACACAGCTTGTAGAGATTTTTGTGAAACCTGCTGGGGCTACGCGCACTACCTGTGTGCCATAGAATCTAGGGCAAGGGGAAGCTTGTTCATGTTGCTGAAGCCGTGGGTTGCTGTTGACATTCCTCATCCAGTGGATCAGATTCTTATGCTACAGCTAGAAAACTGGAGCTGGCCAGGAGGTTAACTTACAGTGGTGAGTGGAGTATAAGTACATACTTGTCCATCGTTGTGGCTGCTTTGCCTTCTGTGGTTCTGGACTATAAGGGTCTACAGACCTCCTGACTGTATGAGGAGCAGAGGGATCATAGCTTAGTGGTAGAGCATGTGCTTTGTATATGTATGAGAAGCCATCTGGTCCAGTTCTTGGAACTGACAGGTAAGAATAGGAAGAACTCTGCCTGAAACTTTGGAGAGTTGCTATCTGGGAGGCAGTATAGACAGTACTGAGCTTGGTGAACTAATGGTCTGTCTTTGTCCAAGGCAACTTCCTGTGTTCACTTTGGAGATGTATACCCTGCCTTTTGATCAAAATGCTCCCCAGGACAGCTTACAATGGTTAAGAACATAAAAACATCTCAGCAGTCCTTAGTCTTCTGACCAATGGAAGAGGGTACTTTCCCTACTTCTGCTGTCCCAGAACAACTGGCAGTTGAAGCAGTGTTCTTTCTGTTGGGGTTGGAAAAGCAAGCTCTTTGCAGCTGTTCCTTCTCCGGCCAATGGCTAGGGCAAGGTTAGCCTCCACCTTGTTGTGATGTTCTTCCTTTGGGAGTGCAGTTCAGCTTCCTGAGAATTTTCTCTCTCTACACAAGAAAGGAGCAGTTCTCAGAGTTGTCTGGGCTGTAAAGAAACATGCAAGAAATGGTTGTAGTCTGAAGCTTTGCCTGTGAGAGCTGTAGAGTTTTGCAGAGTTTGCAGGGCATTCTTCCCAATGGGAGGCTGTTGACCATAGGTAAGAACATAAGAACATAAGAACATAAGAACAGCCCCACTGGATCAGGCCATAGGCCCATCTAGTCCAGCTTCCTGTATCTCACAGCGGCCCACCAAATGCCCCAGGGAGCACACCAGATAACAAGAGACCTCGTCCTGGTGCTCTCCAAGGTACAAGGGTGTGTGGGTGGATTGTGGCCAGAATCTGCAGTGGGCTCTAGGATTTTGAATCATGTCTTTCTGTACCCTGCCTGACCCTTTTATTCCTCCTTTATGGCCTCCATTCATGTTCCCAAACTTCTTTGCTTTCCTTTTCATGTCATTGCTCGTTTCTTTGCCACCTTCTCCAAGAGCTGTAAAGGGCACAAGTATTTCATCTGTATACATATTGACCCCCCCCCCCCGTTTTTTGGGTGCATTGTGAACAACTGTACTTTAACTGTGTATAAACTGGGAGATTGATGATGGTATGTGGCTGAAATAAGTGCTGAGCATACATAGTATCAAAGATATCAACTATCTTCTTTTCTGAACAGTATTTATGATCGGAAAGGTCACCTGTGTCCATTTGATACTGGTCTTGTAGAAAGAAATATTGAACTTTACTTCAGTGGTGTTGTGAAGCCAATATACGATGATAACCCTTGCCTGGATGGTAAGTGTGGCTTTACCTAGATCTTATTCTGGGATTGTAAGATGAATGTGAATATCCTGGCAGTATGTCTTGGACTCTGTTGCAATCAGTTGGTTTTTGTATGTCTAGAAGCTTTTAGGCGGTTAAAACTTGCAGCTGGAGGCTTCCAGTCTATTGTATTCAGATCTTTGGCTGAAGATCTTTTTGCATGGGATAAGGACAGCAACAAACTTGGGAAAACAAACACCATTTTGCTGCTTATTTCACTAGAAGTGATACTGACTGGGTGGGGTGTGTTCATTCTTAGGGAATTCCAAAATTTGCCTTAACAAATTTCCCCAAATCCAGGAATGTAAAATTTGAGTTTCCCCAGCCCAACTGACTGATAGAAATCACTATTCACCCCGATGTGAATGTATAGAATAGGAGGAAAAGAATGGAAATGTGTATGCACTTCATTGTGCTTTCCTATTTCTAGAGAAAATGCAGATCTTGGTAAGAAATGTTGGGGGTGGTTCTGTCACCCATCATGTTGGATCAAGTGATGTATCCCATTTGGCCAGTTTTTTAAAAAGTAAATATGCTTGCTAATGACTATCTAGAAAGGCATGGGTGTGTATTGAATCTCCATCCTATTTGCCTTCCTTATTCAGGTGGTGTTCGAGCCAAGAAGATGGGCCCCATCAATGCATGGTGGATCACTGGCTTTGATGGAGGGGAGAAGGCTTTAATTGGCTTTACTACAGGTAAGCCTGCAGGGATGTGGGGAAGAAGCCACAGGCCATGATGATATCATCGTGGCTGTTCACTAGGGCTACAATCCTTTACACTTACAGCCTTGTTATACATGGATTTTTATACATGGATTTGACTCAACAGGAATGGCCCCTGCAAATGAGAAGGAATGTGCTGATCCCTGGAGAAAGGGAAAAATGCTCCCCTTTAAAATCAGTTTAAAAAACTGAACAGTCCTTTAACAATACTATTATTAAACTAAAAATTCACAAAGCGGTTTACAGAGAAAAATCAAATAACTAAATGGTTCCCTGTCCCAGAAGGGCTCACAATCTAAAAAGATGCAAAAGAATACCAGCAGACAGCCACTAGAACAGACACTGCTGGGGTGAGGTGGGCCAGATACTCTCCCCCTGCTAAAAAAAGGAGCACCCGCTTGAAAAAGTGCCTCTTACCCAATTAGCAGGGGTAGCCTCCTTAATGAGAGGGGGGGGCAGGTGGCTGACAATCCATCAATCCTTCTCTCTCCAGCAGACCCCTCCCTTCCCCTGAGCACTGAAAGAAAGGTGATCACTTTGCATTGGTGAAGGGAGGGGCTGAGTGAAGCAGACAACTGATTAATGAATTGTTGTCTTAATGACTCGTATCTTAATGACTCTTATAATTGTGATCTTATTTTTTCACAAAGGTCAGCAAGGCTGTTTTTAAATCACCAGAGCAAAGAAACTGTTTTTTAAATTGATTTGCTATAGTACGTTTTTTGCCATCCATGCGAGTGCACAGAATGGAACCCACAATGAGGCTCAACCTGTAATTAGGTTATACCTGTAATTGCTTTCATGACTGTCTCTCTACAACAGTAAGAAGCAGTTTTTTAAACTGTGATTTTAAAGGGAAGCATTTTTCCCCTTCTCCAGGGATCAGCACTTTTTCTCTCCAGGCACTTAGAACCCTCCCTTCCCCCTCAGCATGTGAAAGAAAGATAATCACTTTGCTCTTGCTTTGCTTTACTCTTGCTTTGCTCTGTGGGAGGGGTCGCTTGGCTTGGAATGAAGCCTTTCTAAGAGACTGATTGATGGATTGTCTGCCTAATGACTCTGTTTTACATCACAAAGGTCAGCAACAAGGCTGTTTTTAAATTGCCCAGCAAAGGGTCATTTTTTTTTTAAATGGATTTGCTTTAATTCGATTTTTGCCATCCACTGAGTTCTGGGAATGGACCCCCCCACTCCCCCACCCCTGCTAATAATGAGACACAACCTGTACCTTATATAGGAAGGCAGGTTTTTTTGCGAGGTTTCCATGGTTCCCCAGGGAGCCATGACTCAGTTTGGGAACCACTGGTCTTATCCATCAGACAGTTATTGTGTTCATTAGATTATGACTTTCCTGCCTTGGCATAAGTTTGAACCCATGACTCAACAAGCTGTTCAATAGACCGCATGTTTTTATTGCATTCTAGCTTTTGCGGATTATATCCTGATGGAGCCAAGTGACGAATATGCTCCCATCTTTGCACTGATGCAGGAGAAGATCTACATGAGCAAAATTGTTGTTGAATTCTTGCAGAATAATCCTGATGTCAGCTATGAGGACTTGCTGAACAAGATTGAGGTTTGTATGGGAGACTGGAGAAACTGTTTGCTGCAAGAAGATAAGCCAGACCAGCTAGTCTTTATATACCGAAGGAGGAAGCGATATTGGCCTCCAGTTAGCCTTTCCCTTATTAAGATATAAAATTGTAATTTGGACAGACAAATTAAACTGTATCACGTTGCTACCTTGTGGAAGTTGTAAGTCATTGGTATGATGTGTACTTTTTATATATACGTAAAATAAATAAAATATATATAGTAGGCCCTTGATATCTGTGGTGATCTGTTCCCAGACCCCCCACAGATAATGGAATCTGCTGATGGGCCATCAGAGGAGCTCTGGATGCAACTTGAGGCCCTCCGGAGGTGTTCTGAGGCCCAGGCCTCAGAAAGTGTCCTGGATACGACCGGAAGGTGCTTCCAGTCGTATCCAGGAGGTCAAGTGGGCTCTCCAGTGTGGGTTTGGAAGCCACAGAGTCAAATCTGTGAGTTCCAAAGCTGCAGATGGAAAGGACCCACCTGTATTTATATTTATATATGTAATCTAAACAAAAATTAAAAAATAATGTCCAGAGTTCCATTTTGAACCCCTCTGCTGTCAAGGTTCTTATATAGTATGAAAAGAATCTTCTGTTTAAGACACTGCCAGTCAAACTGAATTGAGTTGGATTTGAAACCATGAAGCTGTCCTTGTATTTACCTTGTCATGGTGCATCTCAGAAAATCAAGAGACAAATTATATGTCCCATTAAACATGCAGTTTGGTCCTGGTAAGCTCTGGGTTTGAGTGTTTTTTTCCTTAATCCTTGTAAGTACCCACTGCTAGAGTATGTGCATAAGTAATTGTATTGAGACTACGGTGGGGGGTTAGGGTTTTAACCTTGCACCCACTACAATTGCAGTTCAACTTCTCTTCCCTCTCTTTGTGGCTTCTGAAAGTTCCTATTGATGTGAAATTATAAATGTATTTTTAAGAAACCAAGCATGTTGAGGCCAAGCAACACTTATAACTAGAGGTGTTACTTATTTTACTCAGAAGTAAGCTCATTGTGTTCAGTAAGACTTGAGCTGTAATCCTTTCTTACTTACGAACCCCTCTATTTATAGCATAACATGGAGTTCCCAAATTTTCTAGCACCATGATCCACCCTGCTGCACCACAAAACTGTATTGGGAACCTCTGGAGGCCACTTCTGGGTCGCATTGGGCCCACAACTCACTCCATTGACCTCCACAGGCCTCCTAAGGAATACTTAAGAAAGCAACCCAAAAGTAAACCAGAAGTTGCAGGCACAAACCGGAAGTCACTTCTGGTTGTTTCCTTAAGGCATTCTGAGGTCTGCAGAAGCCAGAGGAGTGGGTGGTGGGCCTGGCTTGATCTAGATATGCAAGTGGCCTCTGAAAGTTCCCGGTAAGGCTTTGCGGCATGGCAGGGAGCATCAGATCATGACCCTCCAGTTGTGGTAGGCTGACTTACTCATATATGAAAGTTTGCTTGAGGGCCATTTCCTTTCCTTCCATCCCTCTCTGATTACTAAGAGGTGATCTGGTTTGTGTTGCAAGTTGGTTGAAGTTGTTTTAGACTGGTTTATCAAAATGGCTGCAGAGCTCCCTTTTGGGCATAAGGTGGCAGATGATGAAAGCCCCTTTTGGATGACTATCTCCCTGTGGTTGCTCAAAATTCCTTTTCCTGAGTTGCGCTTAAAAAATTAATAATTCATTGCATCCTTTAATTCTCTGCAGACAACCGTCCCACCCGCTGGACTGAACTTCAACCGTTTCACAGAAGACTCTCTCCTCCGGCATGCCCAGTTTGTTGTGGAGCAAGTGGAAAGTTATGATGAGGCAGGAGACAGTGATGAGCCTCCTGTTCTAATTACACCCTGTATGAGGGATCTGATCAAGCTGGCTGGAGTAACTCTTGGGAAAAGGTAAGACAGTGACAGTACTGCAGGTCTGGCAATAGGGCTGCCAGCAATCCCTGACATACAGTATCATGCATTGCTCTTGCTACAGTAAGGGATTTGTGCTTCCCATGCTTAAATCAACATTATCTGCCAAGATGAGGATAATTCTGAAACCTGAATAATTATACAGTGCTGGTCCTTAGTATGATTCTGCTTTTCTTAGTCATGGGTATGGGCAAAGAGTATTGCAGGGTATTGAAAACCTGTCTGGATGTTGACTCATGGGTTGAGCTGGAGCACATTATGCCCTAACGGGAGCACAGCTCTGCTGGATGGAGAACCCAGACTGGCCTCTGGCCTGTTTAAGAGGGAAGTATGTCTTTCTGTCCTGTGTATGGGGCTCTGAGGGAAACAGGATGCTGGGCTAGGTGGACCTTTGACCTGATCCAGCAGATCTACTCTTAAATTCTTATCAAGTGGAAATTATGCTGGCAGTTCCTAGGAAACCTAGGATTTCCTTCCAAAACTTCCACCCAAAACTTGAAGTGTTGGCCTTGGTCAGCTTTTTTGTGTTCACAGATAACTTGCTGAAGGTTCTGCATATCCCTAGCAGATGCTTTCCAGGGAGGATGAACTCTAGAGGTAGTTCATTGAGTTATTCCTAGTTAGCCTAATGAACAGGTTTTGTTTTTCTTGACATGGAGATATACCTTGGTTTAGTAGCCCCTGATACTCTTCACTATAAGGGCTGGTCACACTCATCGAAGCAAGACTACTTTTCAGTGCGGTGATAAACTTAGGTCTAGACTGACATTTCTGACTGCAGGTGGGGGCTCCCATAGTTTAAGATTTTTCAATTAAAAAAAAATCTTTTCATGTGGAGAATTAGATGTTGGACTGATGGATTCTAATTTTGCCTTCTCCCTGACACACTCGCCTACTATGTGCAGAAAACGTTGGATATGGAGGAGCCTTCAGTCACGAGTGCTCACTTGCTGGCTAAAATGGTAGAGTCCAAGTCCACATTTGCCTCCTCAGTGAGAACTAGGCCCAAGCTATTGTCTGCTGCTGTCTTTACCACTCAGGTGTGTGCTACTTGAAGAAACACCTGGGTGAACTAATTTTCCCTTATTCACATAAAGATAGAATTATGTAGCCACTTTGATACCCTGAAGGTATCTTGCATCCAAATAAACTGCAGATGCCTGGCATTTCACTGCTATTTTTTCCTCCAGGCGAGCTGCAAGGAGGCAGGCCATCCGCCATCCAACCAAGATTGACAAAGAAAAAGGGCCCACCAAAGCCACCACCACCAAGCTGGTGTATCTGATCTTTGATACTTTCTTCTCAGAGCAAATAGAGAAGGATGAAAAGGAGGCAGACAAGGAGAATATCACAAAGCGGAGGCGCTGTGGAGTCTGTGAGGTAACCTGGCAGAGATCTTAACATTGCTAGCCCAACAACTATTTTGACTACTGAAGGAAGCCACACTGATGACTTGTGGCTCCAGCATTCAGGGAGGAAAACGCTCTCATTCTTCATAGCTTCCTGACCTCTTCCCCTTCTAATTTATTTACTTACTTGCTGTGTTTGTATACTAGCTTTCTGCCAAAGCACTCCAGTCTGTTTGCATAAAATAGTGGCTTACACTTTAGGAGAGTCATAGAGAGAAAAAAGGAATGGGAAGGAGAAAAGAAAATGAGCAAATTCAAGTTTTAAAACTTTATCCTGTCACATAATGAGGCTGTGTAATGACTAGGTGGAATAGTCATTGCAGGGGACACTCATGGAAGGAGAGCAGCCAGAGGCTATTTGGTCCCAGCTGAGCTGACATTTGGGGGTTTCTTGATCTTCCCTCTGATGCAGCTGGGTAGGATGGCTGCTGATGGAGGCAGTTCTGGAAGGTGAGGGGTCAAATGAAACCTTACTGCTTTCTAGTAATCTTCCTTACTGCAATGCTTCCCACCTTTACCATGCTGCTACCAGCCAAAAATTTTCCTAGCGTCAACAAATATGCAGATTGGTTAGGAACCAAAGCATGAAAATTAACACACATTCTGCTATATGTTAGCTGATCATTTTCATACTTCCTGAACATCTTTTTCTAAGTGGTTTGCAGCTCTGTGTAAAAACTGCTGGAAAAGCTCATGAGCAGTACCTTTCAAAGGGAGGTGGTAAGGGTTGCTACACTCCAAAAGTGTGTGTGAAGAAACCGGAAGCAGGATCTCCCCCCCCAAATAGGGTGTCATGGGAAATGTCTTGATTTTGGTGCCTCTCCTAGTGCTGTCAGTCTCCTTCTCAGAAGGATTCCTTCCTCTTCCGTCAAGCTCCATTCTGCCTTGCCAAACAAGGCAATTCAGAGCATATAAAATTTGCCTCTTTTTTCAGAACTGCCTGCTCCATAAAATATAATGCAACATTTATGTGTCCTGAACAGCTTTTTCAGGGACTCTCATCTATTTTCATAGAGTATCGTTACTTTTTGCAGTTTTGACACAAGTTCATTCCCCTTATTTCATAGTACCCCTGGTTTCTTTACTGGACCGCCATCTGTTATGCTGGTATCTTTTGAGGTCTGCTATTCTGACTGATTGCAGATGGGCTGTTTTTTATTGCTTTATAGAAATTTGCTCTGCCATTTTCACAGCTCAGCCTACAATGGATTGTGAAAATTTACCCAGTTCCCAGAGCATGCCAAGAATGCTTGTCTTGCCTGAAACCAGTTTCCTTGTGAACTTCCCAAGTCTCTCCTTGCAGAAGGCTTCTCTCCTGCAATATTCCATATGCATCTGTTGACTAGGCTCCTTGTTTGTTTACAGGTTTGCCAGCAGCCAGAGTGTGGCAAATGCAAAGCTTGCCAGGATATGATTAAATTTGGGGGCACTGGAAAGTCGAAACAGGCCTGCCTGCACAGGAGGTAGTTATGATTCCCCCGCCTTGATGGACTATGCACTATATAAATGCAGTTGGGGCAGCACTACAAGGGTAGGGTAGCCTGGTATGCTCAATCCAACTTCATTTGGTTGAAATGTTAACTTGGGACACGGGGGAGAAAAATTGTTGGGAGCAAGTTCTACACATGTTCTCAAGAGAAGACTTCAAAGTTGGATCATGTGGCCCAAATAAAAAATAGACTATACAGAACTAAAGTTGGCCATTCCCAGGTCTAGTCTAATGAATATGTCAGCTCCTGAATGATTTGGCTGCATAGATTTGAAAATGATGAAGATTCACCAATTATGAATTTATCAGGGTTCTCTTCTTCTGTCCTGGGCCTGGTTCTCTTGAACAACTTCATCAATGATTTGGATGAAGGAATAAAAGGAAGTTTTCTCAAATTTGTGGATGACACCAAGCATTAGCAGAAGCTTTCAGGAAGACTTTGAAAAAAATGGAATAGTGGGTTGAAATGAATAAAATGAAGTTCAACAAGGGCAAAATGCAAGGTTCTACACTTTGACAAAACACTGGTGCAGTTACAGAATGGGAGATATCTGGCTTGGCAACACAACATGTGAGAGAGATCTTGGAATTGCGGTGTATATAAATCAGCAGTTTAATGCAGCTGCAAAGAAGGCTTATGCAATTTTAACCTGCATTAGTAGAACCGTAGCTTTCATGTCATGAAAAGTAGTGGTTCCACTTTACTCTACTTTAGTCAGACCTCTCCTGGAGTACTGTGTCCAGTTCTGGACACCTCACTTTAGAAAAGATGCAGCCAGACTGGTTCGGGTTCCGGGAATAGTGACAAGGATGACAAGCAAATGCGTGTTTTGGCCATAATATTTTCAAAATTTACAAAAAAGTTTGTAAAGTTTAGGCATCTTGTAGAATAGAGAAGATTTGGGAAGGTTGCTGACACAATGAGTCCTCCATTTCTGAGCCACGTGCATAGTGTTTTTCTTTTGCTTTAGGTGCCCCAACCTAGCTGTAAAAGAAGCTGATGATGATGAGGAGGTGGATGATAACTTTCCAGAGGTTTCCTTGCCCAAAAAGATGCTGCAAGGAGGGAAGAAGAAGCAAAATAAGAGCCGTATTTCATGGGTGGGAGATCCCATCAAGGTATGCTGCCTTTGTGAAGGATGTCATGCATTAATTCAAATTGGGTTTCGCCCTTGAGTTGTTTATGATGTGTGTGTAGATCCCTTGAGTTAAACAGCTGTATACGTATTCTTGAATTTTGCTGTAATTGGTACTACTTTGAATGGCAGCAGGTATGTGCCTCAGGGCCTAATGTCCTTTCTTGGGGATAGGGAATGTTGATCTAGTTGGGCACTTGTGTTTTAACACTGCTTTGGCCTTTAAGTCATTTTTTCCACAACCATGAGGTTGAAAATACATGCACTGACAACCAGATTCTCTTAATTTGTAATGCATCTGTGGCCAGGCAAAACTCTCTTTATTCTCCCTCTTGCTAAGGAGAGCCTTGAGATGTGGTAGTAAGGAAAATGGGTGTTTGTGAGTGCCTGCTGTGGGCTTCAGTGCCTAATTAGGAGCGCCCACAGTGCTGTAGCATAAGCTTTTTTTGTCTGTCTGCAGAGTGATGGCAAGAAGGACTATTATCAGAAGGTATGCATTGATTCAGAGACCCTGCAAGTAGGTGACTGTGTCTCTGTCAGCCCCGATGACCCTACGAAACCTCTCTATCTGGCAAGGTGCGTCTTCTCAGAACAAATGTGTTTTTCCCCCTCTATGGTGAATGTGATAGAATTGTGGATAGAAATGTTTAGACTTGAAACCAAGCTGAGCCATCTGATGAGGCTGGGAGAAGGATCCTGTAGAGGGGGCAGCTTGGCAGGAACCATCACAGTGCATTGCAAGCAACTACCTCTGCCCCAGGCTGCCTGCCTGCATGGTCCTGTCAGTCCAGCACCTACAGCCACCATTCCTCCTCTTTCTACTTCCCTGCCCCCCATTTGAAATGGCAGAGTCTGGGGAGATGAAGCGTGGGGGGAGGAAAGAGGAGAATGGTGACCTGCAGCCTCTCTCCTCCACGCGATGCCTCTTCCATCTCCCCAGGCTCTGCTTCTTTAAAATGTGGAGCAGAAGATAGGCAGTGAAACAAGGGGGGTTGTGCACAGGCATGGCTGGCAGTGGTGGCAACAACAGTCATGACGAGGTGGGCCTTGGGCTGGCGCTACTTACAGCTGAAAATTTGAATCCAAGTCTATCATAAAGCTTCTGGGCAGTCTTTATCCATGTCCATTCCACTTAGTACAACAGGGGACTTGCTTAATGGACTGTCTATGGCAGGGTGTCCAAAGTTTTTGGCAGGAGGGCCACATCATCTCTCTGACACTGGGTCGGGGGCCAGGGGAAAAAAGAATTAATTTACATTTAAAATTTGAATAAATTTACATAGGTTTACATAAATGAATATATTAAAGATGAACTTAAATGAACGAATGAAGGTCTTCTAATAGCTCAAGTCCATGAACAAACCAAGGCTGGCCTTTCCTTCGCTGCCACTACTGCATCACAGACGTGAAAAAGCAAGCAGTGGAGGGAGCCCTCATCACACAGCTCACAGGAGAGGTCAAACAGTCGCCCTCATACTGAGAGCATTTGCATCGGGCCAGTGTGGGCTCCAACAAATTTCTGAGGGCCAGAGGCTCATTGGAGACTGGGTGCTCTCTAAGGGCCACATTGAGAGTCCTCGAGGGCCACAAGTGGCCCCAGGGCCAGGGTTTGGGCACCCCTGGGGGTGAACAACAAATATTGTTGCTTGTCTTGCAGAAAAAGCATGTGACGTGTCTTGGCATAGGTAATTCTGAGCATATTGCTTTTTGAGAAGGTTGTACCCATGCCTGCATTTAATATATAAGTTTTGTGAGCTGTGGTTATGAAGCTGAGCTATGAACTAGAAAGCCCTCAGTTCAAATGTTGCCTCTGCCATGAATTCACTACAGAAGTGTTGTCCTTGGCTTTTTGTGGATAGGAATTCATCCTCCTTTGTTCACTTCTTCCCTGCTGCAGAGTCACCGCTATGTGGGAGGATGCCATCAATGGACCAATGTTCCACGTCCACTGGTTTTGCCGTGGCACTGACACAGTCCTGGGAGCAACTTCTGACCCATTGGAACTCTTTTTGGTGGATGAGTGTGAAGATATGCAGCTGTCTTACATCCATGGCAAAGTCAATGTCCTTTATAAGGCTCCCTCGGAGAACTGGGCCATGGAGGTGCGTTGAAGATTCTTGCAAGAGGGCGTCAGTCACTGTATTTTCAACTGGGGTCAGGCAGGGTTAGGGAGGTTATGTTCTAGGCTAATAGGGACTTGCAGGGCAGAGGGCTGGCTGACATTCCTCCTGGATATCTGATAAGGCAGTGATTTTCAACCTTTTTCATCTCACGGCAACACTGACAAGGCACTAAAATGGTCAAGGCACACCACCAGGTTTTTGACAATTGACAAGGCACACCATGCTGCCATTGGGGGCTCACATCTCCCATTGGCCCTATTAATAAATGACCTTCCCCCAAATTCCTGTGGCACACCTTTGAACCACTCATGGCACACCAGTGTGCCACGGCAAAGTGGTTGAAAACGGCTGTGATAAGGTGTAAGAATCCTATTGCCTGTTAATTCTAATGAGCAATAAGACTTTCTGTGAAATCTGCCATAGGCTGCTCTCCACCTGCCCCTTCTGCTAGCTTTTCTTACTGGTATCCTGTGTGGCTGCTTGTCGTACACTTAGGGGAGGGTTTGGGGTGCTCAGTGTTCTTGGTTCTTGAACCCTAAAGCCCTCAAGGCCCCCCTGTCCAGTAGTACTGCCACCACCCTGTACGTGCCAGTGCTTCAGTCCAGGGACATTGAGACCCTCTAGGCTTAATTCTATCCCTTGCAGGTACTGAGCGCTTTCTCCAATTAAAGCTTCAGTCCTTAAGTTACTAGACCTCAATGAGCACTTGGTAGCTTGCTGAACGGCTAGGCAGGATTCTGAACTTTTGTCTCCAACAGACAATGAAACAACTTGGTAAAAGAGATTTTAGTTTATTAAGTACATACGTTTACATAAGGCAGCAAATGCTAGAGGCATAAACATCTAGGAAACACATCAGCAATAAAATAATAAAGCTAGCTGGCTATCTCTGTTAGTCCCTAACTCTCACATGGGTCAGCTTCTCTTGTAGATCTTTTAGCTCTAGGCTACCTATGAGGCCAGATGCCCATGGTGGACAATGGAGCTCACAGCGTGCAGGATGTTGCACCCAAAAACTCTGCCCAGGAAGAACCGGACACACCCCTTGGGGCACTCATTAGTATACTTCTTATGCTACTAGTACTGAGGTGACTTCATACTTATTTAGACTGTCCAATCAGAAACTTTTGAGGACAGAACCTTCTTGGACTGGGTCTGGTTGCTAGTCCTCCTAGTTCTTACCCCTCCCCACTGGAGATCCATAGCTGCATTCCATTCCGCTTGATCAGGCACCCCTCAGTCTACTGAGGTGTTAAACATTCCAGTGGGTTATAATGTCCTTTCTGTCCAGCAAAGGAGAGACAACAATCTTTGTTTGTTTACTCACATTCTTGCAGCTAGGAACTGCTAGGCACTTCTCTATTACTTAGTTTGGTTCAGGCTTCACATGCTAACCTAGGGCTAAACTGTACATATTCATGGCACTGCTGTGGGTCTCCTGTCTCTTTGCTTTCATATCATTTTCCTCCTTCCCCCACGCAAAACACCTTGAGACAGTAAAGCAAACCATGGGACCCACACTGCCATTTTCCTTTGGCTATGTCCTCTGTTCTAGAGGGCAACTGGTGTCTGTGCAAGTACAATTTGAGTCTTGAACAGCACATTCTGTGTTCACTAGAGTAATCGCTCTCAAACTTTTAGGAAGATATACTCCCCAAGTAAGTCTTGGAGTGCAGCAATGCAATCCCCAGGATCATGTCACAAAGGGGGTCAAGGGGGTGCTTTCACTTACTGTCACTAATTCCAGGCTGCTGGAAGCTCCGGGAGGTGCAGAGGAGCCCTGTGCAGTCCTCCACCTGGCTCCCCAGTGCTTAGAACATTGAGAAATAAGCAAGCGCAGAGCACTTCCTGGTGCTTTGGATCACGTTGAACTTCCCGTGGTGCTTGGGAATCACATTGCTGCCCTCGCCCCTTAAAGGGATGGGAAACCCTTTACATGAACTGGTGGGTCATGACCCACCAGTTTGAGAACCACTGAGCTAGAAAATACAGGTGTGCCCCGGTATCTGCAGGGGTTATGTGAAACTGTGAGAGCTCTTCAACCTCTCCAGACTGAGAGCAAAGTCCAAAGTTCAGCTGAAATGTCTGCCTGACTTCCTCTTTGCCGACGATGCAGCTGTCACTACCCACTCTGCCAAAGATCTCCAGCAGCTCATGGATCGTTTTAGCAAGGCCTGCCAAGATTTTGGACTGACGATCAGCCTTAAGAAAACACAGGTCATGGTTCAGGATGTGGACTCACCTCCCTGCATTACAATCTCTGTGCATGGAGGTTGTCCATGACTTTGTGTACCTTGGCTCAGCGATCTCCGACACTCTTTCTCTCGATACCGAGCTAAACAAACGCATTGGTAAAGCAGCTACCACGTTTTCCAGACTCACAAAGAGAGTCTGGTCCAACAAGAAGCTGACGGAACATACCAAGATCCAGGTCTACAGAGCTTGCGTCCTGAGTACACTTCTGTACTGCAGCGAGTCATGGACTCTTCGCTCACAACAGGAGAGGAAACTGAACGCATTCCACATGCGCTGCCTCCGACGCATCCTCTGCATCACCTGGCAGGACAAAGTTCCAAACAACACAGTCCTGAAACGAGCTAGAATCCCTAGCATGTATGCACTGCTGAAACAGAGACGCCTGCGTTGGCTTGGTCATGTTGTGAGAATGGATGATGGCCGGATCCCAAAGGATCTCCTCTATGGAGAACTCGTGCAAGGAAAGCGCCCTATAGGTAGACCACAGCTGCGATACAAGGACATCTGCAAGAGGGATCTGAAGGCCTTAGGAGTGGACCTCAACAAGTGGGAAACCCTGGCCTCTGAGCGGCCCGCTTGGAGGCAGGCTGTGCAGCATGGCCTTTCCCAGTTTGAAGAGACACTTGGCCAACAGTCTGAGGCAAAGAGGCAAAGAAGGAAGGCCCATAGCCAGGGAGACAGACCAGGGACACACTACACTTGCTCCCAGTGTGGAAGGGATTGTCACTCCCGAATCGGCCTTTTCAGCCATACTAGACGCTGTGCCAGAACCACCATCCAGAGCGCGATACCATAGTCTTCCGAGACTGAAGGTTGCCAACGGTCTGTGAAACTGGATACTGGGCTTCCCCGGTCCTCCTAATGCCTTTTAAAGGCATAAAAACGTCACTTCCGGTTTTGATGAAAATCCAGAAGTCACATTTTTTTCAATTTAAACAGTCATTCTGAGGCCCGCAGAGTGTGCACGCAACCTCTGCAGGGCTCAGAAGACCCTCCAGAAGTGAGGAGCACAGCTCACCTCACCTACAGAAGTTGCACGGGGGTGGCCTCCTGCAACCACGGATACTTGAAACCGCTGATATGAGATCCATGGATACAAGGGCCCCCTGTAGTTGTATCCCATACTGCAACCAAGAGTTGTGGGCTCAGTTCTGCAGCAGGGTTTTTAAAAAATTGAATCAGTAAATACAATAGTGAGATCTTGAAGCGCAGGTTCAAAAACAAACTTTTGTTGTGGACAAAAAATCCTTTTGTGTGATTGCAAGAAAATTGCCAGCAAGCAACAATTCCATTATTAACTCTTGATTGAAACTGTGCCAACAAGACAACAACAAAGCAGTGGTCACCAGTCAGTCAGCTATCTCTCCCCCTTCTTATAGTACATCAGCATTTTTTATGTTTTCAGCTTAAGCAAAGGTGATTCAGCTACTTCCAGTAGCGTTTCAGTAGCAAGTGACATTGCTTATCAGCAAGAAGCAGTTCAGTGTCTGCCGTTCTCACCCTTAGCACATTATTTTGGTTTACTCATCCTAGGCTTATCTCTGGCTTTTAGGACAGAACATTCTGCAGCTTAGATGGATAGCCCTGTCCTTCCTGATAGAACATTCTGTAGTCAGTGGTCTTTAATCAGTTTTTATCACATTGCTGAAACTAAATCAGCCATGTTGAAATATCTGTGCCAAGTAATCTGTGCAAAATCTGTCATAAGGGCTCTTGGCAGTCAGCAGTGCCTCCTCTCATTAATTCTAGCCCCACCACAACGGCTATCTCAAAACTGCAATCCTGTGAAGCCTGAATTCTTCTCCCAGTAGCCATTTCCTAATGCCCTGTTTATTAGCCATGCACCCTAAGTAGCTCCTCATCCCCCCTCCTCCTTGTAAAACCTAATTTTGCAGATGAAGGGGGCTATTGCCTTGCCAGACTTCCAGAGCCTGACAAAAACAGACTAGTGGGAAATTGCCATTATTAGGCTGACTTGGGGTTCTTCCTGACAAGCCTCAAGTCTATGTTGGGAACCAGAGCACTAGGGCAACAGGTGCTGAAAAGACCTGTGCTTTATAAATTATGATGGTTGATTGTGTTTTACTTCCAGCTTTGTTGTGATATCTTGAACACAGCTTCACATTCCTCTGCCTGGAAATACTTCTTGTGTTATATTTTCTGTGAGCCTTGTTTGAGTGCTGCCATTCAGAGCACGGCCAGGGTTTTCTTTGATAAACTATTGTAAAGGACTTGAGTTTTGCATTCTTGTGGTTGCTTTGATCAGCTTACCTGGGGGTTTTTTGATATTGAAATCTAATAGGCATTTCTTGTCTTGCTTAGGCAATCTAATGTTTTCCCTTCTTCCTGTAGGGAGGGCTTGATATGGAGATCAAAATGGTGGAAGATGATGGTCAAACCTATTTCTACCAAATGTGGTATGATCAAGAGTATGCTAGATTTGAGAGTCCCCCAAAGACTCAACCTACTGAAGACAACAAATACAAGTGAGTGCCTGAGGCTTCATGGAGGGGGTGGGGCAGAAGGGAGCCCTGATGGAAAGTTTAATTACCGAATGAAAAACTGAAATGCTGCAAAAACTCAAAACATTTTCAGAATAAAGCAGCGTTTCTCAACATTGTTCCCCTGATGTACCACTTGGTGCTTTAGTGTCCTTGGAGGTACCAGCAGAAGTAATTGGAAATGATGTCATTGCCAGTTACTTCTGATTTTGAGACCGTGATGGGAGCTTCCAAGTTTAGTAAGAGGCTCAGGGCGGGCAGGCGAGCTTTTTCATGCACTTGAAAACCATGCACTAGAGTTCTGCCTGCTGGGTTGAGCTTCCTATTGCTGTTTGAAACTCCTGTTGTGGACTCACTGCTAGGCAGTAGGTGCTGTGTGTCCCACCCAACACTGCTTAGCATACCATCTATGGTATGTGTACCACCAGTTGAGAACCCCTGGAATAAAGCATTCACATGAAGAAAATATGCGGTATATATCTTTGATTGGTACCTTGATGTAGTCTTTTTATATCTGAACACATTGCCTTTTCCCAAAAATAGCTTGATGGTGTTCAGTATGTTGGAAAATATGTGGGGCAGATGGACAGAAACATCTGGCATTCCCTGTAACATGACTCTATGACAAAACATTGTGTGTTCTGAACTATCAAGTGCCTCAAAAATTAGTTGTGTGTATGTTAAACAATCTGACCTAGATGTCTGCTCTACACCTAGGTTCTGCATGAGCTGCACTCGTTTGGATGAGGTGAGGCAGAAGGAAATCCCCAAAGTCTTGGAACCCCAGGAAGAATCAGAAGGGAAGATGTTCTATGGCATGGCAACCAAAAATGGGGTGCAGTACCGCGTGGGGGATGGAGTCTTTCTCCTTCCAGATGCGTTCCCATTTAGGTTGGTTCTTAAATCAGCTTTGGGTGGAGCAAAAGAGAAGGGATCATCTGGTTAAGTTTGGCTCCTTATCACTAAGGAATTATTACATGAGATCTGTCTTTCAGAATATTTTAAAATGTACAGCAGAAGGATTGCTATTCTATGCTGTGGTTCATTTTGAGGATCCTCTTTTTTTATCTCTAGCAAGATATCCTCTAAAAAAGATCCTCTTTTTTTAATCTCTAGAAAAATATCTATCTGCTTAGAAGATATTTTTATCTTCTAAGTAGTGAAATGCTAATATGTATTCAACCTCCAGAGAAAATAAGACCCCCAAATGACTTGGGGAACAAAGTTGGGATGTGTGAGATGAGATAAATTTGGGCGGAGTGGGATTGGGGTAGGGCTGAAAGCTGAGGAACTGAGGAAGATGGAAAAGATCTGTTGGTACACATCTTTTCAAGCTGTATATGAAAGATAGAAGACAGATGGTGAAAGATTTTAAGAGGTGATCTTGTGGATACAGTTGTGTGAGACGACTTAAACAGTTTACAGTGAATCTTCAGGACAGCCTTCTGTAGGTTGCATTGGACTGCAGACTTTAAAGAGTAGATTAAGCTACTAAAAAAGCATTAATTTGATGAGGCCATTTTTATCAGGTGAGGGTAAACTTTAATGAAGCTGTGAGAATTAAGGGCGCAGTTTTGTTTTTTGAGACTACTTTGGCAAAGAGCAGCTGGCAAAGACATACAGTGGGCCCTCCTTATCCACAGACTCAGTGTCTGTGGATTCCACCTTCCATGGATGTGACTAGGACTTGACTAGAGGCCACTTTCGGTTTGCACCTGTGACTTCTGGTTGCATTCAGGATGTATTCTGAGGCGCTGGGAGGTGCACAACACACTCCATTGATCTTCCCCAGCTTTAAAACACCTCTTGGCTGTGACTGGATGTTACAGGCCTGAAGTGGAAGTGGCCTCTGGTTGCAATGGGCAAGACGGGTCCTTGAAATGAGCTGTGGGCCAGCGCAACCTCTGGAGGGCCCAGCATGGCATAAGTGATTGCAGCACTGGGACCTTGCCCCCATCCAGGACTCAGGCATCTACCGATTTCAGCATCCATAGGGGGGTCCTGGAACAAATCCCTCACAGATTTGGCCCACTGTGCTGTGTTTGGCCCCTGGGCCAGGGTTTGGAGACCCCTGCTTTACCCAATGATCCAGCTGTGAGTGGGCAATGGCTGGGTGCCTGGGTAAGGCATGTGGAGAAACAGCAGCCAGAGTCCTCCTGGCGCTTGTCACTCACTGCTTTGATTGGCAGCTGGACAAGTGCCACGTGCAGTGTCTGGCAGCTGCACCCTACACCTGGTGGCGGGAACAAGTCTCCCTCCCTATGGAGGGAGACTAACTGAGAATGAAAAAGGATGTTTAAGAGGCAGCCTGTCCTTCTGCCTTTTGATCATTTACATTTACCCTACTTCAGTATCTCAAAAAGGTACCTACATTTTGGTAACACGCATGTGTTAACCATGTGTTAACATGTTAACCAATTTAATTGAACAGTTAGAAGGCAGGTGCTTGAAGAATTATTGTTGAGCTCTTCAGTTGGTCAGCAGTTCCAGCACAGCCTCACAAAATCACTCAAAAAAATTTGCTACCTCATCTGCATACACAGATACTGAAATCATTTAGTTGTTGCATCAGCATTCTGAAAGAGGCAAGAGGGGCTTTGAGGAGCAACCCACAAAAACTTTATTGACTTGCAGCAGCCCAATTTGAAGACCTAGTGTTGTATGTATCCTGCCTTTAATACTACAGGTTGAGTCTCATTATTTGCGAGAGTTCTGTGGGGGTGAATGTTTTTAAAATTAATTTGCTATAGTTTGATTTTTGCTAAGGTCCCTTGGCTCAGGTGATTTAAAAACAGCCTTGCTCATCTTTGTGATGTTAAGATAGTCATTAAGAGGACAATCCAACAATCAGTCTCTCTCCAGGTCCTTAGAAAGAATTATCTTTCCTTGTTTTCAGGGGGAAGGGAGGTGGTCTCTTGGAGAGAGAATGATTGATGGATTGTCAGCTGGCTGCCCTCACTCTAACTATTGTAAAGGATTGTTTTCCTTTAATTTAAAGGGCCCTTCTCATCATGTTGAGATAAAAATCTCTACAACAGTAAGAAAAGCATTTTAAGGGGGTGCATTTTTCTCCTCCAGGGACCAGCACATTCCTTCTCATTTGCAGTGGCCATTCATGTTGAGTCAAATCAGGTTGGACCTGTAATTTTTCACTGTTCCCTGTCTGTAGCCTGAAGCTGGCCAGCCCTGTCAAGCGCCAGAAGAAGGAAGCAGTAGATGAGGAGCTACATCCTGAGCATTATCGCAAGTACTCAGAATATATAAAAGGCAGCAACCAGGATGCACCTGAACCGTACCGCATTGGCCGCATCAAGGCAATCTTCTGCAATATTCGCAGCAGTGGCAGGCCCAACGAAGCAGAAATCAAGCTGCGTGTGTACAAGTTTTACAGGTAAGCCATGACTTGCATGGTTTCTGCTCAGAACAAACAATTGATTGGATTGATCTTGTTTCCACCCTAAGCCAGGGGGCACTACTGTGGGATACCCAGCATCCTGGGCTTCTGGGGAGCAACAAGTAGGGAGAACAGATAACTTATTTGGCATGAATTCTCCTATGTTCACCTAACGGTGGTCCAACACCCACCCTGGTTTTTGTCTTGGATTATTTCCCAAAACTGTCAGCCTTGATCAGATAGGAAGAGATAATAACAGTTTAAGGATTTCTCTTTTCCATTGCTAGAAACTGTCTTAGAAAGGGATTAAGGGGTAATCTCCTCACCTAGACCTGACCAAGTCTTTTTTAAAAAATAGCCTGCCTTCTCGTGAACTAATCAGAGAGCACCTTATTTACCTGGCCACTGTTAGGTAAATAAGTTGGAGAATTCACAGTAAGTAAAATTCTGTTTTCATTTCTGTCCCCATACCTTATTCTTGCTGAAAGAAAATGTGTGTTGTCATCTTCTTTAGGCCAGAGAATACCCATAAGTCAGTGAAAGCCAGCTACCATGCTGATATTAACTTGCTATACTGGAGTGATGAAGAGGCCACAGTGGAGTTCAAAGACGTGCAGGGCCGCTGCACTGTGGTTTATGGGGAGGACTTGACAGAATGCATCCAGGACTATTCTGCCAGTGGCTCTGATCGTTTCTACTTCCTAGAGGTGATCACATTGCATAATTGTTGCATCGCATTGATACATTGGCTAACTACTGTCAAGCAGTTGGGTAACCCAAGAAGAGCCCCGCTGGATCAGGCCAAAGGCCCAATTAGTCCAGCTTCCTATATCTCATAGTGGCCCACCAAAAAGGGCATTTTTATTCTGGATGTTGAACATCCAAATGGCCCCATACATTATAACATGCTCTAGCATGCTTCCTGTTCTTTTCGCTGGGAATGATGCAGGAAAACTTCTCAGTGAATTGAGCCTCATGAGTTAGTCTCCAACTTACTACCTTTAATGGCACCCAATATCTACTGCTGAGGCAACTTTCACACAGCACTGGTGCCTCCTAGCTAAAGCATTCATTTTTTTGCACAGTCCCTGCTTCTCACTGATGTTCCCCAAAACCCAAAGAGCTTTAACACTTTTTTTTCTCTTCTAGGCATATAATGCAAAAACAAAATGCTTTGAAGACCCCCCATATCATGCTCGTAGCTCTGGAAATAAAGGAAAGGGGAAAGGAAAAGGGAAAGGTGGGTGCTCCAGAAGCTTTGGATAACTACTGCATTTCTATAAATTTGGCAGTTCAGAAATATCAGAGTTCCACACCGTTCTGATGAAGGCAGTGTTGTGTTTTCTTCCAGCATAGCTTCATAATGAAAGCACACTTCCATTATGTTCTTTTACAGCAGCAGCATGAAAGCATTCATCAATCTACCTCTCTCTCAAATGAGAGGAGCCAGCCAATTACAGGCGTTCTGCAACAGGGCTGTATTTCTGCAATATTATTAACAGTATTTATACACAGGCATGCCCTATTACCTGCCAGGGTTCTGTTCCGGAACACCCTGAGGACAGGTGAAACCACAGGTCACAGAGGTGATGGGAGCTGTACTCCCCTCTTCTTTGGAGGGTCTTCTGAACCCTGCAGCGGTTGCACACATCTGCCCCACAGCCTCTGCCAGCCTCAGAATGGCTCTGTATGCCGAAAAATGTCTGTTCCAGTTTCACGAAAAATCTGGAAGTGAGGTTTTTATGCCTTTAAAAGGCATTATGAGGGCCAGGGTTATGAGGTTTAAAAGGCATTATGAGGGCCACTGATGGCAGGAAAGTCACACATACACGGCCTTTGTGGGGCTCAGAAAACCCTCCAGAAGTGAGGGGAGCACAGCACCCCTTGCCTCCAAAGAGGGTGTGGGGGCTGCACATTTGTCGATCCACAGGTAAGCGAAACCGTGGATACAGGATCTGCGAATACAGGGTCCTCGTGTACCGCTTTTCAACAGAAAAGTTCACAGAGCAGTTTACAGATAATATCAATGGCTCCCTGTTTGGAAAATCCCAAAATGACTCTCAATCTAAAAAGGGCTCACAATTTAATTATTCTTTCTTCTTCCTCTATCGCTTTCATTGACAAATGTCCCAATAGAAGCTTGTCTAGGCATTCTGCTGTTCTCTCTGACCTAGAAAGGGGCAAATGTAATTGGGAGCCCATGTTTGATCATTTGGCTGAGCCCTGAAATCATTAAATTAATGGGCAGTGGAGCAAGTTGTCCAGGGAAGCCATGCAATCTCTTTAGTAGAGGGTTTTAAGGCAAGATGGAGGTCCTGCTTCTTGTAGATTCAATGCTACTCTGGGCATCCTTTCTAACTACATGAATTCAGTGCTATATCTGTATATGCCAGTAGTTCCTACTCAGACTGGGATTGCAGGTGAGTGCTTGCGGGGCTGGAGCTGAAAACTAGAAGTCCGCTCTGATCCTCAGATGGAGCAATTTTCATATCAGAGGCCTGCAAAAGGGGCTGCAGGCCTTCTGGACCCTCCCCAAGTAAGTGGGAAATCCCATGAGTTCCTGTTGTGCCATGATTGCTGCGGCGCCATTGGGACATCCATTTTGGTTCCCAATGGTGGGTTGTGTCTTTAGGAACCACTGGTATATGCACTAGAAGCAGAGGAAAAGATAGTACAGTCCTGAAGTCGTTAAAACAGACTGAAATGCTTTAGGGCCCAATCCTATCCAACTTTCCAGCACCGGTGCAGCCACAATGTAGCTCTGAGGTAAGGGAACAAATGTTCCCATGCCTTACGGAGGCCTCTTTGACTACCTCCCCAACACCAGAAGCAGTGCATACCCCATTGGCACAGCAGCACAAGCACTGGAAAATTGGATAGAATTAGGCCCTTAGACTGCTGGTGAGCAAGCGCACTCTCTGAATGCTGTCTTGTATGAAAAGAAAACTTTTTGGAAATAGAAAGCTAGCAGAGCAAGGAGTGGGTTGGGCTTTCTTCCTGCTGTGCTAACTTCTTACTTGAAGTGACTTCTTTTCAAGGTAGGAAAAGTTGATTCAAAATTGATATACCTGCTTCCACAGCCTGAAGTTACTCTTCCATCTTGGTCCACTGCACATGCAGATAAAGTCCAAATCTGTCCTGGGGGAATGAACACCTTTAGGGGGGGGGAAATTAAACACAAACTATGATAGGCATGCTTTCCATTTTTGCACAGGGATTGGGTGGAGGTGAGGCATCCAGCTACCCTTCTAAAAATGACTGATGACCTCATAAAGTTTCCTTCGTAAGTACAGGGGAGATTTACATGCAGCATAATCTATCACATTTAAGTTGCTGTTAACGTGTCCTTTTAATCCTGTCTGCCCTAGTATGTTTCCTGTGGAAGAATGGCAGCTCTTCATCCATACAAAGGCACAATTTTATTATTTTTTTGCTGTTGCAGGTAAAAGCAAAGGGAAATCTTCAGGTGCATCTGAGCAAAGTGAGCCTGAGGCTGCAGAAATTAAGCCACCTAAGTTACGCACCCTGGATGTCTTCTCTGGCTGCGGAGGCTTGTCAGAAGGGTTCCATCAAGCAGGCAAGACAGAAAATCTGTTGAGACAGAGTGGGATTACAGGATTAGTAACCATTTTTGTCTTTGGCAGTTGTTGAGCCCCCGGGGTTGGTGGTTGCAGTCCCAGGAGGGGGGCTAAGGCCAGCTGGTCTGAGGTTTGTGTGTAGGGAGCTCAGAGGGGGCCAGCAGGGGCTCGACCCCTGGGCTTTCAGCTTCAGGGGAGGCCTCAGACACACCCAGGGTGGGATTGCAGCACCCTTATTCTCCTCCCTGGCTGCAGGGCTTCTGAGGGGCTCACAGGCAGTCTAGTTTCTGTAGCAGCCAGCCACCTCATCACCACTACTGTCCATCATCATGGGGAACCCTGAGCTTTATGGGGAATGGCGGCCCTGCTCAGTTCTGCCCCTTCTTCCTGAGTGGGGCCCCAAAGGGCTATCTTGGTGTCCCGCTCCTTCTTTCCCTAACAGTGGCTTATGATGGCCCTGTCCTTCCTACCCCTTACACCTTCGCTTCCCCTCCACTCTCCTCACTGGTCAAGTGGGAGGAGCTGTACAGCCAGCTGTACAGCTCCTCTGGTGGTGTCCTCCTTGCAGCCAGCGTCAGAAGAAGTGGGGCTCCCCAGCAGCCTCCTAGTGCCCAGGGTCCTTGGCTGGCTGAGCAGCTGCCACCTCCTCCTACTTGCAGCTGGCCACTTTACTCCAGAGCCTACAGGTGCCTTTTTGTGGCAGGCCACACCAGCCTGTGAACCACACTGCTGGAATGCTGCAGGAGTTGCACTGTGGTTGCTGGCCAAGCGTGGACCCCTTTCACTACCCCCAGAGGTCCTTTGAGTCAGGTCCTTCACCCCAGACCCTGACAGCAATCAAGCAAATTGTAGTTTTAATTCTGCTTGTGGGATAGAAATAGATTTTTCCCCCATGGATTTGAAAGTGGGGCCCCAACATAAAATCTTTTTGTTTTTTTTCTTCCAACATCAGAAGTCTCAGAGACTCTGTGGGCCATTGAGATGTGGGAACCAGCCGCACAGGCCTTCCGCCTGAACAATCCTGGCACCACAGTGTTCACAGAGGACTGCAATGTCTTACTGAAGTTGGTGATGTCTGGTGAGAAGACAAACTCTCTGGGCCAGAAGCTTCCACAGAAGGGTGATGTGGAGATGCTGTGTGGGGGGCCACCTTGTCAAGGCTTCAGTGGGATGAACCGTTTCAATTCCCGCACCTATTCAAAGTTCAAGAACTCTCTGGTGGTCTCATTTCTCAGGTGACTGACCCAAGCTTGCATTTCTTTGAGGTTCTTAAAACAAGCAGGGGCTGTGTGTATATTGCATTTCTGCAAGAGGACAGAAATATTGTAGAAAATTGTATTTTGTAGAAATATTGTAGGTGTAGAATCGAACTTCTTGAGAATCTTGGGGTGTGTGTGTGTGTGTGTGTGTGTGTTTTAAAACACATTTCAAGCTCTTATGTCTGCAGCAGTATATTTGAAAGTGTGGGAAATTTCTGGTGAGAAATGAAAATGGCAGATGGCTGACCCTCAATCCTGTGCAAATCTACTCAGAAGCCCACTGGGTTCATAAGAACATAAGAACAGCCCCACTGGATCAGGCCATAGGCCCATCTAGTCCAGCTTCCTGTATCTCACAGCAGCCCACCAAATGCCTCAGGGAGCGCACCAGATAATGCGACTTTCAATGGGACTTACTCCCAGGTAACTTTGTAGAATTTCAGCCTAAGACTGTATGTGCGCTATGTGCACTTCTAAGGGAGTAAGTCTCATTACTAATTAATAATAATAGAGGTGTTTGAAAATGGTAGTTGTTTCTTGAAAATACTGGGGGGGGGTTCCTGTTTCTACGGATCAAATCTGCACCCACCCCTGTGTGTCCCCTCACCTCCAGAGGGTTCTCTGAGCTGAACAGTGAAAAAAGTCACTTCCTGTTTTTTCTTGAAACAGGAAGTTTTGTTTTAAATGCCTTATAAGGTGTAGGGAGGCTTGGGGAAGCCCTGGAGGAGGCCTCCCAGTAAGGCCCAGTAAGTCTGCCACAAACTAGCAGGTTCCACCCAACACACAGAGCAAAGCATTCAGCTTTTTTTTTTGTTTTGGCACAAAGCTTAGATTGCCCAGAGTTGGTGTAGCATAGTGGCTGAAAAACTGCTATGAATCAAAAGTTCTCAGTTCAAATGTCGCCTCTGCCATGGACTTAGTAGGAAGGCTTTGGACAACCCACTCTCGGAGCTGCCTTTCTACCTAGTCTGCAAATGTGGAGGTAATGAACTTAACTGACCTTACAGAATTGTTGTAATGAAGTGAAATGTTTTGAACACTCAGGAGCACCTCCAAATGCATTAGGCTGATTATCAAATCCAGAAGTATGCATTGAAAGGGTGGAAGATTCTGCTTTCGACCCTTGCAAGAGCCTTACTTTGCTGAGCAAATGAGAGATATTGTTGTACCTGAACTTGATTGCATTGTCTAGACTCTCTGGGCATATTTGTCTTTTCGGAAAAGAGCACACTGTTGACCCCCAGTGGCCTTTGTTGTTCTCCAGTTACTGCGACTACTACAGGCCACAGTTCTTCCTGCTTGAGAATGTGAGGAATTTCGTCTCCTTCAAACGCTCCATGGTGCTAAAGCTCACTTTGCGGTGCCTTGTCCGGATGGGATACCAGTGCACTTTTGGAGTGCTGCAGGTATGGTGGTTGGGCACTTTCTGAATTCGGGTCAGGGCAGATAGTGTGAGGAGGATGTGTGTTTCACAGACCCTCACTGGCAAAGATTTCCTCTAAATTATGGAACTGAACCACAAAAACAGAACTGTAGTGTTATCTAACTGAACTTTTTACATTAATTCCCCACAGTATAATGTTTGCAGCTTCAATTAGGATTTGACAAATTAGTGGAAGATAAGCCTATGGCAGTGATCCCCAAACTGTGAGCTGTGGCTCTCTGGGAAGCAGCAGAAACCAACCAGGGGAGCCACAGAATCCTTGCAAAAAACCTGCTGTCCTATACAATGTAGTCCTAATGGGAATCTGCGGTCAATAGCCTAGTTCAGGGGTTTCAAACATAAGGCCTATGGTTCAGATGTGGCCCCCAAAAGCAATTTATCTGGCCCCCATTATAATTGGGCTCTCCCAGCTTGATAATTAGACTTTCTAATATCTTGAAAACTGAGTGCTTTTTTTCTGGCCGTCATCTGCTTAATTATGTCACTTTCTGCTTAAATGATTTCACTTCTGATCCTCAGCAGGCACCATGAATGCTGACTTTGGCCCTCTGTATGAAACAGGTTTGATACCCCTGACCTAGTTAGTAGGTCAAGGGAACCACTAGTTGAAAAAGTTTGAGAACCACTGACCTATGCAGATCTCTATCAAAGGATCTCTGCTAGAAATGGACCTCCAGAAGTAGTATAGGAATTTACCAGAAATCGTGGGGGGACGGGGACGGGACACACACAGGATGGCTAGCTTCACCATGCCCTGTGTCTGAACTTCTCTGATGCATGTGCCTGGCCATGGCTGAAGACCATGATCCTTCTGATCCTTTTTTTATTTTATTTTATTTTTTGCTTCTGCTGTTCTTGTGGGAGGGCTAGAAATCTGTATGAACTTCTCCTCCTTCAAACTGTGTTCTTGTGGTCTGTGCAGCATTTCTTTCTTTGGCTCCTGTGGCCTTGCTGTCGGTGTGTTCATCCTCCTGTTTTTTTGGACTAGACTTTATATGGAACCCCAGATTTAGGATAGATGTCTTTTTAGCTGTCTTCCTCCTTAGAACGAATTGGTGCTTCCAGGGTAAATTGATAGTTTTAACAAAATCTATTTACTGATGTAATATAATATAGTCTGTTCAAAAATTAGAACTATTAGCAAAAATGGAAGCTTTCCTGTACACCTACCCCAGTCAATTACGTCTTTGCGTTCCACCTTCTCCAGGCCGGTCAGTATGGTGTGGCTCAGACACGCAGGAGAGCAATTGTCTTGGCTGCAGCTCCTGGACAGAAGCTTCCCATGTTTCCTGAACCCCTGCATGTTTTTGCTCCCCGAGCCTGCCAGCTCAGTGTGGTGGTGGATGATAAGAAGTTTGTTAGCAATATAACAAGGTAATGGTCATATCCCAAGTTTAGGCCTGACAATGATTTCATGGGATGGATGTTATCTCAGAAGACAACAATGAACTGCTGCCCTGAGTCTCACAGTACAGAACAGGGATGCTGTATATGTGCTTCTATATATGTGCTGTATACAGGGATGCTGTAATGTGCTTCTATAACACTTTTCTCTCCATTGTTGGATTTAAGTTCCTTACACTGGCTAACCAGAATGCTTTCTGCTCTATTTAGAAGAAAAGCCAGGTAGAAATAACATGCGTAAAAAAGGAATCCCATTGAATTCAGTAGAACTTCATGAGTCAACATGAAAGGATCACACTGCGTTTTGATTCTCTTGCTAAATTATACAATTTCCAGTTATCGCCACTATTTGCACATAAGTTCCTTTTTGTACATGTCAGGTTTCTCACTCCTTGGACAGATTTGCACATTACCACCAAGCACATGTATTTTGAGTTTGGTGGATGGGTCTGGTAACTCTTATTGTATATGTTGACCTGTGTAATGTTTTATTGAGATTTGTCAGCTGCCATAGAAAGTTTTTTTTAAATATTGGTGGGATATAAAAATAAAACCCTGGCGAGCAGCTATAATTTATTCCATTCAGAAAGCAGTCCATTCTGAAAGCAGTGGAGCCTAGCTTACTGTGGGAGCAGCTACATTTTTGTAATAGAAAGAGTTACTGCTTCCGGAGTAAGTAAGGAGCTCTGTTAGTCAGCAGAATCAAGATTTTACCTTGCAACTCACTGCTTCTCGATTCAGGGAACCTCCCTCCAAGCCATCACTGAAGTTAACTTCTTGTGTGGTAGGCTATGATGGTCAGGAGAAAATGAAGCCTAGACAGGAATTGTCCTAAAAAGCAACCTCTTTTGACATGCTATAGGATGTACTCAGCCCCGTTTCGAACCATCACAGTCCGGGACACCATGTCAGATCTTCCTGAGATCAGAAACGGAGCATCAGCACTTGAAATCTCTTATAATGGGGAGCCACAGTCCTGGTTCCAGAGACAAATTCGAGGCTCCCAATATCAGCCCATTCTCAGAGATCACATCTGTAAGGTAAAGCATTTTTATTGCCGTGTTATCTGGCGGGAGGGGGGCAGAGTTTCATTACAGTAACATGTTGAAGCTGGCGTTTTCTAGGAACAACAATGGTCATGGGAACTATTTGATCAATGAAGCAGTATTCAGCTGCTTTCATGTAATTCCAAGAAATGGAAAAAAGATAACTGGCCCTTATGCATGTGGAGTGGAATATAGGGGGAATTTTCTCTGATATCTTAAAAAACCTCAGTTGGGTGGGGGAGGCAGGGCATCCAGGATACAATGAACTAACCCCCCTCACCTTTTTGACACCAACCTGCTGCTCCTCCAAGTGGTTCCATTTGTGGCACCCGCCTTATCCTAATTCCCCCCCCCCCAAAAAAAAAAAATTGAGAAAAGTTCCAAATTCTCAGTTTCTAGAACTTTGCAGTCAGAACCAAATGCACAAATTGATGAATACATGTAAGAATTTTTATTTTCCTGACTTGGCCCTATTGTAAAATTCTAGTTCCTCTTCTCTGGTTGTTTAAAGATCTCCCTGCCCTGAATTCTGTCCCTGTCTATCCCCCCTCCCCCCAGATGTCTGCTCCTGGTAACTTTGTCTATGCTCCAAACCTCGCTAACCAGAAAAAAAAACCTCTGGACTGCTAACTAGTCCTGTTCCTGCCCCTTGCTTCCAAAATCATGGTGAAGCAACAAACTTCATCCTTCCATCACTTGCTGGGATTTGTCTTGGCAAAATTTTGTGTTTCAGACACTGCCATCACTATCTACCCTATTATATTGATATTATATAATCAATATTATATAATATTGGGAGGAGTACCAAGCAAGCTCTGTTCATCCCCTCCCTCAAAATGCCACCCTCACCTCAACCTGGACAGTCTGCTGCCTCAATAGATCCACTTTATCCTTTCTGGGAAAATCCTGTTCAGGGAAGGCATGAAAAGAGTATATTTTACACTGACACATGTGCAACCCCATCATTGGGGAGGGGAAAGAGTCAAGTTCTCTTGTCTGAGATGCATAGGATAACTGGACATTGTCTTTCTAGGATATGAGCGCACTGGTTGCTGCTAGGATGAGATACGTTCCACTAGCCCCAGGCTCTGATTGGCGTGATCTGCCCAACATTGAGGTCTCCCTGTCAGATGGCACCACCACTCGCAAGCTGCGCTACACACACCATGATAAGAAAAATGGGCGGAGTAGCACAGGAGCCCTACGGGGGGTCTGCTCCTGTGCTGAAGGTAGATGATGTGGGCTTGGTGGGGGGGGGAACACTGTTATAAGTCACACAAATGGAAGCTGGGTCCATCAGTACTGTCAACTATGACTAATTCTAACTCTTCAGGGTCTTGTCAGTGGGCTTCCTCAGGTCTGTCTTCTGAAATGTATCACTAGAACTATCAATAATCTGCCTCTTTTACGATTGATTTAGATGTAACTATCCTGGTACCTTATTAAATCCTTAATATAGGAGCATTTGAAATATTGAAGGAAATGTGTGATGTTACAATTCAATACCACTCAATTTTTAGAGAGGCCATCTTTAGATATTGTTTTCAAAGGGGATGTCCACACTCTAATTGGGGAAAAGAGTGAGTAGGAGAGGGGACTGTAGTCACTACTGAGTGGGAAGGATCAGTCTTGGTTCCAGGATCTCTGGTCCCACCAAGCTCCTGCCACAAATCCAGTTTGACACCATTCTTCTGACTTGGCACTTCTGAAACTCTTGTGTAGCAGTTAAATGCTGTTTTACGCCGTTTCTGCCCAATCTCACATATATACAACAGGGATCAAATGTGTACACCTGTGGGCTAGGCAAAAATGGGTTAAAGAGTGAGCACACATCTACAATTGGTACTGTCAGATTAGGGAACAAGTGGTGGTTTGTCTGGGCTGGAACAATTCTTTCATCCCACTTCCCTCCAGTTTTGGAGGGGAAAGTGCTTCCCCATCAATATCCCTGTTGCTGCTTCATTCTGAACCTCCCTTTGTAATGCTGAGTAAAGGATCTTGCCCAACCTGCACTCTCACCTCCCTTCTAGGCAAGCCATGTGATCCTGCAGACAGACAATTCAATACCCTCATCCCTTGGTGCCTGCCCCATACGGGGAACCGTCATAACCACTGGGCAGGCTTGTATGGAAGGCTAGAATGGGATGGATTCTTCAGCACAACGGTCACCAATCCTGAGCCCATGGGCAAACAGGTAAGTTGCATGATTCTGGAATGAGAATCTACTGCACCATCAATGCTGGCAGACAGGCTTTTAATTTAGGACTCTTTGCCTTTTTGAGCTTTTTTTGCAGCTTTGCTCTGCATTTTTCTTTCCCAAACTGTACCTCCCTTGAAGAATTGGGAAGCTACACAGCCACATCTTAGGGCCCAGTCCTATCCAACTTTCCAGTACTGATGCAGCCATACCAATGGGGTGCATCCTGAAGTGGGGGAGGGAGAGTCAGAGAGGCCTCCTCAAGGTAAGGGAATGTTTGTTCCCTTACTTAGGGGCTGCACTGCAGCATTGCATTGCACCAGCACTGGAAAGTTGGATAGGATTGGACCCTTACTCACTTATGCACTACCACCCCAGCCACCTCTATATCCACTGGGATCAGTGCAGGTGGAGCACAGCCATATTGTCACCACAACTAGTGCCAAATACCACCTGCTGTCCTGTGAAGTACCACTCGTTGAAAGCCACTGATCTTCCCTAATTTGTTATCTGGGGTGTCTCTGTAGTGTCTTTTCTGGTCTTATAAAAATGTTGCAAAAGCAGGGAATCTTCCTTTTGGGGGGCAGATGTTTGGCTTCTTCCAGTTTTTCAGCTGGGTTTTGTTCAGAGTGACAGATTACCTTACTACTCTGGATTACAGTATTTTCTTTTAAAAATATATTAATTTATATACAGTAGCATGAATGAATTGCTTTGGATTTTCTTTTGAACACCACATCCCGGAGGAACAGAAGGTGTAGTGTCCTCAGGGTCAGTAGCCATTCTGATTATAGGAGAGGGAAGTTTTTTGGATCAAAATACAGCAATCCATTGGGTCCAGGCACAAGGCTGGAAGGGACTGCTTATCAGTGATGCTTATTACCATGTGTAGGGTCGTGTACTTCACCCCGAACAGCACCGGGTGGTGAGCGTGCGGGAGTGTGCCCGGTCCCAGGGATTCCCAGATACCTACAGGCTGTTTGGAAATGTACTTGACAAGCACAGACAGGTAGGTTGCTGCAGAGGGATCTGGGGGTGGGGGTGAAAACTCTTCACATGTTAAATGTTCTGGGACTGCTTTCTTTAACGCTGTAAGACACAGCTTTCCTTTATACCACATCTCCAGCTCAGAAGCCTTCATGTACCAACACACTTTTCCTGTATAGTGCCCTGTTTTGAAAACCTGATGCTTCCAGTTGTTAGGTCCCAATCCAGCACTGTGCGCGCCAGCTTACTGCCGACATGCACTGTCGCAAATGTGCCATAATGGGGTTTGCCAGTTATCCAAATATGCCAATTAACACAACTTTTACAGAGATCTCTGCTCCCTCACTACTTTGATGGAGCTTCCTCTGCGGTGCAACACTGTCCTCTTACCTTCCTCAGGAAGGCCTTCTAGGAATGGAGCCACTCCACTTCCTTTCTCATGAAGCTCCTGTGGGGAAGGAATATCTTCATTTCTAGAGGGTCCTCATGGAGGAAGGAGGGCAGAAAGGCACCACAGAGGGAGCCCTGTGCAGAAGAGAGCTAGAGGGCTTGCTTAACCAAGTGTTGGATAATGTGGTTTTTACTGCAATATAAATAAGCATTTATATAGCGAAGGCAAATCTTTGGGGACTTGCCAGTGCTCTGATACAATGGGCTAAAGTAGCGGTTCCCAAACTTACCATGGTCATGGCACCCTTCTTTCTCAGTATCCTTCCGAGCTCACCCAGGCGCCGCCACCTTGGATGTTGCAATCTGGGGATGCCAGGCTGAAGAGACTGTCAGGTACATCCCATGGTGTCCCTGTGAGTTTGCTATGGCATTCTAAAGCAGCACTGCACACAGTTTAGGAACCACTGGGCTAAAGTACAAAGAAAGGGAGCTTCTTGTTCTCCTTAGGTCTAACCTCCATCATCAACCCTTCCTGATAGTGCTACCACAGTGACGCTTAGTAGTTAAGGCACTTAAGTCTGGTAAAGAATACATGTTAACTCTGCCACCACACCCCATGGTCTGTTTGCAGGTGGGCAATGCAGTACCTCCACCTCTGGCAAAAGCCATTGGACTAGACATCAAATCATGTGTGTTGGCCAGAATCAAAGAGGACGCCACAGGTATGTTGCAGACTATCAGCAGTTCTTGAAAAGCAAGTTTGACCCACTGTGTTCCCTCAATTCTGGAAATTGTTTGAATTATTTTGGTTCTCTTATTTAATGTGGTGGTATGTTTCTGTCAATACTTTGTAAGCTGCCTTCAGGGGCAAAAAGATAGGGTGAAAATTCCAGCATAAATAGACAACCTTTCCACCCTTGGTTTGAGGCAGATAACATAAGTATGTGTATCATACTTGATCTGCCTGTTTGTGTGGGGATTCTAACTTTTTTGTGATTCTTCATAACTTTTCCTGGCTAGGCTAGGTGAAGCACTACTACACAGACTAGCTATTCTGGTAGTAACTACATGGTAGGTCAGCTCTTGCAGGTCGCCTGCCCTATACTGAATTGAGTTTTCTAGATAGGATTGCCAGCCACCCTGTTCTTTTCTGTCTGTGAGTGCATATTTTTCACATTTTTATATTGCCCTTCCTCCATGGAACTCAGGGTGGTGTAGTTCCTTTCCTCCTTTTGTCCTCACAACAACCCTGTGAGGTAGGTGAGGCTGTGGGATAGTGACTGGCCCATGGCCACCAGGAAGCTTCACAACTGAGTGAGGATTTTAACCTGGATATTCCAGGTCCAAGTCCTGAACCACTAGACCAGGGGTCTCCAAGCTTTTTGGCCAGAGGGCCGCATGAAATATCTGGTGCAGTGCTGAGCGCCAGAAACAAATTTAAATACAAAATTTAAAAAAATAAATTAGAGATGGAACTTAGATGAATGAATAAATGAAGGAGTGGGCTCATTCACTCAGCCTCTCTGGCATTCAGAACACCCTCCAGATGCAATCAGAGCACAGCTCTGGTTATGATCAGTTCAGGGGACAAGAAGCTGGCTGCGGGCTGCATCTGGCCCCCGGGCCAGGGTTTGGAGACCCCTGTGCTAGACCATCCTGGCTTTCACAGATAGGGAGCTGGCCACCACCTGACAGTCCCTGAAAGCTCTTATTTACACATGAAATTGGACAAAAGATATGGCTATAGAATGTACACTAAGACATTGATTGCTCTCATTACACACAATTGATGTGCATGATGGACACATGCACATGTATGCTAGGACGGTCTGCCTGTTTGGAGTTTATATCTTTGGTGTGTATGTGTTCTTCATTTGCAGAAAGCATCAAACGAGAAAAGATGGAAATTGCAGATTAACGTGTAGATTGCCTATCTCCTGCTACTCCTCAGTTCCAGCACCTGAGCACCCAAACATGCACTGATGATTTTTTAAAATTTTTGTCATAATTTCATTTCTGTTTTTTCTTCTTCTGAAAATGCTAAAAGTTGTTGGAAGCTTTTTTGTGTGTTTGTTTTTTTAGAGACTCGTTTTATTGTCTCTGTTCAGCCTGTCTTTGTGAACAGTGTTTGTCTACTTGGCTGACATTCTGAAGCTGTTTCGATGTTCCAGTTTTATCAACAAACAACCATTCTCAAGTGATCAACTGTGCAGTGCCTGCCACTTCATGCGTGTGTATGTATTTTTGTGTGTGTGTGTGTGTCTGTGTGCGTGTGCGTGTGTGTGTGTTATTGCGGGAAAGGGTTAAGGATGATTTTATTATACATTGTATTGAAAAATTAATCAACCACTTTGTACAAGTGGAAATTAATACTTTATGTAGTTTTTATATGTTGTAATATTTCTTCAAATAAATCTCTCCTATAAATTATTTAAAAGGGGAATTCTTGACTTTCTGCCAGATTAATGGGGATTTTTTGGGTGAGGGGAGTGTGCTTCTAGCTTGGTTATTGTCACTTTAAGGGTCTCTGCACACGAATGATAGTTCACTCATACAGTACATTCCAGTCCCTTAACTGATCAATACAGGCAGCACTTGAGTTGCATGGTGGTTACGTTCTTGGAAAATGGCTGATATGAATCACATAAATTAAAATGGCTTTTCCCATAAAAAAAACAATGGGGTTGGTATGGGTTAAAGGAAAATGCCAGTGAGGACTCGTTGATTGGCAATTATGGAAGAAGTCTACTGGGAGTAGGATGGCAAGGTTGCCAGTGTCAGTGGCTCAGATCATTTGTTGACAGAGTTGAACCTTCCTGGAGGTGTCACAAGGATGTACAGCCTATTTATACACTGATTTTTTATACAGGGATTTGACTTAACACGAATGGCCCCTGCAAATGAGAAGGAATGTGCTGATCCCTGGAGAAGGGTAAAATGTACCCCTTTAAAATCAGTTAAAAAAACTGAACAGTCCTTTAACAATAGCCTCCTTAATGGGGGGGGGGGGTAGCTGGCTGACAGTCCATCAATCCTTCTCTCTCTAGTGGACCCCTCCCTTCCCCCTGAGCATGTGAAAGAAAGGTGATAATTTTGCACTGGTGAATGGAGGGGCTGAATGAAGTGTCTTTGTAAAGCCTTGGAGGAGGACTGATTGATGGATTGTCTTCTTAATGACTTATCTTACATCACAAAGGTCAGCAAGGCTGTTTTTCAATCACTTGAGCAAAGAAACTTTGTTTTTTAAATTGATTTGCTATAGTGTGTTTTTTTGCCATCCAGGTGAGTGCTTGGACAGAACCCACGTGAATAATTAGTTTCAACCTGTATATACAGTGCAAAAATACCCTGGCTAGATTTGCAAGAAGCCTCTTACCAGCAGTAGCTGCTGCCAACCCATTTGCTTTCTAGAGCAATGGTCTTCAACCTTTTTTGTGCCATAACTCCAATAAATAATGAGACTGGGGACTTGCCACCAATCCAGGATGTGTAGTGCAGGAGCTATTGCTATGTGTAGTGCAGCAGAATTGCCCTGTTGCTGGCCATGGAAAAGCACCACAGCTGCCCTACCTCCTTACACCTGAGGAGACTCTCCTTACACCAGATTGCTTAAGTATGAGAGCCTCCTCAGGGGCAGAGCAGCTATGGTGCTTTTCCATGGACTATGATGGGGTGGTTCTGCCTCACCTGCCACCCCCACACCATGTGTCCCTGCACTGATCCTACCCTCCTCCAGGGGGGCCCAATTGCCAACCCCGTGCCCCCCCACTCCCAATCCTACCCACCCCAGTTTCCTCCACCTCTTGTGTCTTCACAGCAAACTTGTGAGGTAGGAGCCTGAGAGGGCCGGCCTTAGGAGCTGCACGACAAGATAGGAAGAAGAGGCTGTGCAATATTGAATCAAGAACTCACTTTTGATAAGGCAGTACAATTACTGGACTGAACCAAGCCCTCTTGCACAGGCTTTGAAAGGTTGCTGCAAGCCCCCACATGAAGCTTTCTGGGGTTGCAGCTCACATATTGAAGAACACTGTTCCAGAGTACAGCAGTGGGAAGCTTATCACATGCCAATTTATGGATCATTCAAATAGTGATCATATGCTACTGTTGGCTGCAAGTCTGCAGCTGTCTCATCAAATTGGCAGCCAGTGTTTCTTCTCCAATCATACTGTTGCCACAATCTGCATGCACATGGCCTGTCATGTGTTGGGGGCTTTTCATGAGATGGACTGCTTCTCCACCCATCAAAAAACCAAAATAAAAACCAGCCATGCCAAAAACACCCCCACCCCAAACCTGTTCCAAATAACTCCTTCAATACTTGTAAAACAAAAGGAGATTACAGCAATCTAAGGCAGCATTTCCCAAACTGGATCATTTTGGGTTGTGAAACTGACAAAGAAAATGTATTGAGCCTTAGGGAAAGTGAAACTGAGCCACATGTGCACATTTACTTGTGAGTGGGTGAGCCACCCCAGGCTCCTATCAAAGGCTAGGTGATTGCCACCAAAGGGGTCCCAATCCAATTAACGTAGAGCTCAATGAAAGCTCCAGAAGGCAATCCCCCCACCATAGTAAAAACAGGCTTGAACTGCTGGTAAAGTGAAACTTTTTTTAGTTTTGTAAAACCAGGTGGGTTCTGATAGACTAAACCAGGGGTGCCCAAATCCCAGCCCGGGGGCCACTTGTGACCCTCGAGGACTCCCAATCTGGCCTGCGGGGAGCCTGCAGTCTCCAATGAGGCTCTAGCCCTCCAGAGACCTGCTGGAGCCTGTGCTGGCCTGACACAGCTGCTCTCAGTGTGATGGCCAACAGTTTGACCTCTCACGTGAGCTGTGGGACAAGGGCTCCCTCCACTGCTTGCTGTTTCATGTCTGTGATGCAGCAGTGGCAGCAAAGGCCGGCTTTGCTTTGTGCAAGGCCTTTTATAACATAAGAACAGCCCCACTGGATCAGGCCATAGGCCCATCTAGTCCAGCTTCCTGTATCTCACAGCGGCCCACCAAATGCCCCAGGGAGCACACCAGATAACAAGAGACCTCATCCTGGTGCTCTCCCCTACATCTGGCATTCTGACTTAACCCATTCCTAAAATCAGGAGGTTGCGCATACACATCATGGCTTGTACCCCATAATGGATTTTTCCTCCAGAAACTCGTCCAATCCCCTTTTAAAGGCGTCTAGGCTAGACGCCAGCACCACATCCTGTGGCAAGGAGTTCCACAGACCGACCACGCGCTGAGTAAAGAAATATTTTCTTTTGTCTGTCCTAACCTGCCCAACACTCAATTTTAGTGGATGTCCCCTGGTTCTGGTATTATGTGAGAGTGTAAAGAGCATCTCCCTATCCACTCTGTCCACCCCCTGCATAATTTTGTATGTCTCAATCATGTCCCCCCTCAAGCGTCTCTTTTCTAGGCTGAAGAGGCCCAAACGCCGTAGCCTTTCCTCATAAGGAAGGTGCCCCAGCCCCGTAATCATCTTAGTCGCTCTCTTTTGCACCTTTTCCATTTCCACTATGTCTTTCTTGAGATGCGGCGACCAGAACTGGACACAATACTCCAGGTGTGGCCTTACCATCGATTTGTACAACGGCATTATAATACTAACCGTTTTGTTCTCAATACCCTTCCTAATGATTCCAAGCATAGAATTGGCCTTCTTCACTGCCACCGCACATTGGGTCGACACTTTCATCGACCTGTCCACCACCACCCCAAGATCTCTCTCCTGATCTGTCACAGACAGCTCAGAACCCATCAGACTATATCTAAAGTTTTGATTTTTTGCCCCAATGTGCATGACTTTACACTTACTGACATTGAAGCGCATCTGCCATTTTGCTGCCCATTCTGCCAGTCTGGAGAGATCCTTCTGGAGCTCCTCACAATCACTTCTGGTCTTTACCACTTGGAAAAGTTTGGTGTCGTCTGCAAACTTAGCCACTTCACTGCTCAACCCTGTCTCCAGGTCATTTATGAAGAGGTTGAAAAGCACCGGTCCCAGGACAGATCCTTGGGGCACACCGCTCTTCACCTCTCTCCATTGTGAAAATTGCCCATTGACACCCACTCTCTGCTTCCTGGCCTCCAACCAGTTCTCAATCCACGAGAGGACCTGTCCTCTAATTCCCTGACTGTGGAGTTTTTTCAGTAGCCTTTGGTGAGGGACCGTGTCAAACGCCTTCTGAAAGTCCAGATATATAATATCCACGGGTTCTCCCGCATCCACATGCCTGTTGACCTTTTCAAAGAAAAGGTCTTTTCCATCTCTAATAAATTCATTTATGTAAATTTATTCAAATTTGAAATGTAAATTAATTCTTTTTTTCCCCCAACACAGTGTCAGAGAGATAATGTGGCCCTCCTGCCAAAAAGTTTGACACCCCTGGACTAAAGCAATTATTTGCAACCTTTTTCGTCTCATGGCATACCAACAAGATACTAAAATTGTCAAGGCACACGATTAGGTTTTTTTGACAATTGACAAGGCACATCGCACTGTTGGTGGGCAGCTCACATCCCCCAATGGCCCTACTAATAAATGACTCTCCCCCAAAGTCCCATGGCACACCAGTGTGCTATGGTACAGTGGTTGAAAATGATTGACTAGACAGTCATTTTAAAAGCCATTTCTGCCCAACGTTGTATATACACAACAGGGATCAAATGTGTATACCTGTGGGCTGGGCAGAAATGGGTTAAAAAGTGGATCCCAGTGCTAAAAAGTCTGGGAATCATTGCTCTGTATCAGTAAAAATGGAAAAACATGCATGAGTATTGTGGAAAAGTAACAAAGGTGAAGAAGTTGTTTGTAGCCATGAACAATTGCAGGGAGGCAGAAAGAAGAGTCTTGGCACTCATTCAGTTCTATATATAATACACAAGCTGCAGCTTCTGCAACGGTACAGAGCTCTTAATGGGATATAGGCCAGCGGTTCTTAAACTTGTAGCACTGCGACCCACTTTTTAGAATGAGAATCTGTGGGGACCCACCGGAAGTGATGTCATGACTGAAAGTGACATCATCAAGCAGGAAGAGTTTTAACAATTCTAGGCTGCAATCCCACCTAGGATTGTCCCATTTAGTAGTAGTTGGCAACCTTCAGTCTCGAAAGACTATGGTATCGTGCTCTGAATGGTGGTTCTGGAACAGCGTCTAGTATGGCTGAAAAGGCCGATTCAGGAGTGACAATCCCTTCCACACTGGGAGCAAGTGCAGTCTCTGTCCCTGGTCTGTCTCCCTGGCTATGGGCCTTCCTTCTTTGCCTCTTTGCCTCAGTCTGTTGGCCAAGTGTCTCTTCAAACTGGGAAAGGCCATGCTGCACAGCCTGCCTCCAAGTGGGCCGCTCAGAGGCCAGGGTTTCCCACTTGTTGAGGTCCGCTCCTAAGGCCTTCAGATCCCTCTTGCAGATGTCCTTGTATTGCAGCTGTGGCCTACCCGTAGGGCACTTTCCCTGCACAAGTTCTCCATAGAGCAGATCCTTTGGGATCCGGCCATCATCCATTCTCACAACATGACCGAGCCAACACAGGCATCTTTGTTTCAGCAGTGCATACATGCTAGGGATTTCAGCATGTTCCAGGACTGTATTGTTTGGAACTTTGTCCTGCCAGGTGATGCTGAGAATGCGTCGGAGGCAGCACATGTGGAAAGCATTCAGTTTCCTCTCCTGTTGTGAGAGGTTGTCCTCATGGAGGTTGTCCATGACTCGCTGCAGTACAGAGTGTACTCAGGACGAAAGCTCTGTAGACCTGGATCTTGGTATGTTCTGTCAGCTTCTTGTTGGACCAGACTCTCTTTGTGAGTCTGGAAAACGTGGTAGCTGCTTTACTGATGCGTTTGTTTAGCTCTATATGAGAGAAAGAGTGTCGGAGATCGTTGAGCCAAAGTACACAAAGTCATGGACAACCTCCAGTTCATGTGCAGAGATTGTAATGCAGGGAGGGGAGTCCACATCCTGAACCATGACCTGTGTTTTCTTCAGGCTGATCGTCAGTCCAAAAGTGACCATCAGTCCAAAAGTCCCAAACTGATTGTCAGTCCAAAAGTCCCATTTACTATCATTGTTAAAAGAATATACATTGCAGCTTATTAAAACCACAGGTCGGTAATGTTTCCCCAAATGCAGTCACTTGCCATGGTAGCATCAAGCCTCATGGATTAAAAATAAAATATTGATATGAATGGGGGCCCACCTGAAATCGACTCATGGGTCCCGACCCACAATTTAAGAAAGTTGGCTAAGTCTATCGAAAACTACATTTCCCAGCAGGCAGCGAGGCGCAAGTACCCTCGGCCACCCCGTAGCTTCCGCCTTGGTAAACAAAACTACATCTCCCAGGATGCCGGGCGCCGGTTGAGGCCTTCTGGTTTGCGTCGCTGAGCAGGCGTGGGACTCTGCGGCCTGCGTTTTCCTGCTGGCGCAGTTGGTGTCCACGGGCAGCGATGCCGACCGGCGATTATGAGTGCGTAATGCGACCTAGGCCGAGGCGCTAGGTTGGGGGGGGGGCGGCGGGAGGAGCGGCCGGGAAGGGAATCGGCGGAGAGAACGTTCTGGCCTGGAAGTGGAGGGCGGGAGCGGCGCTGGGCCCGGCTGCTGGGGCTGCCTCACGCGGCTCCTCCGGTCGAGGGAATCCCTCCACGGGCCTGGCGTGTCGGGGAGGAGGGCTGCGGCCTGCCCCCTCCCCCCCGCGGGGAGCTCTGTGGTCTGGAGGCCCCTTCGGTCATGCGATCAGCCCCCCCCCCCGTCTGAGGTGGGGAAGCCCGGCACAGGCGTCAGAGGGGGCTGAAGCGTGTGGTGCTCTCCAGGGTGGAGTAGGAGCAGAAGAAGAGCCCTCTGGGGCAGGCCAAAGGCCCATCTGGTCCGGCTTCCTGGGTCTCACGTGGCCCGCCAGGTGCCAGGGGGCACACAAGACGTCAAGAAGCCTGCATCCTGGTGCCACTCACTTGCGCCTGCCTGTCAGAGGCAGTCCGCCTCTCAAACCAGGAGGCTGCACTCACCCCACACGGCTTGTTGGCATCTAGGCCAGATGCCGTCACCACATCCTGTGGCAAGGAGTTCCACAGATTAATCACATGCTGAGTAAAGAAGTATTTTATTTCGTTTGTTCTAATAATGGCATTCAGGCTATTTCAGATGCGTGCACACACACACACTAAGCTCTGACACAAGCTTCAGCCTCAGCTTGCCAACACCTTCCTTGTGATGACAGTGCTTGGTCATCTCTCATAAAAATCTCATTTTAGCACGGTGCAATTATAATTCTTCTTTTTCCTATGGAGGAAAGGAAGTTGCTGGAATGGAGGGTGAAGGGCCAGAAAGGGAAGAGAAGGTGGTAGTGATGGTGGGGGGGGGGGTGAACTGGAGGTCATAAGATTTCCTCCAGAGTGGGAGGGGTTTTGGATGGATGAGCAAAGTTGACAGAAAGAAGGCTCACAAGAAGTACCTTTGTTAAGGGTTGTGTAGGAGGCAGATTAGATCATGTGGGAGGGGTAGGAAAACCAGGAGATGTGTCAATGAAACCTTTCTCTTGTGCAGCAGAGTTGAGAAGGAAAAATGACAATCCTCTCTTAAAGGGTGAAAAGAGTGAGGAGCTTCTTGGTTGGGGGATCTAGGAAGATGTCTTAAGAAATAGAAGGCAGGAAAAAGGGAAGGAAGTTGAAGAACATGGTGGATACAGTAACTTTGGGAAGAAGTGAGTGTGGTAGATATGAAAGAGACACCAAAAAGGGTTGATTCTTGGGTGCAGGATTCCTGGGCCTTGACCGGAAAGATTGTGGCAGTGGACCAGAGCTTTGGTCCTTTGGATGTGATGTCTAGTGAACAAGTGAATAAGCTTCCCATTGTAGCACAAACAAAACAGGAGCTAAAATGCATATGCTCCTACATTTGCAAGAGGTACTTGCATGTTGGATTACCTGGAATAGTGCAACTGGATACAGCTATTAAAATGTTTGAGGGGGGAGTGAGAAAGAAGATAGAAAATATTGGTTATTAGGCAATCTAAAGGAGCATGTGCACTTTAATGGGGTTAACTGAGTTGGAAGGGAGAAGGTGAAGTGTAAGGGTCAACTGTACTACAGATGAATTGTATAGGAGTGTGCTGGCATTGGGAATGGAAATGGAATTATCAGCTGCTAGGAACATGGCAGGACACAGAATGTTTGAGGCAGTGAAGAGCACACATTTATCTGTTGTCCTTGTCTCTGTTTCAGCTCTAAGCCCAGTTGGGCAGATCAAGTGGAAGAAGAAGGAGGTGATGATGGTGAGAAATCATGCACATTCTAAGTCTGGATTAATGTCATTCCCCAGGACTGACTCCCATCTCATTTGGAGTGGGCTTAGTCTTAACAAAAACTCTCTAAAGATCACCTTTCAAGATGCCAAGGAAAGTCCATAGGCATGAAATTTGTCTTAGGGAGAGCTTTGTTTCTGCCTCCAGGAGTGTGGATTCCAGAACATTTTTTTTCCAACCTTTATTTCAGCTTTTAGTTCCCTGTTGGCCTCCCCCCTTTTGTTTTCTATTACAGGAGTTCAGACATTTGCAGTTGTGCATTTTGGAATGCATTCTGCTTCCTCAGCTAGCCTCATCTTTTGGTACCATGCCTTAAAGACTTCTCACTTAACTGTCCTATCCAAATCCTTTCAGACACGCTTTGTAGTACTAGTATAAAGTACAAGCAGATGCAGTGTGTCTCAAACTGGGCACAGCCTTCATCCCTTCCTGTTGACAAAGGGTTGGAAAAGGTGGGGAGAAGTAGAAATACTAAAGATTTGGACATAAGTGGGAACACCTGGCTGAAATAAAGTTATTACTTTGTCAGTAGTTGAGCAGTGACATTGCCTCTTAAATTTTAAGAGGCAGTCTAGTTCCAATGATAGAGCTGGATTTGAACTTAGAAGTCTAAAGCTCAAAACCCAGTTCTGGCCATTTTGTCCACAGCCACTCAGCTTTAGTTCTTTGTAATGAAATATTTTATATCCCACTTTTCTACCGATTTCCCAATATTAGATACATATTTCCCAAGGTTGTCAGGAAAGTTGAGTCTTGTATAAGCTATAGGGCACAATCCAAAAGTGGCCTTGGGCCAACACAAATCCCTTGTGCCAGCCCAGGAGGATCACAAAAATGCTATAAGGCACGTTTGCACCTCCTCAAGAGGAAACTGGGCCAGCGCACTGAGAAGCGCTGGCCTGTGGAGGCTGAAGGAAACCTCTGCACTGGTTTCCTCCTCGAGTCTTGCGTTGGCCCGGCTGGGCCAATGTAAGGAGAAGGGTAGGCAGGAGGGACACGTTCCTGGGTGGGGGGCGGGTGAGCAGCAGGAGGTGGGGCTGGGATCCAGCAGTTATGCCGGATCCCAACCCCTGTTCCCAGAGAGAGCGGAGTGGCTTGGAGCGGCTCTGCTCTCCTCGGGCTTGTGCCACCTCAAGAGGTGGCGCAAGTCTGAGGAGACCCATAGGGGCCAGCAGCCCTTACCCAGGGGTAAGGGGAAAAGCTTCCCCTTGCCTCTGGCTGAGCTACTTATGGCCACTATCCTGCGCTGCATACAGTGCAACCCTCCTGGCTTGCCTGTTCCAGCACAGGATAGGATTGTGCCCTTAATCTCCTATCTGGGAGCACGGCAACTGACTTCCCTCTTTTTCCCTAACACAGATAAATGCATCACCAGTGAACTGCTCAAAGACATTCCTCTGAGTGGGGTGCTGAGTGGAGGCGTGACTGTTGAGCCTGAGCCTGTGCCCGTGCCCGTGCCTGTGCCTGAGCTTGTGAAAGGAGGTAAGAGCTGGGTTTGTAGCTAAGGAAGAAACTGAGCACTGGATGTTTCAGACACAAAGATATCCATAGTTGGTTCTGCTTCTTTCACAGAACCCCTCCCATCCCCCAAAGAACTTGTTAATGGAAATATCAAAACAGTGACTGAGTACAGAGAGGAAGAGGATGGCCGCAAGGTGAAGGTGAGTGGAAACCTGGGTTCTGACTGTCTTATCTCCCTCAACCATTATAGCTTCTTGGTGGGTCTCACATTGTGTTGATAAGTTGCAACCCATCCTCGCTTACAGTTGCCTGTCATTGTGCTCGGCTTGGCATGGACATGAACGCAAGAATGCTTCCATACCACAAAACAGAGTACTCTTTATGAAGGCTGTATTTAGCTTGTGCCAGGTTAGAACTCTAATGTGAAGAACTTGGCTCTGTTAAGTTTTTTCCCTGGCGTTCACACTCTATAGCTCTAGGAGGTAGGGTTTTGATGGAGTTGGGAGGAGTCTTGAGCACAGCAGGACTATGGGTGTTGTAGCAGAGTTTTAAACATGCTCCTGGGATGTATCATTAAGTTCTCATTCCTGCCCTGAACATAGGGTGACATGTTGCTGTCTTTTGGCAGATCATCCGCACCTTTCGGATTGAGACCCGGAAGGCCTCCAAGGCTGTAGCAAGGCGAAAAGTGAGTATTCTGAAAGACTGTTCTCTTGCATCTAATTTCCTGGACCATTAGACGGGCAAAGATTCTGTTTGGTGGTGGTGAACTCCCATCTTCAAGTCTAAACCAATGGTATGTAGCAAGCATTGTTAGAAAGCCGGAACTATAATTATTATTAAGAATACTTATATGCCACTTTTCAATGAAAGTATTAATGAAGTGGTTTACAGAACAAAATAAATCCTTAGTTAAATGGTTCCCTGTCCCCAAAGGGCTCACAAGCTAAAAATGGATGCAGAAGAAACACCAGGAACAGCTGCTGGAAAATAATGCCATGCTGGGGTGAAGAGGGACAGTTACTTTCCCCCACTATGATCAATACATAGTGCTAAAGTGTCTTTTCCTTTTATTTTCACTTTCACCAAATCATTTTCTGATCTGCACCATGTGGGCCTAGCGTTGTTTTCAAATGGAAACAATTCATTTGAAAATAACGAACGTGTTCTTCATGCTTTTAAAAACAATTAATTGTTCTCTTGGGAATTAGTGAGGTCTGGGTGCTGAAAGAAGAAAGCTAAATGAACCAAGTGAATGGAAATTTAGAGACCACTACTTGAAATATGTAGTGTTTGCCTCATTGCATCCTACCTGCTGCTCTGACATACGCCTATGATACTTCGTACCATAGAATTCAACTATTCATGCATTTCCCCACTGCATTTCCCTCCCCACTTTTCTGGATGATGTCAGTGGCCCCAATTATTATTTTTTCTTTAGAACTGGAAGAAGTTTGGCAACTCAGAATTTGATGCTCCAGGCCCAAATGTGGCCACCACCACTGTGAGCGATGATGTCTTCATGACGTTCATCACCAGCAAAGAGGTGAGTGACAGAGGTCTCAAGGCTGATGAGAAGACTAATAGGTTTCATTTTTACATTATGGTACAGAGGGCAAGTTTTGCTGGCCATGCCCCCTCAAATTGCAGACATGCTCCCTCTGGACCTGGCTAATAGCAGTTTTGCCTGGAGCCTGAGGGTTGTGTGGATTCTTGAAAAGAACAGGACAACCAGACTTTCGGTATTGTCACTTGTTTCATCATCCCCTTTGCCAGGACTTGAACTGCCAAGAGGAGGAGGACCCCATGAACAAGTTGAAAGGGCAGAAAATTGTGTCATGCCGTATCTGCAAAGGTGACCACTGGACCACACGCTGCCCCTACAAGGACACCCTGGGGCCCATGCAGAAAGAGCTGGCTGAGCAACTGGGGCTTTCCACAGGCGAGACTACCAAACTGCCAGGAGGTGAGGACTGAAAAGGCAGAAGACATGAAAAAGTGCCTTCCTCACCCTTTGTTGGTTGGCTTCCTCACACCATCCTGGATATGGGAAGGAGGGTTGGATTCCGACTCTTGCTAAAACTGTGCCTCTTGTTTTCACAGAACCAGAGCCTGTGCAGGCCCAGCAGAGCAAGACTGGGAAGTATGTTCCACCTAGCCTGAGAGATGGAGCTAGCCGTAGAGGGGAATCCATGCAGCCCAACCGCAGAGGTGCATTCTCCTTGGGTGCAAGTCTTGGCCACTTTAAAAGTGATCACAGCTGGCCAGTGCCTTCCAGTCCCTCAGTTTCTGCCACCTTGATCCTTTTTTTCCTTTTTTTCCTGTCCTTAGCTGATGACAATGCCACCATCCGTGTCACCAATCTTTCTGAGGATACTCGAGAGACTGACCTGCAGGAGCTCTTCCGTCCTTTTGGATCCATATCCCGTATCTACTTGGCCAAGGACAAAACCACCGGTCAATCTAAGGTGAGGAAAGAGACTGATCATCAGGTGGGTGGACTGTATTGGGCCAGTGGATGCTGGAGTAAGTCCCGGAAGACACTGGTCCAGGACTTCAAGCAACATTTTCTCCCTTCCTGTGCTAATGTTTCACCCTGCTTGTTACTTCCCTTTAGGGTTTTGCCTTCATCAGCTTCCACCGCCGAGAGGATGCTGCAAGGGCCATTGCAGGGGTGTCTGGTTTTGGCTATGATCATCTGATCCTAAATGTGGAATGGGCCAAGTAAGTAGGATTACTTAGGGCACTGGAGACCTATGTGCAGGCATGAGATGTTTCTAAAAGAAACTTCTCCCTTGCAGTATATGCAGAGGCTCTGCATGACCATAAGAATGGTCTTATCCCTTAGCAAACCTGTAACTGAGTTTTGTCAGTGACTGACAACATTTTCAGTGTGTGTGTGCCTGCAGTCTAAAGTGCTGCACTTCACTGGCTTATTGCCTCAGATGTTTTGTTTTATTCAGCTTTATCTGAATTTGAAATAGTTTTTTGTTGATGATGTGGTAAGAAAGATTGGCCCCTTAGATAAGGCACCTCAGTAGGCTCCCATGATGTGGCAGGAGTGGGGCATGCAACCATTGAGTGATTCTCACACTGTCTCTAACCTCATTGGGTGCTCCATGCAAAGTGGGAATGGGTTTTGGTGCCAGCTACTCTCTGGAGCCAGCTCTGATTAGTGTTACCAAAAAAAGAATGGAACTGGGATAGAGCCTAGGGAATATGCCATAGTGCCATGTTTATTGTTATGCACATCCAACTCTCTTGTAATTACCAAGGATTATCCACTTGCTGCTGATGGCTAGTCATTGCAATTGGAGACAAAGCTGTTCAGGCATTTGGAAGCTACAACAATGTTGTAGAATCTCCACTCAAGTCTTGGATGACTTGACTTTTATCCTCTTTTTCCTTATGTTTGTCTGTTACCCTTCAACTTTCAGTCCTTGGCCATGCTTTATTTCCACATTCCAGTTGTCCCGCAGTTAATCATGGTATATCCTGTTAGGTAGCAATTGCTGTTGACATCAGCTTAGTTTCTAGGGGGTCTCATACATTTATCTTCAGCCTTGGAGTGCGCAGCCCACTTGTTAATCTTTGTCTTATGACCTGTATTTTGTTCTGTGCTCATCTCTGGCACACTCATGTGCAGACAACAAAACAGAACAATATATAGGCAGCCCTAAGTTTACAACCGCTTGTTTTGTTTTTGAAACCAGAAGGCCAAAAATATCAAAAATTCAAAAATGTACACTGGATATAATGTAGAGAAACAGCACAGTTAATCAGAGATGGGAGATATCTCCAGCATTGCCAGTGAGAGAGGGCAGGAGTGATCCTTTGGGAAATGAAAACACACCAGGAGTGTGCCTTGAAGGCACTCTTGTTTGGGGCCAAGCAGAAGCTGCCCCACAGTGCAAGAGATACGGTGCAAATGGAGGAAAGACTGGGGAGATCAGGGACTGGTTGGGGCAACCCATGCTGAGGAGAGATACACCTTTGCATTGACCTCACCACAGTCACCAGACAGGGAAGGAGGGGAGAGATAGCACCACATAAGAGCCCCAAGCATGAAAACTCAGTGGCAGGAGAGGGCCTTCCATCTCAGGCTGAGTGCAGGGTGTCTGGGTGGGAAGCATTCATAGCAGTCCTTTCAGAGCTTTAAATATAATAATACTGATTGTCAATTTTGAGAGGTTCCTTCAGAAACAAAACCCTGTCATGTTGAGGGCTACCTGTGCCTGCAAAATAGGTAGTTTGATCCATCATGGTTGTACTTTGGTTCTTAAATAATACCTAATACACTATTTGCCTAGTAGTCGCCATGTTAGAACATAAAGAGAAAGAAACATTTAGGGAATGGGAAGAGAGGATAGTTTGTGGTAGAAGTTGCTTCTGCCTACTTAAGGCTACTTTTTTTTACCATAAGACCTAAAAAAAAACCTACTTTGCTCCTTGCACTTGAAAATGGATCTTCTACATTCTGCATTGGATAAAGAGTCTTCAGCTATGCAGGTTACTACATCCCCTTCCCTGTTAGCATGCTGACAGCTTCTCTCTTTCCTCCACAGACCTTCTACTAATTGAAACACGCTGCTCTGCATTCATCTTTGGAAATCATTTGGATGTTTTAATTGGAAATTATGGTCACTAATAAAGGCTCATCACATCATCAGAATATCTTATGTGATCTGTCTAATGTTATCAGGGCGTTCCTGTCACTGACCAGATTACCCAGGCTTATTTTGAAAGATGCTTTCCTTCCGTTACTGGCTGATTTATTTTATCTACCTCAGGACCGAGAGCCTTCCATTGCAAAGTACTGTATATGCTTTTGCTGTGTCTCCAATTGGAGCAGAGGATCCAGGCCTTTGAAGTAATGTTGAACCATTGGGCTGGGCCTACTCTGAAGGGAAGTGATGAGAACGTATCCTACACGAGTTGTTCATTTGGATCTTGCAATCAATTTTATTTTTTATTAACCCCCTGGGTCCTTTGTCGTCTTTCTCTGCTGTGCAGAAAAAAAGAGGGGCCCTCCTCAGGCAGCCAGTTCCTACGATGTGTAAGATAATCATTTTTAATCCCAGCCTGCAACATTTAGGATTCAGCTATCTATATCAGGCTGCAATCCTGACCACACTTTCCTGAGAGTAAGCCCCATCAAACAAAATTGGACTTCTGAGTAGACCTGATTAGGATTGTGCCCTCAGTGTTTCTCAAACTGGGTCAGGACCCATTAGATGAGTCTCAAGCCAGTGGGTGGATCCCCATTCATTTCAATATTTTATTTTTAATATATTAGACCAGGGGTGTCCAAAGTTTTTGGCAGGAGGGCCACATCAGCTCTCTGACACTGTGTCGGGGGCCAGGGGAAAAAAAGAATTAATTTACATTTAAAATTTGAATAAATTTACATAAGCTTACATAAATGAATATATTAAAGATGAACTTATATGAACAAATGAAGGTCTATAAAAGGCCTTGCACAAAGCAAGGCTGGCCTTTCCTTTTCTGCCGCTGCTGCATCACAGATGTGAAAAAGCAAGCACTGGAGGGAGCTCTCATCCCACAGCTCACATGAGAGGTCAAACAGTCGCCCTCACGCTGAGAGAAGTTGCGTTGGGCCAGTGTGGGCTTCAACAAATCTCCAGAGGGCCAGAGGCTCATTGGAGACTGGGGGCTCTCTGAGGGCCGCATTGAGAGGCCTCGAGGGCCGCAAGTGGCCCCCGGGCCAGGGTTTGGGCACCCCTGTATTAGACGATGCTACCATGATATGCGACTGCATTTGGGAAAATGTTACAGACCTGTACTTTTAACAAGCTACTATGTATATTTTTTTAGCAAAGATAGTCAATGGGACTTACTCCTGGGTAAGTGTGGGTAGGATTGCAGCCCAGGATTGTTAAAAATTTTCCCTGCCTGTTGTCACTTCCAGTCATGACATCACTTCTGGTGGGTCCTGACAGATTGTCATTCTAAAAAGTGGGTAAATGTGTGAGAAGCACTGAATCCTAAATGTTGCAGGCTGGGATTAAAAAATACCAGCTTTTGGACTTGTGGACCTTTAACAGTTGTGTAGAACGGGGAATTTCAGCAGTGCAACTTGGCATCTCAAAGAAATTCCCTGTTGGAATTCTCTCTTCTACACAATTGTTAAACAGCCAGGAGCCCTAAAATTGAAAAGTTGGTCACTCCTGGTGTAAAATATCCCCCGCTCCAGTTGGAGATACACCAAAAGCACATACAGTACATTGTATTTGCTCTCTTCACTTCTGGGTTTTTTAAAGGTTTTTTTAAAAGGTTGACAAAGACAGTGATGATGCTGCCCACCCTGGAGCTCAACTGAAGGCTAGTCCTTTAGAGACACTGCTTCCTACAATGCAGTTTTTGCGGTGAGATGGAAAGGTGACTGGATTAATGCAATGAGTTCTGCTCACTCTTCCCCTTATATGGATCATGCTCTCTGGTGTGGCTTCAGTTCCACACTGCCTTTCTCCCTCCCCCTTGTGAGATAGTCTTGTGCAATTCTGTTGCTGTTCTCCATCAGGTCTGCTGCAGGACAGGAAATGGACACTTTTGGTGTGTGGGTGGTACTTCTTTAAAAAAGTCAGCCACTTTGTGCTCAATTTTTGAATGTTTAACTTGAAAGACCTTGGTTTCTGTTCTCATTAGCCTTTCACACTGTTGAAACATCCTCAGCTGTGGTGCCTGAAACAGAGCATAGTACTTTAGGGGAGGTCTCATTGATGCTATATAGATTGCTGCAGTGACTGGATGTTGGAAACTGAGTGTCTGGAACTGTGGTGATTGCCAGATAACTGGTGGGGGGAGTTGTTCACTCTCACATTTTCACACATGCTGATGCTTAGCTAGCTCCCCCCACCCCATTATTTTATGCATCTTGATTTTTTCTTTCCTTTGACTCGACACTCCACATACAACTTCCTTTAATTTTGGTGTACTGGTTTGCATTCCTTGTAGAGCAGGGGCAGGCACAAGGTAAACTGCGATCAACTTGATAAGTCATTGACCCATTTCTTGCCATTATTGCTTATTTTTACAAAGAATCCTGGACTAGAAGCATCTTCTTAAACAAGAGTATTGCATATTCAGAGTCACTCAGTTCAGTGTTATAGGGAACATTTAAGGAAAACTATGGACAAAATAAAAACTAGGAACAATATTTTACATAAACTTTCCAGTACCAGCTGGGGAGCAAGTGCCTCAGTTCTCAGGACATCAGCTCTTGCCCTAGGTATACTCAGCGGCTGAATACTTATAGCCCTGTATGGCTAAAGAGTGCTCATATGAAAGTAGTGGATGTCCAACTTAATCACACTATGAGGTTAATATCAGGAACCATCAAATCAACACCCTCAGAAGACTAGCCTTAAAAAGAGAGTGACAGAAATGCGAGGCAAACCGGCTGTTAACTATACATAAGGATTGCCATGATCAAATATTTAGATTTAAATCCTGGAACCCATTGTGGAAATTTGGATGGCAATTGTCAGAGAAGATTGATATTGGGACACAATGGCGTAAGGAATAGGCAGCCTCCAACCCTGACCTGTTTAGGGCACAATCCTAACCAGGGCTACTCAGAAGTAAGTTTTGTTCAGTGGGGCTTACTCTCAGGAAAGTGTGGTTAGGATTGCAGCCTTAATCTAGTGTCTGATCCAGCACAACATCCGTATGGCTTTTATCTTCCAAGGAGGAACTGGACAGTGCTTAACCAAATGCGTACTAACCATGGTAGGTACCAATATTGAAAACACAAATGGGGCTTGGTTGATAATCCTAATTGTGACTGTGGGAATGTTCCGCAAACACATTGCAACAGAATACCTCCTTAGAAGGTATTCTGGCTCCCTGCAGGAATTCAACTTGAAGGTACTACTGTTAAATGATTAGTTGGCTGTAGGTCTAGTCACTTCATAACTGCTCATATACAACATGTGTAACTTTATTTGTGATATATTGTGGATTTTATATAATGTTGCATTTTGCCATATGATTAAAAAGTTCAGTGTTAGTTGATTAAGAGCCTAGCAATGCACTTTTGCTTTTACAGCCTTAGATGCATTAACTGGACCAAGGAAATTTTAATTGTGTTTAAAAAAAGAAAGAAAGAAAAAGACCATGTAAGATCTGAGTCAGTCAATTCCTTTGCTATTCAGGGATCAGAACAAGTGGGGTTCCAACAGGGCAAATCTACTTTGGATCATTGTATTACTCTGTCATATCTTATTGAGAAATATTCCAAGGGGACCAAACTTAAATTATTCAGTCGTCTTATTCTTTACAGGGGCTTTTGACTCAGTGGACAGGGAAGCTGACTAAAGTGCAAATTTCTTATTAGGAGAGCGCATCAAAATACTACCTGCCAAATTAAATGCTAATAGGTGCGGAAATTAGCAACACAAATTCAGGGGAAGTCCCCTCATGGATTAGGAACTGGTTGAGGACCAGGTAGCAGAGAGTGGGTGTCAATGGGCAATTTTCACAATGGAGAGAGTTGAGAAGCAGTGTACCTCAAGGATCTGTCCTGGGACCGGTGCTTTTCAACCTGTTCATAAATGACCTAGAGACAGGGTTAAGCAGTGAGGTGGCCAAGTTTGCGGACAAACTTGGCAAAGTTTTCCGAGGGGTGAAGACCAGAAGAGATTGTGAAGAGCTCCAGAAGGATGTCTCCAAACTGGGAGAATGGGCAGCAAAATGGCAGATATATTTCAATGTAAGTAAATGTAAAGTCGTGCACGTTGGGGCAAAGAATCAAAACTTATAGGCTGATGGGTTCAGAGCTGTCTGTGACAGATCAGGAGAGAGATCTTGGGGTCCTTGTGGACAGCTCAATGAAAGTATCAATCCAGTGTGCGGCGGCAGTGTAGAAGGCTAATTCCATGCTGGGGATCATTAGAAAAGGCATTGAGAATAAAATGGCTAATAGCATAATGTCATTAAACAACTCAATGGTAAGGCCACACCTGGAGTATTGCATCCAGTTCTGGTTGCCACATCTCAAAAAGGATATAGTGGAAATGGAAAAGGTGCAGGAAAGAGTGACCAGAATGTTTACTGGGCTGCGGCACCTCACATATGAGCAAAGGCTACAGCGTTTGGGCCTCTTCAGTCTAGAAAAGCGGCACCTGAGGGGAGACACGATTAAGACATACAAAAGTCACACACACACACACACACAAATCCTCTCTGGTTCTATAAACCTCAGCAACAATCCAACATTTGAATCTCCTGCACAAACTAATCCAGATTCCAGTTGATGATGCGGTGGAAGTTGTCAGAGGCCTGCTAGATTTTTCAAGAGCCTTCCCAAGTGATGATTTTCATTAATGTATCCCATATGGATGAAAGGCTTAGGACAGGAGTTGAGGAAGCATTGCTCCAAGTCAGCTGGACATTGGCATACTGCAGGGTCAGGCAGGTTCCCAGAGCTTGTAAATTGTTCCTAAACTGAAATAATTGAAGGACAGAGGGGCAAGGGTTGGTGGCCAAATGTGCTGTGGTATCATCAGAAATAATATGCATGATGGCTTGTTGTCAGAAGAGAGTAGTCAGGCTGATAAAAACCCACACAGATAGAAAAGAGCATCAACCGGATCTTGCCAGAGTGCAAATATGGGCAGCCGATGACAATTTACATGGCTGCCAGGAAAGAATTCTTTCATTAGCTGGTGGTTTCCTTGGCAAGGTGCTGCCCATGTTCCCCAAACAAATAGGGGTGGTGGTAGCATAGGGCCTGAGGATGGTATCCCTAAAGTCAGACACCCTTGTGTGGTAGCACCGCCATCCAAAATGACAGGAAATTGGATGTGTATGTATTAGAAAGATAGAAAACCTCTGCTCAAGCCTCCTGGATGTATCTGGTAGAAATTTTTGTTGGAAAAGGGAAAAAAAGAAAGGAAGCAGCCAAACTGTAAGCACGTTTATATTAGAGAAACAGCAGTAAGAAGGGATTGCTTAACCCTACTTATATAACGTTTTCTAAACACGGATGACACTTCACATAGCTTGATGTCCTTACAACTCCTGTAACTTAAGGAAATAGTATTACAGTGAACTTCAGAAACAATGGATGTTTCTGCTTCAGTTAAAAACTAGTCCTATGTTTTGTGCACGTGTGTCTCCTTTGACTTAAATGTGTTTGGATTTAGTGGGATTTTCAGTATTAAAAGACAACCCTTGCCCCCATTAGCCTGCTGTATGCCTGTATTGAAGTTGGGAGCTGAGCTTGCCTAAGGCCACCTGGTGAGACCATTCATGGTCGCAACTCTGTCCCCAACTGGCCTTCAACAAAGGATGCTGCCTCCTCGTAGTTTCCACAAATAAGCGTGGCTAGGCCGAGGTGGCATTAGTACCAGTTCTGCTGGAGTCCTTATGCAATTTTAACTCCACATCCCTCTCTTGCCGATCTTTCCCCTGCCGGCATTGACAGTGGCAAGTTTCCTGTATACTGTCAGCCAGGGCAGCATAAACAAATGGGTGGATGCAAATGTGGAACTGGACCAAGAGCTTGGCTAGTTGGTACAAGACTGGTACAACTCTGCTGCTCTCACTTTCATTCATCTTGTTGGTACTTTGCATACGGTAGTGGAGATTCAGATTGCGCAGGATGTGGTACGGAAAATAGAAAATAGCGTAGAGGGTCACCACCACTCCAATTAGTGTTTTCACCTTGCGCTTTTCCACCTTTGTGATGTTGCAGTTGCGGAGGACTGTGTGGAGGATGGCCCCACAGGAGACACTAGTAAGGATGAATGGCAGTCCACACCCAAAACCCATCAGGAACAAGCTGTAGGGCCAGTAGTTGGCCAGTTGCTCTTTAACAGCACTCCCTACACACAGCTGTACCGTGGTGTTGGTGCTGCGGTCATAGTCCAGGGTGGAAAATTTTAAGACCGGTGTTGAGATTGCCACGACCAGTAGCCATACCAGCCCACTTAGAAGCTTGGCATGGCGGGGTTCCATGTATCCATGAGAGAAGAAGGGGTGGACAATGGCTACGTAGCGATTCAGACTGATGCAGGCAACAAAAAAGGTGCTGCCATAAAGATTGCAGAAGAAGAGGAAACGGTCCAGTTTGCAGAGAGGAAGGCCAAACGTCCAAGTCTTGGGTTGTTTGTAATAAAGTGCCAGTGGCACCAAGGAGAGGGCATAGAGCAGGTTGCTGATGGTCAGGTTGAAGGTATAGATGATGCCACTGTGCCAGGTGCGTTCATAAGCCACAAAGCGATAGATGGCAAAGACATTTCCAGCCACGGCCAAAATGAACTGCAGAATTGGGATGAACCATATTTGGTTTTGGAAGGACTCAGACATATTTTCATGCTCTAAAAACCTCTGTGGACTCATGCTGGGGAAGCAGGAAAATTGAGATTAGCACATACCAGCATTTTTAGACCTTAAATACTAGGCATCGCTTGAAACCGTTAATGAAATCAGCAAATACATTTACAAAAGGCCTAATTTCATCAGATTTCCAACAAGATTGACTTGTTTTTTCTCTCTGACTATCAACTCTATGCTATACAATTCTTGCCCGTAGTGTGGTCTCACATCACCATTATACAGGGTGAGTTGATTGGTCCCTGGCATTTTAGTGTACCACTATATCTTAATGGAAAGTAACATAGTTAATGGTAATGGAAAGAGAAATGTCCAAAGTTCTTTACAGACCTTACAAATGCTGGATGCGTCTGCCCTTCATGACACGGCATGTCTATCCTGTAACACAATTTCACCCCTACTCGCACCAGCATTACCTGGTCTGCCTGAGTGAGAGCTGTGGTAATGCATTATTTCAAATCCGTTAAATTGGGGGCAGGGGCAGCACAAACCCCTTGTTCTTAATGTAGCGTCAGTGGAAATCAAACACAAAAGTGCTGCTGAACAACGATAATGGACGGTTTTTGTGTACTCCAAAATGTAGTAAGCCTTCTCTGCACCTGACACGAAATCCCCCTACCAGCCAAGGACATGCTGATTCCACAGTGTGAGCGCATACAAAACTTGGAGACTTTCTATCACCATGTGCTGTGTTTCTGTATCCCTTACACCTACGGCTCACCAAAATCCCGGAGACTATGATAACTCAACCTGCAGTCTCTCTCTGATCATAGAGATTTTGCAGGAGGGGTTAATGCATTACAAGCCCCTGCAACATTTATTTTGATCAGAGTTGGTGACTGGCACAATAATTGGGTATGTCAGGGAAGAAACACGGCCTCTACCATTCCTGAAGGTGGCTGGCTCCAGCTTAAGCTCACTTCTTAAGTAAGTGTTCTTTAAATTCTGTAATGAGAATTATGGTACTGTATACAGATCTCTATATATTCAGTATGTAGCACAGAGTGCTAGCTGAGTTTTCGGCTACTGAGCAAATGGAATTTTCCCCTGTTATGCATGATGATGGCACTAGAGGTTACTACACTGAAAGTGCTGGCCAGGCTACAATAGTTCTCATATCAACACAGATTCATGATGGCAGGGTGGTGGCAACCACCGCAACCAACAGAGGAAAAAGATGTGAGAGAGTCATGGAGCGGCTTGCCGGGACCATATCTGGGCTGCTGCTGAGCATTAGCACAAACTGAGCTTTTTTCTTTGCACTCATTTACCCACTGCTGAAACCTCCTTTTGAGGAACAAAAATGCACGAATGAGTGGGTGGGAAGCGGGGTCAGCAGTCAGGCCTGGCACTCGCCAGCCAGTCTAAGATGTCTGTGCAAAGAGCCTTGCAGTGATGGAGCAACTCTGTTGGGCAAAAGAGCTGCTCTGTCATCATGCCCTCCCCCCCCATCTTGCCAATTTAAGTCCCACCACAGACCAGCGGGCAGAGAGGCACCTGGGTAGAAGCAGCAGCCTCTAAAGAGGATATCACCAAGAGCTCTTTGAGACCTGCAACCAATGTTGGTGGAAGGGAAAAAAATTATACAAAAATAAGAAACTGATCTGAATGAAGTGCCACCAAAGTTACAACCATTATTAGTTCCCCGTCACCATAGCCCTGAGCCTCCATGGCCAGAGGCAGTATACTTCCAAACATGTTGCTGAAGGGCAAATAATATAGACTGTTCATTCCCTGCTTCTGTGTTTCCTGAAAGCACCTGGCTGACCACTGTTGGAAACAGGATGATGGAGCAGCTAGATCCTGAACCAGCAGGATGGTTTTTCCAAGCTCCCTAAGAACTCAGCCTTGGTAATTTTAGAAATCAAAGGCATGCTATGACTTGATTCACAAAGGAGACGGCATAGAAACATAGAGTTGGAAGGGAACTAATAGGTCATCTAGTCCAACCCCCTGCCTGTAGCAAGAAATCCTCCTAGAGCAAGAAATAATCCAAGAACAATCATTCTCAAACCTTTAGCACCGGAACCCACTTCTTAGAATAAGAATCTGTCAAGTCCCACTGGAAGTGATGTCATGACCAGAAGTGACATCATCAAGCAGGAAGAGTTTTAACAATCCTAGGCTGCAATCCTACCCACCCTTATCCAGACGCGATAGGGCAAAACAGATGCCATTTTTGGAATCAGCACCCCAAATATACCCAGGAATTTGTGTAACGTTTAAGGAGGCAAAATGTGTGTTGGCCTGAGTTATCATTGTTAGAAGTATATATGTAGTAGCCCAGTGGTTCTCACACATTTAGCACCGGGACCCACCAGGACAGAATGAGAATCTATCGGGACCCACCGAGAGTGATGTCATGATGGGAAGTGACATCATCAAGCAGGGAAAATTTTTAACTATCCTAGGCTGCAATCCTACCCACACTTACCCAGGAGTAAGTTTCCTTTACTATCATTGTTAAAGATACATAGTAGCTTGTTAAAAATACAAGTCCATAACATTTCCCCCAATGCAGTCACGTACCATGGTAGCATCAAGTCTAAAACATTAAAAATAAAATATTGAAATGAATGGGGACCCACCTGAAATTGTCTCGCGACCCACCTGGTGGGTCCCAACGCACAGTTTGAGAAACACTGTAGTAGCCTGTTAAAAGTACAGGTCTGTAACATTTCCCCAAATGCAGTCACATCCCATAGTAGCATCAATATATTAAAACAAAAATATTAAAATGAATAGGGACCCACCTGAAGTTGGCTTGCGACCCACTTAGTGGGTCCCGACCCACAGTTTGAGAAACATTGTCCTAGAACATTTTAATTTCCGAGTACCAGGCTGTGCCTCTCCTTCCTCTTCTCTGCTGATTTTTAAATGTAAGCCTCGCACCCTTCAGCACTGCTCCTGCTATGGTGTCTTTTGGTACCACTCCTCCTGTTCTGCCGCTTGCACTCACCTGCCCCACTCCCACCAACCCACCCAGTGCTACCACCTTACCTGACTATTCCAAGAGGCCACTAGAACAAGCGTAGATGACAAGCACACAGCATAAAGTACCACGCTGCACCACCAGAAGAGGGAAGTTAGCTTTTCCACCACTTCCTGAATGTTTGAAAACCAGCCCTCTGTTAAAATCAGCTTCCTTAAAGCCAAGGCTGCTCAAACAATATACTGCTAGCTACATTTAGGTGCAATCCTAAATACATTTACATGGAAGTAAGTTCCATTGAATTGACCTTCTAAATAGACATGCAAGGATTGTGCTGCACACCAGGAGTACATCCCACTGGATTAAACACAAGTTTAATGAAAATGCACGCATGATTGCACTTACAGAAATTTAGACAGAGCTAAATTATGATTTCGCGCAGCTACAGAAGTAGTACACAGGCACAAAATCCAGGCACAGGCACAAAATCCAGTTCTCATTTTGATTAGAGGGGGAAAACAAGGGTTTTGGCCTATAAGCTTGAAACGTAAGAGTGTCCACAGATTATCTAAAATTATTTCCAGCACTTCAAGGCCCTGAATTGCTCCTTGTTCCTCAAGAATATTATTATTATTATTATTATTATTATTAACAGTATTTATATACCGCTTTTCGACTTATTATGGTGATGGAAATGAAGAAGTGTATGTAAAATGTCTTAGATTGTATGCTTTCTACAGGCTGGAGAATTAGTTGGACCCAATCCAGCTCAAGTTAATGGTCGGCCCAATCCTAACCACCAAAGCAGTGCCAGGTGCAGTGGAGCCAAAAAGGCTACTGCTGCATCCAGCGGCCCCAAGGCTACTGGAAGTCTCCTCAGGGGAAGAGGATGACCTCCCGGGCTGGTCCCTCCCCCTGTCCCACCCCAAAAAGCCACACTGGGCTTTTTGGTGTGGGCAAAAGGGTGTAGCCAGGGGTGTTTTTAGCCAGGGGTGTTACCCCAGCCTTGCACATCATCCTCCTGCCCAGCGCCAGCACTCCCCACTCCAAGAGTGCCATAAATGTACTTTACAGCACATTTGTGACAACTAGCGCTAGCGCTGGAGCCCAGTACAGGTGCTGTGGGCCGGTAGGATTAGGCCCTTAGTTTCATTGTTTTCAGTGGAAATCAAGCATGTACTTTTCCCATTTTAAAAAAACCTAAAACGACAGGACTTGACCACACTCAGCTCAGACTCAATTTTGCAATGAGGCTTAACACTAGAGCAGGGCTGCTGAAACGTGTGGCTCGCGGGCCACTTCCAGCCTGCGCGGGCTCCCCATCTGGCCGCAGGGGTGACCCCCATCTCCAATGGGCACTCGACCCTCACCACAGCCTACGATGACCCAAGGCGGGAGCTCCGGGTCTGGCTTTCCCTCGCTGCCTTGAGCTTCACACCTGCAAAACTCAGCAGCAGCAAAGACAAGCCCAGCATGCATGCAGGGCCTTTTATATAGTGGGAAGGTAACACGAGGCTTGCAGGTCTCGCATTAGTTCAAGCCTCGTGTAACCATCCCACCATAAAGGCCCTGTGCGCACGCTGGGCCTGTCTTTCCCTGCCTGGCCCACAGGCAACACGCTCATGGAGCCAGAGGCAGCAGGGGAAGACCAGGCAGTGGGAAGGGGGAGAGCACAGCAGAGAGAGAGAGCACGCCCGCGTGAGGAATGGAGGGCAGGCAAGTGGGCAGCAGCACATGCAGTCCATGTGAGGATGGAGGGTGGGTGGGTGGCAGCGGCAGCACATGCCACCTGCGTGAGGCAGGCGAGTGAGCGCTCAAGCCACCCTTTCTGTGTGTGAAAGTCCTTGTGAACTGGCTTTAAGATCTCCCCCTCTTTGTGTGAAAGTGTTTAGGAACTAGTTGGAATTCATTTATTCATATAATATATTCATTTGTGTAAATTATGTAAATATATTCAAATTTGAAATGTAAATTAATTCTTTTTTCCAGCCCCCCTCCCCAACAGTGTCAGAGAGATGATGTAGCCCTCCTGCTAAAAAGACTCAATATTCCAGCTGTGGCCTTATCAATTTGTACAATGACATCATATTAGCAGTTTTATTTTCTGCTTTTATTTTCTACCTTTTCCAATAGAATCAGCCTTCTTCACTGCTGCAGCATATTGGATTGACACTTTCATCAAGCTGTCCACCAGCGCTCCAAGATCTCTCTCCTCATCCGTCACAAACAGCTCAGAACCCATTATTAACCTATTTGTGAAGTTTTGATTTTTTTTGCCCCAATGTGAATGACTTTACACTTACTTACATTGAAATGCATCAGTCATTTCGCTGCCCATTCTGCCAGTTTGGAGAACTGTTTCCTGGTCCTCAACCTAATCCATGAGAGGTCATGCCCTCTAATTTCCTGTGGAGTTCAGCAGCCGTGAGGGACCATGTCAAACGCCTTCCGACAATCTAGGTATAGAATATCCACAGGTTCTCCCGCATCCACAAGTCTGTTGACCTTTACAAAGAATTCTAAAAGGTTTGTGAGGCAAGACTTACCTTTACAGAAGCCATGCTGATTCTCCCTCAGCAAGGCTTGTTCGTCTATGGGCGCAATCCTAACCAACTTTCCAGCACTGACCTAGTCGCAATGCAGCCCCAAGATAAGGTAACAAACCTATCCTTACCTTGAGGAGGGCTCCTTGACTGCCTCCCCACTGCAGAATGCAGTGCATGTCACATCGGCACAGCTATGTTACTGGACTAGATGTGTGAGATTTGCTATCCTTCAGTCCTTTGGCACTTGCCTTCTCCTTCTCCCCCTCCCTTTCTTCGCACAGATGCTTAACTAGCTGTCTTACCTTGGCACTTTGTTCTAGGAGGCCACAAACCGCTTCATGCAGAGGGTCACGCGGCAGCAGGCTCTAGATTTTGACTTACTGGCTATTTGTGTCCCAGTTATCAAGATAGATTATCTAGATTTATCTGTTCCTCTTCTTCCCCTCTGCATTTGGTTTCCAGTTAAAATCAATCACAAGGAAACAAGGGATGTGGTTACATGGTACTAGATAACAGTATCTGAGCAAAGCACAGCAAGAACAGAGTCAAATATCAAAACCTATGACAGCAGTTTAGGGATAACTGATTATCTGCATTTGACACACAGAAAAAAATTCTATTATGTTAATACAATCAAGCAACTGAATGCTCCAATCATACCCAATACAGAAACAGGAAGACAGGCCAGAAGCTGAGAACCATGAAGAGGAATAACAAGCAACCTGCTTTGGGGATGGATTTCTTGGATTCACAGGAGCCTTGCATTATTCAATGAACTTTTTTCCAACCTTACAGCTCAAGCTTCTAGTAGAACTAGAACCAATGGGTACAAACTGCAGATTTCGATTAAGAAATTGATTAGACATCAGGAAAAAATTCCTGATGGTCAGGGTGGTTTGACAGTGGAACAGATTGCCAAGAGAGGCGGTGGACTCTCCCTCACTAGAGATATTCAAGCAGAGGCTCAGCAAGCACCTGTTGGAGATACTCTAAGACAGGGGTGCTCAATAGGTGGATCGCGATCTACCGGTAGATCGCGAGGCAAAATGAGTAGATCGCGGAGTGCCGACCACCCCCCTTCAGGTGCCTCTGGGAAGAAACGCCGGGAGTAAGGCCCATTGTACTCAATGGGGCTTACTCCCAGGTAAGTGTGGCTAAGATTGCAGCCTCACAGCCTAATCCTAGGCATGTCTACTCAGGAGTAAGTCCTGTTATACTCAGTGGGGCTCAAGGTACACCAACATACATTGTACACATAAATGTTATATGTTATGATGGCGTGAACATTGTAAAAAAAACTCTGGTAGATCTCCGGGCCTTGCTGGGTTTCAAAGTAGCTCTCGAGCCAAAAAAGTGTGAGCACCCCTGCTCTAAGAGGATTTCCTGCCTAAGGCAGAGCATTGGACTAGATGACCTATTAGTCCCCTTCCAACTCTATGATTCAATAAGTAGGCTCTGGTATCAGTTCAAGTTACTGGACTAGATGTGTACCCTTCCCAACAAGTTCAGAACTCTCTTCTCTCAAAAAATTGCAGCACACTGCCACAACCAAGGTAGGAAACACCAGCTAAATGCAATTCCAAACCATGGTTGGTGCAATCATATTCTGGAACCCATATTGTGGTTTGATCTGCCAAACAGTCAAACTATGGTGTATAACTGCTTGTGTGCTCCTAGCAGCTTAGCCCTCTCCAAGTGTGGAAGCCTCTGGCAGCAGACCAACAGCCATAACCAAGGCTTTTCCACCCTAACATCACGACAAACCATGGCAGGATGTCTGAACCACACCACAGATGTAAACCTTACATTGCCACGTAGGCAGCATTTGCCTTTGTGGATATGAGTAGTGTCCACAGGGACTGGCCAACGTCCTAGAACTTGTTCCTAGAAGCTTGTCCTCTTGTATAAATGCTCAGATATAATCCACTCTCTCAGAAACCCTCCCATTATACTAAAGCCTGCAGATAAGCAAGCTGGTACCTTTGAGGTTTGAAGAGACACTTTGCCAACAGTCTGAGGCTAAGAGGCAAAGAAGGAAGGCCCATAGCCAGGGAGACAGACCAGGGACAGGCTGCACTTGCTCCCGGTGTGGAAGGGATTGTCACTCCCGGATTGGCCTTTTCAGCCACACTAGACGCTGTGCCAGAACCACCTTTCAGAGCGCGATACCATAGTCTTTTGAGACTGAAGGTTGCCAATACCATACCTTTGAGGTGGCAGAACCTTCAAAGCAGAATGATTCTATGGTTCCCATCCTCTAAGAACATGAAAAACCTTTAAAATTTTGTGACAGGGAGCTGGGAGGATGGACTGAGTTAGAATAAGTCAAGGAGCCATGCCCTCAAATTGCTTAATTCTATCTATAGCTGATTTTTGTTATAGCCAACATGTCTGTCTTGTCTCTTCCTCCTCTCCCGCCAGCAAGCTTTTTCTAATTGGGAGTTACCACCAGCCAATCCCATGGAAAGTCAGGATAATTTCTGATCCGTAAAGCAATGGAAGAATGCAAGCCCAATACACAGAGAGACACACACAAAAGCAGCTAGAGAGACAGTCAGTATATTATGTAATCAACCAATACAAAACAAGGGCCACATAAAAGAGGCCCAGGCCACTACACTGGCCTTTTCTTCCTTGACTGTCCCAGCTTCTGGAAGGCTCCTTTCCTCTTGCGTGCCTGCTTTCCTGGCATAGTAAGCCTGGACTGCATTCGGGAGCCCAGGAGCTTTGAGCCACGAGGCTGCCACTTGACTTTCTGTTGACCTGCAGGCGAGGGTTGTTTCCGCTTTATCTTCTGTGGTCCTCTGTGCTGCCTTGTGGGGTTTTGAGTGTTCTGCTGCTGCTGGCTTGATCGTCTCTTGGACTGGCGAGAAGAGTCTCTTTGTGATGGTGGCTGCCTCCTGAACAATGGAGACTTTTGACGCTTGGCTTTAGAGTTCATTCTTGTAGGCTCCGAGCTTTGCACATGACCAAGATGGCTGCATTTCTGCCGTTTCCCAGGCTTGATGGATCGGCCAGGGCTTCGTTTCCTTTTAGCACTTTGCGGGAACAGATCTAAGGAATGAGAATACAACGAGGTGGTAAGCAGAAGCAGGTTACAGCAGGGGGAAGAAAGGGCTTTTTCTTCAATTCTAAAATTTCTACTATGTCTCTTATGCTAAAAAGGATTATCTGGCCTATCAGTTTTCAACAGGACCCTCAAGCAGATCACACCAGTTAGCATTTCCTCCAAGCCACACAGCTGCACAACACTCCGTGTCCCTTCAAACTGGGGAGCTCAGGGACCAGAGTAACTGAGCAAGCTCCAGCAAGACTTCCTGTCCCAGCAAGACTTCCCCATCCAGGAACTGACACTGGGAATTTGTGGTGCAGAGTCCACAACCATGCCTGGCTGGAGCAGTGCTATGTTAGCAGAGATCGCCTCCAACTGAAGCGCAGCAGCAGTAGGAAGACTGAGGTGGAAGTTTCACTGTACATCTAGCATGATGAGAAGGCAGGCAAGACAGCTGATTTTCACCTGCCAACTTGTCTGCCCATCAGCTATCCCCCCTGCAGTGCAGCCCAGCATAGCCACCTCTGCCTAACAAAAGCATGCCCAGGAAATGCACGCACCTCCTTGCCCCTCCTTTCATTTCCCTCTTAATACAATGCTGTATTTCTCTGTTGCCAGACACCTTTGCTTCTCTTATAACAGCTGCAGCTGAACTCCATGCATGTTTACCCTGAAGCAAATTCAGAGGGGCATACTCCCAGAGACATGTACAGAGGAGTACGTTCTCACTTTGTTTCAGCAGCAACCTTCTCAATCTCTTCCTCTTAATTTTGCCCATTTTTAGTGCTCACACATGTGTCTTTTGTTTTATATTGTGTTTCTCTTCCTCCCACACATTTCCTCCTCCTATTATAGTTGATCTTGTGCATTTGTCCTAGAGTTGTGCTGAGTTCCATGGGATATTCTTGAGAATAAGTGTGCAGTGGGTTTAAATGTATGCTGTTCTCCCTTTCCTAAGGCTGCCTCTCAGATTTCTGTAGCAGCCTTTTCCACAGCCACTGGATTAGCACAGACAAGCACCATACAACACAACTATGATAAGTGCCTAGATGACAGAGCAGCATTTGTTGCAACCAAACAGAACAGAGCCCCTTCATAGGAGCATCTCTGGGGTTCAATGCCTGACCGCAAAACACACACAGTGGAAGTGATGTCCTACATGTAGCAGGAGTAGCTGCTCAAAGGCCTTTTCTCCCTCAGACAGCAACAGAATCAAGTGACCACCCCTTAACATCACACTAAAAGTTGCTCAAGAATAGAAATTCCAAATGATGCAAGTGGGAAAACACATGTATACTTTGCATACTTAAATGTGTGCAGTTCTGGGATTTTCTCTCTTCCCAACACGTGCAGAATCTGGCATGCTGCATTTGTGACTTATCCAAGATGGCAATAGAGACAGAGGGCAACTGCCCAAAGCTACAATAATGTATCAATTGGCTGAGAAACCAAGTCAGATCTGTAAAGCCGCGGGCCATTTGCGACCCTCTGGGACCCCCAATTCGGCCAATAGGGAGCCCCCAGTCTTCAATGAGTCTCTGGCCTGTCTGGTGAAAGCACATCCATAATTGTCCCAAGTTCATCAATTCGTGTCTCCATCTGTTTTCTACTTTTCCCTGGGCATTATTTTACCCCCCCACCCCCAACTGCCTCTAAACAACTCAAGTCTCCATATGTTTCTGGATTGTTCTGTATGTTTTCACTGTGCAAGAGTTGTGTGATGAACAGTTCATAGTTCTCATGTGGTTCTACATGCCTGTATTATAGTTCTCATATGTATTATAAATAAGCTAAATAAAATCAATTCATTCATATAAGTTCCGTCTCTAATGTATTCATTTATATAACATTAAATTTAATCAAATGTGAAATGTGAATTAATTCTTTGTTTTCACAGCCCCTGACACAGTGTCAAAGAGATGATGTGGCGCTCCTGCCAAAATGTTTGCCCGCCCCTGGTGTAAACCAAGTCAGGAGTTGGCATGCACAAGCACTCCTCTCTCCCCCAGGATGGATGCATCAGAGCGTTTACTTTGGAACAATCACAGCTCCTCCTCAGGGGTGCAATTGATTTCATCAGCTGCATCAGGCAGGTTGTGCCATGAATTTTAAACAACTTTTAAGCACTACCCAATTAGACACCAACCTTCTTCAGGCTCTTCTCCAACCTCCTGTCGGTAATACTCTGTGTCATCATCTGATGGCTCATCAGCATTCTGGTCCTCCTGCATGCCAGGATCCTCCGCATCACTGTCGCTTCCCTCTTCCTGTTTCTTCTTCCTCTTTATCCCCTCCAGGCTCTTCTTCCTACAGTCCCCAAACCAGCAACACTGTCAGAGGTTTCATTGCTTTTATATGTATTATTTGTACGCAAGCATGTATTGCTTCTGGCTTAGTCTGCTGGGAGATTTGCCAACATTCAACCCTGCTGTTCTCCCTCCCTCACCTATGAGCCTCTCTCTGCTCCCGCTTACGCTCCACATCCACTTCCTGCTTGTGACGGCGTTCTGCCTTGAGCTGCAGCTTTGCTTCTTTCCTTGCCAGGGCCTTCTGGATCTCCTCATCAGTCTTGTGAACTAAAGGCAAGAGAAAGAAGGTAAATTGACAGCTGCTGATGTGCAGCTCCACAGGACAAGAATCACACACATGTGCAGGTTCCTTGGTTAATTATGCAAACCCTACATGGATTGGGGGCATTGTTAGAAGCGAGTGTTATCTGTTTTGCCATGTCCGTTGGCAATAACCATAGATAAAACAAGGCTCAAGGGCTCGCCAAAGTGTGGACTGAAATCACCAATAAGGATCACTGAAAGACAAGTTGAGTTACGAGTCCTTGGTTTTCCACAGGCCTATTTACCTGGAGCTGGGTGCTGAATGGCCAATGGGTGCACTGTGGAAGACACTCTTGCCTCTCTGCTCCCAAGCCCACTGCTCCAAATCAGTAACTGGAATAAAGTCTCTAAAAGCAAGAATCCAGCAAAGATGGGCTATAAAGTTAGAGTGCTGGTTTATACAAAGCCAAGTTTCCAAGGGGGTAATTTAAGCCAACACAAAGATTAAATTCCAGTGTAGTTCAACCAGACCCCCTTATCAAACCCAAATAATTTCTACTAACCTGCGATACTGTGAATTCGACCAAATACACCCCAACAAACCTGCTAGTGTTTACAACTGCAGTCTTTGGCCTTTTCTGGCGACCTGTAACCTGGCTTACTCACCAACTGAAGGAAATTATATGGGAGAAAATCCAAAATACTCACTGAAGCTGTGATAGAGAACATTGCCCTGGCCTAAACCTTCCTCCACCTTGATAAGCTGCAGGGTCATCCGAGGGCCAATCTGGATAGAGAGAAAAAAAGAACATTTGGACATTGTAACCCAAACATACTCCCCCTAGGTACAAACGAAGGCAGGTTGCAGAAACCTGGAAGATGTCACAACCAGCCCAGTTCCAACTGAACAAATTAAAAAGTTTAATTCTTACGGTTACAGTGGCTCTAAGAGCCTAAGGGCTCAATCCTAACCCCTTATGTCAGTGCTTTCCAGCACTGGCATAGTGGTGCCAATGGGACACGTGCTGCATCCTGCAGTTGGTGTCACTCACAGAGGCCTCCTCAAAGTAAGGAAATGTCTGTTCCCTTGCCTCGGAGTTGCATTGCCCTTATGTCAGTGCTGGAAAGTTAGGGGGTTAGGATTGCGCCCTAAGTTTCCAAGCATATCTGGCCACCCCTACGTTGTACCTACCCAGGAATGGGCCAGCCACATTTGCTGCCTGCTACTGTGGGTCCTCCCCCCCCCCCCCAGAAAAAACCCAGGAAAAAAAAAAGCCACACACAGCTTATCTTATTCCTTCTCCCACAATCCTTTTAGACAAAACAGGAACTCCTAGCATATCCCACACTTCGTTTTATTTGAAGAGACCACAAGGAAAGAGAAAGAACTGGCTGCTTCCCTAGCGCCAATCCTTTCCTCACATAATCCCTTTAAGTTTAAAGGGGCCATGTAAGGAAGGAGCAAGATTGGAAAGCAGATGCAGCTCCATCTACAGCTGTCTAATGGTGGTGGCAGGTTCTGCTGCTCCGCAGTTTGATACAAGTCACATCATTTGCATTATGGCTAGGTCAGGGACCCTGTCCCCACCACTCACACATCACATCAAAAACACAGGATTGCTCCATGGCTGACCTCAGTGAGGCGGACTGCACTCTGTTGGGCCTTCATATTCCCACGGCCAGCATAGGCCTGAGGCAGCTCTGTGATGTTGTGACTGCCATCCTGCTCAGCTTCACTCTCGGAGAGATTAATGTCTCTGAATGGCAAGGAGAAAGTCAGACGTCATTATATATAGTGTCTCTCTAATTAGGTGCCGTCTATAAAAACCGTCACACACCCCCACCCCCGTTTACTATCTCAGCCAAGCAAAAAGAAAAGGGAGTGGTGGGGAAAGCAAGAATGGGCATGAACAGAGAATGCAGATAGCTAAATAGGAACAAAAGAATTAAGACATCTGAAGGCCAATAGACAAGAAAAAGCGACAGTCTCAAGACATGCATCCCAACATCCCAATCCCACCTTCCTTCACAAAGAAAATCTCAACCTTCCCCCAGTCTTTGCCAAGAGCCACCTGAGAAGCTGCACTCTAGGCTAGGCTTCCCTGACTGGAAGGGGTCACTCTCTCACCTGACCAGCAATTCACTAATATCCTCCAAGCGGTTCATGTTGGGAAATTTCTCCTGCAGGAGCTTCTTCAGTCCTTTGCTTATCCCTACTGGCACCACTTTCAAGCTGCTGCAAAACACAGAAACCAGGAGAGGGGTGAGCGGTGGGAGGGGATGCAGATGGTCAGGGACACATTGCTGCTACTGTATTGGCAGGGGAGAGGTTGAGGGGGCTACAGTGCAGCAAGGAAACACTAGCTTTAAATGCACTCCACTCCTATCAAAGGCTGTCTGTGCGAAAAGCAAATTACCAAGCAGAGGAGACAATACTGGGTAAGCTGGACCATCTGATAAGCAACATTGCACAAGACAAAATGGCAGTGGGGTGGAGGCGATGTTCTCAGCTCTTTGCTTACGAAGACCCTTCCCAAGTGGTATCCCTGTCCCATACCATCAGGCAGGACTTTGTATACAATATCTCCTGAAATAAAGCTACCTCAGAAAGCCAGATGCAAGGGAATGGCACCAGGATGCTGGTCTCTTGTCTTGTGTGCTCTCTGAGGCATGGGGGGGGGCACTGTAAGATACAGGAAGCTGACTAGATGAGCCTTTGGCCTGATCCAACAGGGCTCTTATGTTCTTATGCCTCTCACTTCCTGCCAATGGCAGGAATACAATCTCTAGAAGGACTTAGTGATCAAATTCAGGGATACCCTTGCTTAATCCAAAGCAGTGCCTCGCAGTCTGTCAGTGTCCCAGTTGGTCTGGGCCCCCAATAAGGCAGGTGGTGTGATGTACAAAAAAGGGTAGATGTTTAGACAGGTTTTCTAGATAAAAATACAACTGGAGAAATCAGAGACCACTAGACTGTCCTGTCAATGCCCCATCCCCATTTCTCATCAACTTGAATGCATCAGAGCGCTTACTTGAGAATAAAGTCATGAGACATCAGCAGACTATACTCTCATCATGTGCATCCATTTCATCTCAAAGACAGAGAAGTCTCCTGTGCCTCTCTGTACAGGACCCATCTTTAAAACATTTTTGTACCAAGGTGGTGCAGCAGATAAAAGTGTGGGAGCTAAACTACAGGATACAACAACTCAGCCCTGAAGCTCCCTGGGTGACTCTGGGCCAGTCATTAAACCCCAACAAACTCAGAGGATAAAACAGGACAGTTAAGCAGATACACCACTCTGAACTCCATCCTTAATATAAAAATAAGCTCTCTTTCCAAACTGTGCCTCCCCTCAGGAAAACTGTACGCATTTCAACAAGCGTGAACACATGCGTTCTGCAGAATGCATAAGACAGGCTGGCATGTCAATAATGAATTTTTTATTCATAAATAAGAGGTCAATTTAAACCCCTCTTGTGAAGGTAGCCTCCGATATCATGTGCATTGCTCATACCACACTGAGAGGATTGTGGGTCAAATTTCAACATGTCAGTGCTGGAAAAGGCGATGGCCCAAGCCAGAAGTCACTTACTAGTGACGAAATTCAAGGATCTGAGTGTCTGGGTCGTAGTTGATCAGGACGCAACGCTTGATGGCATTCAGATTAACCTAAGGAGAGTGTAACAAAACACACCATTAGAATCAAGACCAAAAATGGAATACAGGTCACTCACCCTGTATTGGAATTTCAGGTCACCAATAGGTATTTCAGGCAGCTGCTAGGACTCTCCAGCTGGCAACCTCCATCGAATCCTGACACCCATTGTCTCTAACCCAGTCCACCAACTCCGCAGTTCAGCTTTCTGGAAAAGCACATTGAATTCCACACTGATTTAGCACAAATGGGGAGCTATGCCTCATCCTGCCCTTACTTGCTGGTATTCCTACATATACTCCAAGTGCAATACAACCCAGAGAGCATTGTATGCAGCTTTGGACAATGGCTATAGAAGCCCTTGCTTGGTCACAAATTCACTGAGCAGCCCTGGACAAGCTCTGTCCCATTTCCCCATTTATAAAATTGCACTCTAGAGGCAGAAAATATCACAGTTGCCAAGAGTTAGTGCTACAAAGCACCAATCCCAAAACAGAAGAATCCCAATAAAGAGGCCAAGCATAGATGCATCAGTGCGTTTACTTTGAAAAGAAGCCACAGAGAATATTCAGCCTAAAATACGCTATCATCATTTGCATCCAGCCCATGAGTGGAACTAAGATGGCAAACTGGCAACTGTGGGCCAGCTGGGCACTAATATGCCACAAGGGAGGAGAATCGAGTCACCAGATAAAGTTAATCCACCACTCTATGCCAGAGAAGCCCCAATCAGCATTGGTCCTCTCTTCCTCTGCCACCAATATACAGGCAGAAGCACCCCAAGAAGCAACTCATAATACACTAGACTAGTCACTGTTCTAGTTCTCATTGAGGTGGTAAACCAGTGCTTATAATGTACATCTACAGAACAAAAAGCTCTTCCACAATAAGAATTTTCTCTCATTAAAAAAATGAATCTTCATAAGTCTACATGTTAAGGAGCAGGGTTTTATCCTAACTTTCTTCTCAACATATTAGTTTTCTATAGGCAGAAGAATCTTTAAAACATATCAGGAGTTCAAATATATAAATCCTCACCTACAATGCAAAATAGTTCAAGTCAGACCCAAAAAGTTTCCCACCTCCATGAGAACCACACACGTTCTACCTAACCTATTTCATAGGAGTAAATGGGATGGACTCAGTGTCCTGAGCTTCTTAGAAGAATGCACGACACAAATGTGATACATACATGCATTTTTCTTTGAGAAGCAGGGAAGAGCTGGCAGGCACATGACACAGGCCTAGTAACAAGGCGATCAAGTAGCCTTCCAACCACCCCACGCTAGCACCCACACTCACCCTATGGACATTGATGGATGGAAACATGTTCTGGAACATGGTAGCCATAACCTTAATGTGCATGCCCTGAAGGCCAAAGTTGTTGAGCACGAGGAGTGGGTGGTGGGTGAACTGCTGCTCATGCATCCGGTGCCGCTTCAGGGATGACACAACATCTTTGATAAGCGAGTACTGAACAAAAGGAGCAGAGAATAGGAATGAGGCACCCGTAGAGAAAAGGGACTTCTGCACTCCCACTAGAGGTACACCACAGACTATAAACTCTGAAATCCAAGAAGACTGCAGGCAATAGCCACCCTTCTCAGAGGGGGCCACAGACAGGTCTGTACATCTGCTATGATTCCACTGAAGCGCAGAAGAATCACAGAGAACCTAAGTTTTTATTTAAAAATAGAAAGTTTCTAGCCTTCCTTGTTTCAAAGACATGCTTGAAACTATACAGGCATTTCCTGCTGAAGTTTTAGATGATGGCTGAGTAAGACACCCAATGATCAATAGCAAAGAGAATAAATTATGCAAAATAGAAGAAAAATTATGTATGTTTTTTCAGCGTACAGTTGATGCAGACCAAGTTCTGTCATTTTTCTTGCTGCAGATTGTGTTTACACACAGCCCTGGGCAAGGAATCAGCAGCTTTTTAAATCTCCATTAACACACACACAAGCAGCGAGAACCATAGCTGCAACCCCTGCTAACCTAGACCAATACGGTCCTTCAAAAGGTAGCTCCAACCCCATCTAACCTTCCCCCAGAAGACAGCAGCACCATCCCCATTTGGTACCTGAGTGACCCTAAAGGTCAGGGTTGGTCCACCAGGGAGACGGAAGAGTTTCTAAAAAAAAAAAAAAAAAAAAAAGGAAGAAGTTACTAGTCAAAAGAATGCCCAACAGCATAAGGTTCAATGGGTTGTTGCAGCCCAACCCTATGATGATTGGTCATCACTTGCTTCTAATATTAACTTGCTTCAAATCTTAATCCAGATGCATCAGTGCGTTTACTTTGAAGTGAAAATCATGGACTTCACTCAGCAATACACATTGTCATCACTTGCATCAGGTCAATGGGCAGAGATAAGCTGTAGAGATTTTAGTTGGGTGGTTCTGCCCAATTCAGAGTGGGCAGATATTTCAGGTAAGCAAGCAAAAACATCAACAAACCTCACCATGTAGATACTGGAAGAGTACAGACGTCTAGATTTTCAGAACACACACTAACCTACTGCAGAAGTAGGTTAAAAGCTTACTGGGGCTTCCTCAATGAAAAGATCAGCGGTGGACAAGCATTCTCCATACAGTGTGCCCACTACTATTGATCATCCCCTACACAACGTGGGGTGGCTGAAGGTGTTCTAGGATGCATTCAGTGTTCACATGAAGCAACAATGAGGTCCTGTAGGCTTGGCTAGCTGCCTGTGTTAATTGACTATGCACCCTAGTACAGTAATACCTTGACTTCCATCGCTTTGCTCTTTCCGTCGTTTTCAATTATAACCACATTTCAAATTTTGTTCATGTCCTTTCCTCGTTCAATCTATTTCATCCAACCTTCCACAATGTTCATCAACATTCTTATATTTAGGTTTCACACATGTATTCTGTGATTTACAATATAGTTAGTTATTTACAACTGTAATAATTATTTATGTTTTTCGTCAGCCAGAATTAATTTGCAAGCTAAATAAGGCTATGCTTGACATTCCTCCATTTTCATCCACTCTTTGGTCCCTAACCAGATGAATGTGCAAGGTATTGCTGTATATGCCCCAGAACTGATGGATCTGCAAGCAACGGAATCAAGTTACACATGATTCCAGAGAGAAGCTGTGCAAACTTGCTGTACAGAGACCACTGGTTGATAACTGTACAGAGACCCAAGACCACTGGTTGATAACTGAGCAATATCTCACTACATTTCTTACAAGGTTGATACTTGAGGGAGTTTTCGTGAACACCAGGAAGTGAGTCACACCTAGAGGCCCAGCCACTGCCACAAAGTCTTTCAGGGAGTTCTTCTTCCGCACCTGAAAGAAACAAGCCCATGATCAGGGCAGGTCCATTTTCTGCAACACATGAAAACAAAACCTCCAAATTTATGGAACCCTCCAGTTGAAAATCTTTAATTTCACCTTGAGGCTGGTGGCTGTGTAGGGCTCCATCACCCGCCGGACATCCAAAATGAGCTGTTGCACTGTCTTGCCAATGCGGCCACGGTGAAAGACAAAGGAGTGAGGCACACAGCCATATTCCTCCTGAGAACGATGCTGAGCAACTGCCCGTTCTTTCTTCTGGTTTTTAGTCTGCAAGGGAGAAACTTAATCAGTAATGGCACCAAGTAGGGAAACAAATCATTCCCTGCAATCCACAATCTCCACACCATCCTCCAAAAAGCAAGAACCCATCCCAAGCCTCCCTCCAACTGATGCCTATAAATCAAACAATTAATATCTGGGTTCAGATTCATTACTATTTAACTCTCCAAACACCACTTTTAAAAGCGGTTTGGGAAATTAGTTCAGCTATTTCAAAGGAGCTTGATATTATTCTGCATAAAACACATCTAAACTCTTTTGCTTGCAGTGCAACTGCAAAAACTATTAACTGTCTATTGATGTTTCAGTTAGAGCTCATTATCACTAACTATTAGAAACATAAAATTCTGGAAAAGACTCTCTAAAGTAGTCATAGCAGCCAAAAGGTGAGAGAGAGAGAGAGAGAGAGAGAGAGAGAGAGAGAGAGAGAGAGAGAGAGAGAGAACTAATGAAGGTTGTTTTGACATTATTTGGTACCTCTATTGGGACCCTCTAACGCAGTGGTTCTCACACATTTAGCGCCAGGACCCACTTTTTAGAATGAGAATCTGTCAGGACCCACCAGAAGTGATGTCGTGACTGGAAGTGACATCATCAAGCAGGAAAATTTTTAACAATCCCAGGCTGTAATCCTGCTCACTTACCCAGGAGTAAGCCCCATCGACTATCATCGCCAAAAGAATATACTGCAGATACTCGTCTATAAGTCGACCCCACAGATAAGTCAAGGGCAGGGTTTGAGCCAACAATCATGGAATTTTCTATGACCCTCAGATAAGTCAGGGGTTAAACTTAGGGGGGGTGTCTGACTATAGTTTTGTCTGATTTTACCCGAGGCCAGATCCTAAAAAATAACCTACCACTAATTGTTACCTAAGAACTGTAGTCTCTAATTTATTAAAAACATCGTAAAAGATCATAAGATACATTTTTATTCTTTTTTCAGTTCTGATCTTCACCACCTTTTTGTAAACACTATCAGAGTAAGTGCACTGTAAACTACATAACAGTAAAACAGTGGTTCCCAACCTGGTATTCACATACTCCCAGGGACACTCAACAGGACCCTTAGGGGTACTTGAAAAAGAATGGCAGAAAAAGGCAGGCTGTGCTCCAGAATGCCTTGCAAGGCAGGAAGGGAGGTAGCTAGTTGGCTGTGAAAGCCCCACCAATTGATTTTTGGTTATCAATTCATCTATGAACCAGTGATTGAAAACTAGCACAGTAGAAAAGCTGAAACATAATATGGAAAGTGATCAATCACCCAAAATTTCTCAGGACACTTCTGGTGCAAAACAGTGCAAAGGCAGAGTCTTCTGTTCCTCATACAGATAAAAAGAGAAAGCACTGTGATTGTAATGGAAGATCAGAAGATCATCAGGTGGATGATGTGGTGTTGCCAGCTATTCTATGTTTTGACAGCTGGTTGACAGCTCTGGGAAGGGCAGGGCTGGCTCCACAGCTGTAATCAATCAAGGCCAATGGAGACTCTGATGGTCACCTGAGCTTCATTTGACCTTGATGAGACTTTGAATGGACGTGGACTCATGGACTGAAGAGATGGCTCAGCTGAGCCTAACTTGGACTTAACAAGGTAGCTCACAGCTGAGCTGAATTTGGACTTAACAAGGGGCTGCAGGATAAAAGGCAGCTTCAGAAGGCACAAAGGGCTGGCCAAGCAGGACGCTGACGGAGCCGGACCCTGACCCAGAGGGAGAGCCGGACGCTGACCAAGAGGGCTACCTGACCCAAACCTACAGGAAGAGAGGACTGCCAGGACCCTGCTGGAGAGAACACTGCTGGAGAGGAGGATCTCTACTGCAGAAGACTGGACTGTGCTTTGGAGACCGGATTGGACTTTGACTGGAGGCGACAGACCTTCACCCATGGAGTTAAGTGAAGTTTTGGGGAGGGAAAGCCTCTGGACAAGAGGACTTGCAGGGAGTGTCTGTATTTATAACAATAAATTTGGTTAGTTGCTATAGATAAGGAGTTCTGTGTTCATTCCTTTGCACACCACAGCTGTTGTTCCTAGAGATAAAGAGGGTGTTAATTAGCCAAAAAGCGGGCATTAGAAGGGAGTTGGGATGTTTGGACGGGACAAATTGGCGTGGTCGGCAGGAGTCAAAAATTAGGATAGGACAGTGATGAACACATGAAGTCTGGGTTTTCATAGAGAGGAGATGAGGGCTTGTATTACAAACATTTTGCTAATATGAAGGGTACAATTTATTATTGCCAAGGGATATGCAAGTGAAAAAGGTTGCAGGAGATCCATGAATCAAATCCACCTTTAAGGTGCACATGAGGAGGACCATGAATCAAAGACACCTTTAAGGTGTCTGGTGTGTTAAGCCAGAAGCGCTACATACAACATACAACCCATAACACATAACTGAGAGTGTGCAATTCAATTCACAGCAGAGAGATGAGATATTTGCAACCTTTTTACTCAGAAGTAGACCCAATGCTTTCCATGGGTGTTATTCTTAAGTAATGGTGCACTGAATTGTAGCCTGGGAAGGAGGGTCCCATCCTGGTGTTTCAAAAAACAGACCTGCTTTGCAAGCATTTGCAAAGCAGAACCAGGCTGCAGCAGAAGGAAGGAGAATAAAAGGTTAATTTGGCTGGAATGTCCCTGGAAAGTAACTATAGCAACTAATGAGGTGCCTGCCTGAGCTGAGCAACAAACTGTTCAGAGTTGAAAGGCTCTGCCCTCTGATTGACCAGGGAGATCAGGCAAAGTGAGAATTGGAGCTTGATTACTTGGCAAAAATTACTATAAGTGAGTATCTACAGTACATAGTAGCTTGTTAAAAGTACAGGTCTGTAACATTTCCCCAAATGCAGTTACATACCATGTATATCAAGTCTAATATATTAAAAATAAAATACTAAGATGAATGGGGACCCAGATGAAACTGGCTCGTGACCCACAGTTCAAGAAACACTGCTCTAAGGCAGTGATTTTCAACTGGTGTGCTGCGAGTGGTTCACAGATGTTCTGTGGGAGTTTGGCAAGTTTATTTATGAAATACACGATTAGGGCCATTGAGGGATGTAAACTACCCATGGTGTGCCTTGTCAATTGTCAAAAGACTGATTGTGTGCCTTGATCATTTTAGCACCTTGTCAGTGTGCTGTGAGATGAAAAAGGTTGAAAATTGCTGCTCTAAAGTTCAAAAAATTAACCTAATAGGAGAAAGAACACTGGATGAAATTAGTACACCAATAGACCCAGAACATTATTTCATGGGAAGGCAATACATTCTAACTAATTATCCTAACTAATTAATTATCATATTTGAGAGCAAAAAATTAGACCTTCCTTCCAGAATAAGAATGCTTGCAATCTTGCATTTTTTGTTTTCCAGTGGCACCAAGGATTCTTCAGCCACCTGAATTATTATACTTCAAGTCATTCCTGCCCAATGTTGCATATAAGCAACAGGGATCAAATGTGTACACCGGTGGGCTGGGCAGAAATGGGTTAATTAAGCAGGTTGTCCTAGCACAGGGATGCCTTTAATAAAGATTTTAATGCATGAAGAAGGTCATGTGGGTTGTTGGGGCAGCAGGGAGGGGGGTCACAACACACTGCAACACAGCAGTGTGGCAACAGTGAGCCCATTAGTCTTTCAACCACTTAACAAGGCTGAACAATACCACCTCCTTGTTTGACTCCAAGAATCAGACACAAGGCCCAGGCATCAGGCGATGGCTTCATTCTGTTCACTTTCACAGTTGAAAGAGAGAGCTGGACCATCACCCCCTCCCCACACAGACCCACAGGCATGCCCCCCCCCACAGGCACGCCCCACCCCCACTCCACCCCCACACACACAGACCCACAAGCACCCCCCCACACACTCCACCCCCCCACACAGACCCACAGGCACCCCCCACACCCACTCCACCCCCCCACAGACCCACAGGCAACCCCCACACCCACTCCACACCCACAGACCCACAGGCACCCCACAGACCCACAGGCACCCCCCACACCCACTCCACCCCCACACACACAGACCCATAGGCACCCTCCATACCCACTCCACCCCCCCCCACAGACATAACGAGCTCCCACCCAGAGCTGGAACACTTCTGGGTCCCCTACCCGAGGAAAGACCACTCCCTCTCCCCCACCCGCCAACCCTGCGGCCTCCTCCAACCACCAGGCACGTTTCTCAGGCTCTTCCAACCACTACTAGCCCTGGCGCTTCATGCCCACTCCCTCCTGGCCAGGCCTCGTGGCCGCCACCCCACACCCTCACACTGACCCTCCCCCCCCCGCGCTTACTTTGCTGCTCTTCCCCATGGCACGCGGCTCCCCTCGCGGCAACCACGCGGAGCACAACTGCTTCCGGCCTCCTCCCTCACCTCAAGAGTTCCGGTTCCGTTCTGTGGTGCTTCCTGAGGGGCGCTCTAGGAGTCGCCACTCACTGCTTCGACTATTAGAACGAAGCCGCCCACCGTGAGAGGCTGGTGTTTGGTCCACAGGACAGTCCTTTGGTGGTTGACAGCCCGATCAGAGAGTCAACCACACTTTCCAGGGAGTAAGCCCCATTGAATCTAATGGGGCTTACTTCTGAGTAGACGTGCATAAGATGGGGCTGCCAGCCTGATTTCCCTGGAAGTAAATCCCACTGTTTGCTTCCTAATTTTGGGGTTGCAGCCTGGAAGTCTCTGCCTGCTGAAAACCCATTTCTGCCCTGCCGTGCCCTGCCCTGCCCACTGGTATTCCCATTTGGTCCCTGTTGCATATATACAACGTTGAGCAGAAATGGCTAAGGGCCCAGTCCTATCCAGTTTTCCAGTCCCGGTGCAGTTGTGCCAATGGGGCGTGCACTGCATCCTGTGGTGGGGAGGCAGTCACTGGGGTCTGGGTATGGGAACATCGGGGCTGCATTGCGGCTGCACCAGCGCTGGAAAGTGGATAGGACTGGGCCCTTGGTCAAGAGTACGTCCATCTGATGTCAATGGAGCATACTCCCCAAATGGCAAGGCATGGGGTTGCCAAACAAAATGGTAGCTTACACAAGATAGCGGGGTGTGCTTGTAGGTGGGTGCAGGAGAATCTGGCATTTTTCTCTGCAAAGCCAGAGCACCCTTCAGGGACACAGACAAAACCAAAAAGTCTCCTGGCACCTTAAAGCGAAGGTTGCAATCCCCTTCCTGAGAGTAAGTTCCACTGAACAAAATGGAGAAATATGAATAGAATTGTGCTGGCAGACACTCGTTGTAGCATAATAAGCTTTAGTGGTCTAGATCAGTGTTTCTCAATCTGTGGGTCGGGATCCACTAGGTGGATTGTGAGCCAATTTCAGGTGGGTCCACATTCATTTCAATATTTTATTTTTAATATATTAGACTTGATGCTACCATGGGATGTGACTGCATTTGGGGAAATGTTACAAACCTGTGCTTTTAATAAGCTGCTATGCATATTCTTTTAACAATGATAGTCAATGGGACTTACTCATAGGTACATGTGGGTAGGATTGCAGCCTAGGATTGCTAAAAATTTTCCTGCTTGATGATGTCACTTCAGGTCATGACATCACTTCCAGTGGGCCCTGACAGATTCTCATTCTAAAAAGTTGGTCCTGGTGCTAAATGCATGAGAACCACTGGTCTAGATAATCCATTTTAAAAGGCTCCCCGTCATGTAAGCTTATGCGTTCCTATCACCTGCTCAGCTTAGCACCCCTGGCTAGGCAACCAGTAGTGGTATGTAAGGGCAAGAGTCCTGTAGCAGCAGGTGGTGGCATAAAGGAGCACCTTTGTCTGGGCCCAATCCTCTATCCAATTTTCCAGCAATGGTGCAGCCACAATGCAAAGTAACAAATGTCCCCATACCTTGAGGAGGTGTCTATGACTGCCCCCAACTGCAAGATGCAATACATGCCCCATTGGTGTTGCTGCACTGGCCCTGGAAAATTGGATATGATTGGGACCTCAATTTGATGCCCTGTTCCAAGGCACTGTGAGGGGTAGATGATGCACCTTTTAATTTATTGCTGGAGGGAGGTCCCACTGGGAAGGCCTACATGGCTTTTGCCCCATGGTCTCCCAAAAGGTGGCCACCACTGATGGGACTGTTGCTAGCCTTTCTTTTGCAATGGGTATAACACACATCCAGAATGCGGCAACAAAGAAATAAATTGAAAATCAGTTATTTCTTCTTTGTAACCAACAGAAACTTCTGTAGCCCTTGCAGCATGCTCATTTGTATTTTAGCTAGGGTTACCAGATACAAAGGGGGGCAGAGTGGCTATACATTTAAGCATTGTATAGAAGAGGGAATTTTGGCATGTGTAGCTCAATATAGGCAGCTCAATGAGAAATGAGAACAGTTTCTTTTAAGTTCAGGAAGTTCTACAGAAGGTTTTACTCCTGCTAACTGGGCAAAGAGGAATTTTTCAACTGGTGCTCCTCTTATATTTAGCAGGGAGTAACTGTCCCTCTTCACCCAGCACAGAATATTTTCTAGTGGCTGTTGCTTCTCTGTCTTCTTAGATTTGGAGCCATTTAGAGCACGACCCTATGCTTGTCTACTCAGAAGTGAATCCCATTGTCTGCAGTGGAGCTTACTCTCAGGAAAGTGAGCATAAGATTTGCAGCCTAATTATTGATTTTGTCTGTAAACCGCTTTGTGAACTTGTTTGTGGTAAAGCAGATAAATAATAATTATAATTATAAAATAATATATAACATATTATAATAAAATATTAAAATAATTATAACAAACATTTAAATTTACCAGTGCAAGTCTATGCTTGTTTACTCAGAAGTAAGTCCCACTGGTTTACTTACTCAGAAGTAAGTCCCATAAGGTTTACTCGCAAGTAAGTGTGCATTTCCACACTTGACGTAGGAGTAAATCCCACTGAACGTAGTGGGACTTGCTTCCAAATAAATTTCCATAGGATGGCATTGCATGGCCCGATCCTGGCAATTATCTCTGAGCGTGGAGTGGAGAGAGACACCGCCCAAACCTATCCACACTTTCCTGGGAGTAAGCCCCATTGACTGCAGTGGGGCTTACTTCTGAGTAGGCACGCAGCACATGAGTTTGACTGCCTCCTGCAGTGGGCTTTTCTTTGCAGGGAAGAGCGCGCGCCTGGCGCTCTGCCGGGAGAGCCGAAGCGTTGGCGACGCTCCCTGCCTGCTGCTCCGGCCAGCAGCGAACATGAGCGACGTTCCCCGGTATCCCGGGGCAACGGGGACGCCACCACCCCCCCCCCCGCAGCGGCTGCAGCTTGGAAGGCGAGGCACCAAATCGGTGGCGACGGGCAGGCCAGGACCCGCCTCGAGAGGACGGTGAGAGGCGCACACGCGGCTGGTCCTGGGGCAGCTCCACCCCGGCCGCCACCTGCAGCAGCTGTCGCGGCCTTTCCCCAGCTCCTCCACGCGCAGGGCTGGTTCCTCCCCGGCTCTGAAGACTGGGGGCACCACCAGCCCCCCTTTGCAAGGGGCTCCTCTTCTTTGCAAGGCTGCGATCTTCCCTTCCATTGTGCTTTGCGCCCTTTTCGACTGGGGGGGTGAGTGGGGGGGTTTGTACCCCCCACCCTTTCCCTGCCAGACCAAGCCAGGCTCCTGATGCCAGAGCAAGCTGCTTTCATCTGCCACCCCACCAAGGTCACGTGCGACACATCCAGCCACTGCCAGGTGCTCCTCTACCACTGAGGCGTCCCCATGCACACCTCCCCACTGCCTTCATGCTTATGGCACTCTGTTTCAGGCTGATGTGAGGATCGCTGCCCACCCACTCACTCACTCTGCTGCCACACGTCCTGCCAGCCTCACCTAGTGCCACAAGAAAAGACCCCTCTATCCTTTCCTGTCACTGCCCTGTCACCACTTTGGAGACCCCACCAAACTGTAGGAGAGAGGGAGGAGCTGAACCCACAGTGTCAGGCTCTACCTGAGTTGTGTGGCTCTACTGAAAACTTCTGCCTGTACCCCTCATTTCCAGGCAGTAGCCTTAGTGGTTCTGGGGTGGAGAGCTCAGCTTCAAGCCAAATCCCTCCCAATATATCTTGCCACCTTCCCGCACTCCCTGTTGAACCCCTGAGCCAGCTGTATGCAGACACAATTCCTTGTTCCCTGTACTACTGGTGCCTCTACAGGCATTATAGCTACATGATATCTCTGCTTGAAAACCCCAGCTTATTCTTTTCTCTAGCACCAATGCTTTGAACTAGTCAGGTAGGTTCTGGGCAATAAAACACCTTCTCATCACAGCTGTATCATCTCTAAACCAGGTTTGGCTGTGAAGCATATGGACAGAGCAAACCCCTTTTTTACTGCCACAGCACCCAACCCCTTTGTTGAAACAAGCAGGGATCCCTTCCTCTGATCCCATCTATTCACAACTCTGCAGAACTATAGGCAATTGACACCTGGGCCTCTTATGCCTGGCTCAGCTCTGAGAGCCTTTATGAGGTCATAGCTGCATGCCGGGCTTGTCGCAGCTTCTTAAAAAACTGCTCCTAGAACTAGTGTGCAGGACACACTATCTGTGCCAAATCCACCTAGCTGTGCAAGGAAAAAATCCTAGATCCTTTACTAGTTCTGATCACTGCCTTGGCAAAGCAAGCAAGGGGGACATCCTGCTCTTCTGCCAGGCTTTCCTTTATTGTGTAAATTTCCTGTGCAACACTGCCTCAGATCCCTCATATTTCTGACTTTTCTCTAGTGGCATCTTTGTGGGCCCCCTTCTCTCAGTTAACAGTTGATTCTGTTAATCTAACATTTTGTTAGGATCACATCCCCTGCACTGATCTTTATAAAAAGTATCCATTGTTGTACTTCTCATACTGCCAGCCAAAACACAGCCTGCACCCTAAGCCAGTTGCCTTAAGAACACAGCTGCTGCCCCCGCAGGCTGGCTGTTTTTTGCCACCTTCTTCCTGATGCTCAGATGAATTGAGCAAGAGCCCTGCTTCCTGTGCTGCAAATATCTTGCCTTAGCACTCATCACCACCCCAGGCACCAACTTCAAGTTCATGGGTCTTGGTCATGGCCTCAGAAGCTGTGAAAGTGATTGTGCGTTGCCGCCCTCTGAACGAACGCGAAAAGCAGCTTGGCTGCAAGCTGGTCATCAACATGGACAGCACCCGTGGCCAGTGTTTCATCCGGAACCCTACAGCCACAGAGGACCCACCAAAACAGTTCACCTTCGATGGGGCATATTACATGAGTCACAACACAGAGCAGATCTATAATGAAATTGCCTACCCGCTCGTAGAGGTGAGTGCAACCGACAGGTATTGGGGATCTATAAACTAGCAATATTATTGTCAACAAGAGTGGCCTGGAGAATGCACTTCTCAGGCGACTTCAGTTTCCAGGCAATATAAACCAAGTGATTGTAAAAACACAAAGAGCTTTGGGCAGAAACATCTATGTAGTTATAGTCAACCTTTCCAGACTTAGGGCTGGCATTTGACGTGCAGTAAGGACCCACACTTTAATTTTTTTTATTGTATGTTTTCACCTTCTCTCTCTCCATGGAATAAGCCCCATGGAACCCAGTGGAAGGTATAGGGTCACATGAGTTGCCATCTTTCCCACACATAATTCTTCATGGAACCTGATACTCACTTGCAGAATTTTCTGCTCCTAATTTCTGCAGCCCTTGGAACTATGGTGTTCCTCTTTCCATGCTACTTTTGTATTTGCACCTATGCTGGTTCTTGTAATCCAAGACCATGAAGGTTGCATGTTGTAATGAAATACTTGGTTAGATTTTAAGTTGCTGAAGGTTTCTATCTGGATGCTTGTGGTTTGGGCCTGAAAGAGTTTTTTTTTTTAAGATAGGATATATGGAAATGAGCCAATGGTTATTTTTCTGATTTTTCTTCCCAGGGTGTTACAGAAGGTTATAATGGTACCATCTTTGCCTATGGGCAGACTGGCAGTGGAAAGTCCTTCACCATGCAAGGGATTCTGGATCCTCCTTCCCAAAAGGGCATCATTCCCAGAGCTTTTGAACACTTATTTGAGAGTGTGCAGGTATGCGTTTGATGTAAAGGGATCCTCTGTCTTTTGTATGGTCTCTTTGGCCCAGCGGTACATCTGATGCAGGAAATACAATCCAAGCAATCCAAACAACTATAAGCCAGCCTAGAAACTTAAGAAGACTGCTTTTGTTGTTGTTTCATACAGTGTGCAGAAAATACCAAATTTTTGGTGAGGGCATCTTACCTGGAGATCTATAATGAAGACATCAGAGACCTCCTTGGTTCAAACACCAAACAAAAACTGGAGGTGAGGACACCAGACTAACAGGGCAGAACCTTAGTTTGAAGTAAGTTAAAAAATGAAATCCCAGAAACTAGAACTCTTGACAGCCCACAAGGTGAACTAGGTTGGGAATGCATGTGGTTTAAAGAAAACTGTACTTGATACCTGAAGCCCAAGTTTTGACAGGATAAATCAATAAGCAAAATTCAGCCTCTCTGCATCCCTCATTATCATCGGTACATGACCTGTTGTGATGGAGTATTTTTCCCCTAGGTGCAGATCCTGTTACTCAGCTGCTACCAGTGGGAGCTAGGAGTGCCTCAGGGATCAGAGAAGGGAGCTTACTGGTTTGAGTTTGGTGGGGATGGGAGATCTATCACATCTGGTGGATCAGGGAACAAGAGCCTGGCTGTGCCTGAAGAATATGCTTCATGAACAGGCAGGCAGAACTAATGATAGCAAAAGCTCTCATCAAGCCAAGCAGAAAACTGCCTTCCCCTTGTGGTTCTGGCTCCTCACACTGAATTTTTATTCCTGCTCTTCGAGATCATGAGGAGGAGGACCCTTCAGAACTCTGAAACTTTGGATCAGACTCCCGAACATAGCAGCTCTTTGAGCTGCCTCTGGTAGATTAGGTGTTCTGTCTTAATTGCCAAATAGCAGAGAAGTAGAAATGAAGGAGAACTAGTACTGTGAGATGGAACAGTATGGGGTCTGTGGAGCTGGAAAAAGTCTCTCTTCCTCACTATTAGAAGCCTTTGTAGGCATAACTAATCACTAGAGACTAAGCAATTGGTTTGGTTGTTGCAGCTAATTGCCCATTCAGCATGAGGCTCTAGAATGCCCAAGAAAAAAGGCAGTTTTGTTACACATAGAACATAGATAAGAACATATGTGTTTATTTATACATATATATACAAATGTGTCTATTTGTACACTTTCAATAAAAAGACTCCTATGGTGGGATTACAATCACTCTTAATACAATAAAGCCATGCAAGTGAACATACTGAGTTAATCACCTGATCCACCTAGCTCAGTTTTGTCCCAGCTGGTTGTGACTCTCTGAGGCATCAAAGCAGAGGTCTTTCCTAATTCTGCTATCTGGCTCTTGGTAGATGCCAAGAGATGCCAGGGATTGAATGCAAAATATGCTCTGAGCCCCCTACTCCATGGTAATGGAGTACACTGCATGACTACCATTTCTTTCTCTCTCTCATGCATACACCCCAAACACCCACAATGTCTATTGCATTATTGGGGAATGCAAAACTTGCAGTTGCTCTTCTAGTGACAATTTCAAGAACAAGCCAGTGAGTAGACAATTGCTTCTTCAATAACCCCACCATGACCACTAGTGAAGAAGCTCGTGTGATTTCTCAGGGGAAATCTGCAAGTATACATCCCATCCACAGATGTGCAGAGTGAATATGACCCATCTTGACAATAGCTAACAGAGAGATTTAGGCTGCTTAATAGCAGACCATAAGATTTGTAGTGAAGTGCCACTGGCTGCATATAAGGACTTCCATTTTTGGTACTGTCCTAGTTCAAGTGTTTCTGAGTCTCTGCAGCATTTACTGTAACTCTTGCTGTAATGGCCCTCCTTGCAGCTGAAGGAGCATCCAGAGAAAGGAGTCTATGTGAAGGGCCTATCTCAGCACACAGTGCACAGCACTGCCCAGTGTGAGCGCATCATGGAGACAGGCTGGAGAAACCGTGCTGTGGGCTTCACCCTGATGAACAAGGACTCCTCACGCTCACATTCAATCTTCACTATCAACATGGAGATCTATGTCATCGGTAGGCATTTAATACTTGTAGGAACGGGGCAGGTTTGCACAAAGCAAACTTTTATACTTTTTTGATAAACTTTTCTGAAGAGAAGGAAACATGCTTCTCTAGCATTTATGACAGTCATGATTCTCAAAGAAGCAGTTCTTCTGGAGCATGAGATACTGGTGCAGCTAGAGACTCCTTAAATGAACCTTTTTTATGTGGTGTAGAGTTACAAAAGGGTTACCTCTCCCACACACCTATATTTTAAAGTGCTACAGTCCCTTTGCCAACCTCAGAATTCTAGCACTTCATTGTGCTGCTTGTATAGACCAGGCCTCAGACCTATGTGTGAGGTGAGATCAAGGATTATGCACTTTGCTTCTCTAGATTTCAAAATGTTGCTTAGTATCAGACTCCTAAAGCAGAAGGCTTTAATGATAAAACTGAGAATACAAGAAAGTCTCTCTTCTGAGTGAGAGAAAGCATTGAGAGAGAGAGAGAGAGAGAGAGCTGGCCCAAGACCAATGTCAAATGCTGCCCCACCTTACCAGATGATCTGCCAGTCTCTGCTCCTCCCGTTCTCCAATGTACTAGCTCAGCACTCTCTTCCCCTTCCTTTTCCAATCCAGGGACTGAATTTAAAAGCAGGGACAGCAAAAGCAAGTAGGTGGACAGAGATGGGCACTCCCTCCCCTGCTCTGCTGCCCAAGGAAACTGCTTCAACTGGTCTCATAGATGGACATGCTCAGGTGGGAGGGTTCTGTAATTTTTGCAGAATTTTTACTTTTGACCTTTTCGTTGACTCAAGAGTGCACACGGTGGAAGGGGTGGTCTTAGAAAGTTAAAGAATTTGATCATTTGGATTATTTGTCTTAGGGTTGCAATGTACATAGGGAGTCATGCTACTAGATCATCTTTTGGAGAGAGCAAAGGAGAGGGAATGGGAAAGATAGACAGAAAAAGAACTTCTAACCTCATGATTGGGAAGTGCATAGCACTTGTTATGGGTTTATTCTAGTCTAAACTGATTCAGGAACTTAAAAACTCTGCTCAGTCCAAACTCTTTCCTTGCAGATGAAAGAGGCCAAGATCACCTGAGGGCAGCAAAGCTCAACCTGGTGGACCTGGCTGGAAGTGAGAGGCAGTCCAAAACAGGGGCAGTTGGGGAGCGCCTCAAGGAAGCCACCAAAATCAACCTGTCTCTCTCAGCATTGGGCAATGTCATCTCAGCCCTGGCAGATGGAAGGTGCAGACATGTCCCCTACCGGGACTCCAAACTGACACGGGTGCTTCAGGACTCACTCGGAGGCAACACCAAGACACTCATGGTGGCATGCTTGTCTCCTGCGGACAACAACTATGATGAGACTCTTAGCACCTTGCGCTATGCCCACCGAGCCAAGAACATCCGTAACAAGCCCTGCATCAATGAGGATCCTAAAGATGCTCTGCTGAGGGAGTACCAGGAGGAGATCAAGAAGCTGAGGGCCATCTTGACTCAGCAGATGAGCTCAAGCAACTTGCAAGGTAGCATCCCTTCTGCCAGCTGCTTTACCATTCATTGAGATATAATTGCTGGAAAAGGCTCTGCCAATTCCCCTTGTTTTTTGAAGAGGGAGGACATTGGGAAAGTCACAATCAGCAATTGGGAGACTAATAGAAACGATCCAAAAAAGTAAGTGAAATGCAAACTCCTGGTGGTAACTGCAGTTACACAAGCCATAGGGAGGCTATAAGGGCCCTGCCCCTTCAGTAATATTTCAGATACTTTTCTGAAATGTCACTTTCACTTTTTTTTGGGGGGGGGGAAAGGGTTAAAATAAGTTTCTAGCTGTTGTCTCTTCACTTACAAAGATTTAAGGGGATTTGTCAAGGGTGTGTTCTACTCATTTCTCTTAGCTCAATTACAGAACATTGGCTTTGCATGGAGACAGTCTGAGGTTAATGCCCTGATTTAAAATATCTAAGATAGTGAGCCTGGGAAAGATTCTTCCCAATACCAATGCAATAAGGCAGCTTCCTGTTCTGGGAAAATACATAAGTCGGTGGTAAAGCACATGCTTTGCATGTACGAGATTTCAGGTTCCATCCCGGGCATCTCTAGCTAAGAATCTAGGAAATGCCTCCTTCTGAGACCCTGGAGATGCTCTGTCAGCTTTACTTAAGCTAAAATGCCATCCTGTATATACAGACAGGTTCTTTTCAGTGAGGGACCAAAGCTCACTGGGGTAGAGCACAAGCTTTGCAAGCATGCAGTCCAATCCTTTCCATTCTACTTTGGGGCCTGAATCTCCCCACATACAGTGCACACCCCACTGGTGTCTTCCAAGTTATAAGACTTCTCTCTTTTTCATTAGTGGAGTTGTCTCACCTGTTGCCTCCTACTGAAGCTGTTCAGCCTGAGATGAAACCAGAGCTTCCCCCTGAATCCCAGGCAGATGTTGAGAAAGAAAAGCAGCTGATCCGAGAAGTAAGTTGAACAGATCCTCTGGAGGTTGTGGGCCTTCCTATATAAAGTCTTTCTGGCACAAACTTGCCTGTTGCGCTTCAACAGGGACTAAAATATTACAACTGTGTAGCTGAATTGGGAGGCTTCCCCCAATGCCTGTTCTGATTTCTTGGACACAATCCATAGGCAGGAGCAGTCTAAAATGGTGAAAATGAAATAACTTTGCATTAATGTGACATTGTACTTATAAAATGTGACATCCTGCAAAATTAACAAAATAACACCTACATGTACCTATTAAAGTGGTTGCGGAGTGTCTGTGGATCTTCCTGAGCGCTTCTGACTTCATTTCTAAGCTCCTGACTCCCTCGGAGCTCTGTTGCTTTAACTGGCTGTAGAGTCTGCTGAGCATGCTCAGAAGCTGCCAAGGAAAATGCATGGAGCTCTTTGGAAAGTGAAACTGAGCTGCAGTGTGTGTTTACTTGTGAGTAGGCAACCATGCCTTGGCCCAGGGGTGTCCCAACCTTTTGGCAGGAGGGCCACATCATCTCTCTGGCACTGTGTTTGGGGGCCAGGAATAAAAAAGAGTTAATTTACATTTTGAATTTGAGTAAATTTACATACATTTATAAATGAATATATTAGAGATGGAGCATATGAATAAATGAAGGCAGTGGCATCACTAGGATTTGCGTCACCCGGTGCGGGAGGCCTGCGCGTCACCCCATGCAGTGGGCGGGCAACACCCAAGGTGGTGGGCGTGGTGATGTGCCATTGCCCCGCCCCCACTGGTTTTTTGGCTGTACCTTTTGATAGAACACAGGTATTTCAATGTGGTTTGTTTCATTGCATTCTGCATGAAATTACGCATTGATTGATATATAACATGATGGTATTATTCCTCCAAACTCTGATTTTAGTGATTTTGAAAACTTGTAGAGTCACACACACACCCTGTGTCGACTTACTAACACCTTATTGCAGCAGTCCTCAAACTTTTAGCACCGGGACCCACTTTTCAGAATGACAGTCTGTCTAGGACCCATTGGAAGTGATGTCATGGCCAGAAGTGGCATCATCAAGCAAATTAAAATAAATAATTGTAAATAAAATAAAATAATTAAATTAAAATAAAAGAAATAATTAAATAAGGGGGAGCCAGTCCTGTTCCATCAAGTGAATTTTATCTGTAGTCTGCCTGCAATAACACCCCCCCCAAAAAAGAATCAGTGAGATTTTCAGCCCCAGTGCCCTCCCCAGTGCCCAGTTTAAAGTTCTTCTATTTCAAGCATATCAAGTGGATAAAGACCCACCTGCCTTTACAACTGCAAAATAGAGAATATCCCCCTTCCCAGCTGAAACCTCTTTTTTTGGACCTTTTTAGTGGGGGGGGGAGGCTGCCTTCTGGAGCATTTGCTGCACTCCAGTTCCATCGGATCAGGACCATTCTGGTGTCCTGATCACAAGCCAAGGCACGTCTGCCTACTCCACGCCACTGAGTGAAGGTCTTGCATAAAGCAAGACCGGCCTTTCTTTCGCTGCTGCATCACAGACATGAAACAGCATGCGGTGGAGGGAGCCCTCATCCCACAGCTCATGAGAGAGGTCAAACAGTCGCCCTCACACTGAGAGCAGTTGCATCAGGCCAGCTCGGGCTCCAGCAAGTCTCCAGAGAGCCAGAGAGAGGTTCATTGGAGACTGGGGGCTAGATTGTGAGTCCTCAAGGTCGCAAGTGACCCCGGGCAGGGGTTTGGGCACCCCTGCCTTGGTCCATTGGAAAGGGAAGGCTGAAGAGGAATGCAACACCGCCAGAATGGTTCCAATCCAATGAACGCAGGCCCCAAAAACATTCGAAAAGGAAGTCTCTCCCTCCTAGCTGATTAATGTATTGAACTCCATGGAAAATGAAACTGAGCTACACAGCTGCATTTACTCAAGAGTAAGAAAATGTTTAATGAGTTGTTTCTATGTTGTTTATTTCCCCTTGCACTTTAAAATCAGTTTGTTTCCATAGCAATTCAATGCTATGTTCATTTCTTTTGGTTCAAGTTGCTATCTTCTCAATGTTTTAATTGGTTTGTGTTTTGTAACATTAGGTTCATTGTAGTTGTTCATACAAGTAGCATGTAAATCTTACATGGCTCCTATAAGTTTATTTTAAGTAGTTGACTATGTAGTTGTGCTCTTCGAGGGTTTATGTGTGAGAGATGTGCTTTATTCCTGTGGCTATGTCTGTCTGTCTCTCTCTCTCTCTATATATATATACCACCACATATATATGGCAGTTAATAAAATATATATGACACTTGATAAAAATTAATTAAAATTATTAATTTAGAATAAAAACACATAACACTGCTTTCAGCCCCCCCCCTTTTTTTAGGATAACACCGCCATCCATGAGCAAATCATTTTAGACTGCCTGTATACATAGGGCAGACAGCTCAATATGATTCTCAGCATACACTCTCTGGATGTGAAACAAATGTTATATGAACCGCCCTCCTTTCCCCTTTTTTGTTGCTTAAAAAGCCCCTTTCATAGAGGGCAATTAGGAGTGAGAAACCAGTGGCCAGGAAAAGGATTAATGGCCTCTCCCTACACCACTTCTGCACCCCTAGCTGCCTCTTTGTGCAGTGGTTTTCCAAGCAATAAAGGTGGCATTGGGTCACTATTACACCCACTTGCATGTGGCACATCATTTGGCTGTCAGCAATCCAGTTTTATTTATTCATTTAAAACATTTGTAAACTGCTTTTCCACTCATATGTTGAAGGCTAGGTTATGTTATTACCTGACTTTCTTGGGCTTTTCAGGAGTATGAGGAGAGGCTGGCTCGGCTGAAGGCTGATTATGAAGCTGAACAAGAGTCTCGTGTCCGGCTTGAGGAAGATATCAGTGCTTTGAGAAGTGCTTACGACCAGAAGTTCACTACTTTGGAAGAGAACCTCAAGAAGGAAGCAGGTATGGGCAGAATGCCAAGGGACGACACCAGGATGCAGGTCCCCTGTTGTCTTGTGTGCTCCCTGAGGCATCTGGGGGGCCTCTGTGAGACAGAGGAGGCTGGACTATATGAGCTTTTAGCCTGATCCAGTTGAGCTTTTCTTATGTGGAGCAACTCTAAAAAACCTTTGAGCCTCATCATGTAGAGAGGGCTGTGTGTGTCAGAATTCTGTGTGTACACTAAGAAGCACTGAAGGTGCCGTAGACTTCAACTTCCTGAGATTCTTATGCCTGGTGAAACCAGCAGAGGAGTTGCTGAATAACATGCCCAGAAGTCCAAAGGTGGGGATGGGCAACCCAATCCTATCCTTCCTGGTGCCCAGAGGAACAGCAGGGCCAAAATGCCAGGATGGGAAAACCCAGTGTGGCTTGACTTAAGTCTAGTCAAGAGTTGCAGCCCCCTGCAACTCAACTTGAAAAAGAGTCATAACTGGCACTTTCTGAGTCTCCTAGTCACCCTTTTGCGACTCTAAAGGACTTACCCCCCCCCTTTAAAAAGTCCACTGTGGAAAAAACGGGGCTGCTGCCATGCTTTGTGTGTGTGTGGGAGCTCACTTTAAACACTCCCCTGATGTCCCTGCCCATCTGTAAACAGGGCAGAATTAGTCCCTCTTCAGCCAGTCATTCAATGAGGCTTCCTCCGCCCAAGTAACAACAGAGCACCTCGCAGCATGTGGTGAAAAGCATGATTGCTGTGAACTGCCTCCTCACCCTCCCTGGGCTTCTGCAGCCAGCCATAAGGCAAGAACCCCCTTGGGCTCCTCCTTCTGCCCTCCTTTAGCCAAAGAAAATACCAAACCTTCCATCCTGTGCCCAATGATCATCCATTCCTTCCTTCCTATCAGAGAGCCGGATCCTGCCTCCCCCTTCCATTCAGATGCAAATTCAAACATTAACCCTTCCCTGCCTTCCAGCTGGAACTTCCCTGCTGCTTGCACAGTTAGAATGATGGCCCCACAAGGTTTTTCACATTGCATGAACAAAAAGCAAGCACACCCAGACGCATGAAAACTTGAGTCTGCATGCATGGGGACGAGTGCTGAGTCAGGGGGGCCCTGACTGGAGTATTTTCCAGAGCCTTCCATGCATGTGACTCATGCGTCAACGAGTCAGCGAAAAATGCACATTTCTGTGACTTGAATCCAAGTCGAGTTCCCAACCCTGGTGACCGCTGTATCCTGCGGGCACCAGGAAGCCACCGGAGGTCTCCTCAGGAGAGGAAAGTCCCAGGCCCCATAATAGGACTTCTCATGTTTGCATCGTCCATTTTGCCTGCACAGACTTGAGAACTTCTATGTTGGGCTTTCCAGCCTGACACAGAAGATAAGAGGATATATGTGTTTAAGTCAAGGGAAACTCTGTTTGAAACCACATTCAACTCTGTTTAAAACTGATGGTTGTCTCCAGCCTTCCAGAGCTTCTGGCTAAATCTTCTTGTTTTATCACCATTTCCTTTATTTTCTGTAGAAACCACCCTGCCAGTTGAAGCCACTACTGACGAAGCATCTGTTCCTCAAGGCCCTGCTGCAGAAACAGACCTGTCAGCCAAGGTACCTTGAAGGATAAATTTCCTTTAACAGATAAATCAAGTTAGCATTGGCTGTACCCTTGAAAACAATTCCAACAAGATGAGATGGGGTCATGCCTCATAATTAGCAATGACAAGACTGTCAGGGAAGGCAATGGAGGCCATAGACCTAATTGAGGGAAATCGGGTCCAGTTATTAGCACTCAGCATACCCCTTGCTAGTCTCCACACTCCCTTTCAACTGGGCTAGCAACTGAATGGGGGAAAACTGGTGGATCTATCTGATGCCACCATCCCTAACTAAAGAGACAAGGCAGAGGGGCTATATCTGGGGAAAATCTCCCAGGAAAGCACAGAATCCCATAGGTTTTTATTTAAGATCAATTTGCAGTAGCATTTGCAAGTGATCAGACATGACTACCCATTAAATTACCATGAACGTAAATTACCATGAAGCTGCCTTTGAATTCTGCAGTTCTTTTATTGAAAACAGACCATCCTAGACAAAACCTAGACTAATTTCTAAAGTGTGCTCTTAGTGCTTAATTATAATTGAATTAAATGGGCAATGAGAGGGGCTCTTGAATTATATCTGATGTGGCAAATGGCTATGAGCCCTAATATTTGAAAGCATTGGTGTTGACTCTGTAAGATATACATTGTTGCAGAACCTTCTTTGCACTTTATGAGTATTCCCAAGTTAAAATGTATTTGAGAACCTGCTGGACATCCAAAATATGCATCCCATGTAATGGTGTCATCAAAAATAATATTGTTTTGTGAACTAAGCTAGTCTGCAGCAGAAAAAAGCATGTATCGTGCACAAGAGCACTTCCACTTTTCTGAAAAAGCCTCTTAATTTTCTCCTAGCTTTAAGGGGCATTGTGAGGTCAGAAACTGTATTCCCACATGCCTAGCAACTTCAGGACAGGCCTAGGGAGCATGTCCTGAGATTGTTCAGCAGCTTTCTCTTCCCTTCCTTTCTCAGAAACTACTGGTTTGGGGTGAAAGCACTTCATGGTTGCCTAGCAACTTCAAGAGGTTGCTTGGCAACTATAAATTGTTTTCTCTCCCTTTCCTCTCCCATAACCTACACAACAGCTGGTTGACAGGGACTGAAGAATGGCAGCAGCTCAAACAACAGCAGCAGAGATGGCCCACCACTGGGTGCACAATGCTCCAGCAGACCTTAATCTTGGATTTATGTCTATATGTCAAGGGGATGGGCCAGTCTTTCTCCCAGTCCCTCCTAGGAGACTGGAAGAACGCAGGCCTCCATATCTCAGGAAGCTGTCTGTGATCCCACCCTCTGTCCTTCAATCCAGCCATTGTTTGTATCCAAAATGCCAGCTTCCGGTTTCCTCTTGCACTCAGGAACCTGACGCTACAGAGCCTCCTGGTCCTCCCGTGGGCCTGCTCATCGACAAAGCAATCAGACCAGGGACCCCAGGAACTGAAGTGGCTGAGGAACTTCCTGTCACTGTGAGTCAGCAACTAGTACTTGCCAGGTCAGTGAAGAATATGAAGTTGAAAAATATGAAGCAATTGCAGCAAGGGAATCAGCCTATCAGATTACTGAATTATGACTGAACGTCCACAGGACATACGCAAAGACGTTCTTACACAGTGCCCCCATTTTTATTTAAAGTGTCCAGAGTTAAAGTGAAAAGGCAAATGCCAGGCTGAAAATAAATTATGCAAATCTGTGGGATCTGTTCAGATTTGTGTTCTTAGTCTAAACTTAACTTTGCATGGTTCATCTTGAAGTTATTCAGTATTTTCATTTGATATTTTTGACCAGGAGTGGGGTGATGTGAACAAAGTGAGTAAAGAATGTGATTTGAGGTCATGAAGAAGACAGAAGTTACCCTGCAGGGCACAGAAGCTCACTCTACTGTACAATGGAGCCCTCCACTGACCTTTACTCTGATATGCAGGGTCTCTTCTCCAGCAATACATGCAAGGGCTCTAGTGTTTAAGCAGGCACTGCCCCATTTCTCTTTAATGTTATTGAATGTTTTGTTGCACTCTTCTGTTTTGAATGAGGTACATTCCCAGCACTGAAAATGATGGAGCATATGTGGAGCATTGTGTAGAGCTATGGATCATAGCTTGTTTGCATGTTTTCTTATACAGTGTATTGCATTCACAATTGTAAGAACTAAAAACCCTTCCTACCCCTTTTAGGGTTGCCAGTTCTGCCTCACAGGGCAAGCTTAGCATGGGGGTAGGAGAATTCAGATCAGAAAGGTGGCACAGGGGAAGGGTTAAAGCCCACCCAACAGCAGCATTTAGCCTTTAAAAAAGAAAAGACTTCCTCACAGACTGCTTCTATCATATCTAGGCTGATCTTTAGCATGTGACCTAGAAGGAGATCCAGATGTCAGGGTTTCATGACAGGTCAGTGGTGAAAGAGGTCCCTGAGTGTAAAAAGTTTGCAAAACAGCACCTTGACCTAAGACATGTCCCTCTCAGGTTGCAGATGCTGGAGCAACAGGTGGTGGGAGGAGAACAGGCCAAGAACAAAGATTTGAAGGAAAAACATAAACGGCGGAAGAAAATTGCAGATGAGCGGAAGAAGCAGCTGCTAGCAGCTCTGCAGAAATCAGACGAAGACAGCAGCGACTGGGTCCTGCTCAACGTCTACGACTCCATCCAGGAAGAAGTGCGAGCCAAAAGCAGGTTGCTGGAGAAGATGAAGGAAAAGGTGATTCTTCTCCCCTTTGAAACAAGTTAGTCTGGTCCAGTGCTGGGTAAGGGCAGCTTCTCCCTCCACAGACACTCAAGTGCAAAATATTTGCTCGCCCAACTAATTGTGTAAACTGAGTGCATGTGTGAAATACCTTTTTTCAACACCAGAAAACATTCTCAGAACAGTTTCCTTAGCATTACATTTTATCTGTCATTTATTAAAATACATAGGCATGCAGTGAATGGGAAAGGATAGAGTTTTAAAGCATTGCCTTTTAGCTTGTGGGTTGGGACTCATGACATGGTGCATCCCAACCTCATGCACATTACACTAGCGGCTCCCACCACCATTTTCTGTCCTTTTTCTGCTTTGCAGAAGAGAGAAAAAGGAGCAAAACAGAGGCCAGATGCAAAAGAGCTCCTTCACTTTTAACAGTTATGCAAAACAGGGAATTTCAGCAGGTGAGTCTTCCTCCACCACTGCATGAGAAGTCTTGCTTACCGATCTTCTTTACAACTATTAAAGGTGAAGGAATCTTGTTCTGCTTCACATTTGGTCTCCTTGGGACTTGTGCAAAGAAAAGATGCATCTTGGTTCACTGGTAGACCCTGAGCGGTTTCTAGCAGAGCACTCACTGCCTGCTGTGTTGCTGGGATTCTTGCACAGAATGCTATACCAGGTGGGCCTTGGTCCAGTCCTTCAAGGTACTACTTTCAATAAGCATGAGTGCATCCTCAGGATGACTTAAAACAGATTGATTTATCCTTAATATTTGCCCTTGTTTTGTAAATATAAACTGTATCAGTGGCCTCAAGGATGCCTAGTTTTAAAAGAGAGAAAAGAAGTAAATCATGAAAGAGCAAAGTCAACCCACGAGGAAAAAGATAGCCAAAAAGAGAGCATATATGAACCAACCCAATGCATGAACTTAAATAAGGTTCATGAATCTGCATAGTCAGAAAGTGAACATTTCTTTCAAAGAGGCTGGTTAATACTATTTAGGATAATGAAATATAGGGCTGTCTGTTAACAGTTAATTTTACTTATTTTATTTAAGAAATTTATATCCCACCTTTCTATCCAATGAAGGACACTCAAGGCAGCTCACAATTAAAAACATATTAAAAACATAAAATATATATATATATATATATATATATATATATATATATATATATATATATATATATATATATATAAAAGACATTAAAAACAATAAAACACAATAAAAACCTGGATCCCAAATTAAAACACATTCGAAAAGCACCATGCCCTCTGGTGTCAGCATAAAAGGCCTCCCTAAATAAAAAGGTCTTAAGCCCCTGCCGAAAGGACTCTAAATAGGGAGCTGTTCTCAATTCCAGGGGGAAGGAGTTCCACAGATGGGGAGCCACCACCAAGAAGGCCCTCTTTCTTGCCGCCATCCCCCTCGCATCCGCTAGTGGCAGCACAGTCAGAAAGGCCCCCTCTGATGACCCCCTCTGATGACTTAACCCATTATTATCTCATTTATTCTTCCCAGTTGCGGGCTGCTGAGGCTGAAATCAAAGACCTCCAGTCAGAATTCGAGCTGGAGAAGATTGATTACCTGGCTATCATCCGGCGTCAAGAGCGGGAGCTTCTGCTGCACCAGCAACTCCTGGACCAGGTGCAACCCCTCATACGGCGGGACTGCAATTACAGCAACTTTGATAAAATCAGACGGGAGTCCACCTGGGATGAGGACTTAGGCTGCTGGAAAATTCCAGAGCCTGTCACTCAAAAGACTAGCCTCCCAGCAGGTAAGAACACCATAATCAATTTACCGCATAGCCACTCGCACAGCATTGTTTCAGCTGCCCAACATGTGGCAGAATTTTCCAGAACACACAAATACACTCCTTGATTAAAACACTGGTTCCCAACTTGTGGTCTGGGGACCACAGGTGGTCCATGAGACCCTTAGAAGTGGTCCGCAAGGTCTCAGGAAAAAAAATTGTTTATGATCACTTTCAGCATCTTTCTGAGCAAGCAGTCCCATATGGATCACCAACAAGAGTGGAGAACGGTTCACCAGCAGCAGGAAGCAAAAGCAGCAAATCACAAATCTTCGCTATAAATAATAAATATCTAATAAATATTTTCTAATTACAGGCAGCCCACATTATCTATGGGTTCAGTACCTGCGGATTTCTTCATCTGCAAGTACCAGAACCATGGGCCAAAGTGGAGCCTCCCGAGGTGAGGGGAGCTGCGCTCCTCGCTCTCAGAGGCTCTTCTGAAGCCCGCAGAAGCCATGCACATCCTCCCATGACCACTGCGACCTTCAGAAAAGCCTCCTGACAGACTGTTGGGTTTGGGGATCTCGAGAATCGCAGGTTTCAAATACCTGTTGTTTTCCTTATCTGTAGGGGTTCTGGGAATGGACCCCCTATGGATAATGAAGACTGCCTGCATTACAAATTTAAATGTATTTTTTGTATGCGGGGTGGGAGGGTGCATGTGGTCCCTGACAATTCCAATTTTGGCCTCAGTGGTCCACAGTTTCCTAAAGGTTAGGAACCACTGACTTAAAGAATTTCAAAGCAGAACACGTGCGAAGGCCTTGAGACTAAGATCTGTAGTTAGCTAGTCCATGGTTTCTTATCTCACAATTCAGATGGACAAGAGGAGGCAGCAAAGGAAGGAGAGGGAAATGAAGGGCACAATCCTAACTTGCATTGGAACAGGCAAGCCAGGAGGCTTGTGCTGTATCCAGTGCAGGATTGTGGTCAGAAGCAGCTTAGCCAGAGGCAAGGGGAAACTACCCGTGGGCAAGGGCTGCTGGCCCCAATGGGTCTCCTCGGACTTGTGCTACCTCCTGAGGTGGCGCAAGTCTGAGGAGAGCAGAGTGGCTTGAAGCCGCTCCATTCTCCCCGGGAATGGGGGTTGGGATCTCCTCAGCCGCCGCCCCCCCCCCCGGGAGCAGCTCATCACCCTCCCTCCCCCGGCCCAGGAACGCCTCCCTCACTGCTCCTCCCCGCCCCCCACGCCTACCTTTTCCACTTGTTTCAGCACAGGTGAGCTGACACAAGCGCCTGAGGGGAAGCAGGCATGGAGGTGTCTGTCAGCCTTCTCAGGCTGGCATTTCTCAGAGCGCCGGCCTGGCTTCCCCTCAAGGAGGTGCAAACGTGCTTTATGGCATGTTTGCGACCCTCCCAGGCCACCCCAAGGGACTTGGGCCGACTGAACTTGAGGTTAGGATTGCGCCTGAAGTCAGATAAGTAGGGGAAGAATGTTGCAGTTACCCATACTTAAGCTTGGTTACAACAGGGAGAGAAGTCTAAAGTGCTGCATTCACAGTTTTAGTGTCCTTTTCACAGAAAAGGACACGTTCTCTCATGTGTATGCACAGTAAATTGGAAGCTGACTTCAGGGCTCATGTACTTCCTAGGGTTGTCAGGTTTCTTGAGACTCCAACCCTGAAGAGGGCAGTGTCTGGAACCTCAGGGGGCAGGAGCCTGGAACTATTTGATAATGTTTGAAAAGAGATATCAAGCCACTTCTGTCTGATATTCCGTGCAAGATTATCACCCCTTTTCACCACATGTTTTCAAAATGGAAACAGTTGTATTTTGACTATAATGGGTTTTGCTTTGCAGTCACACACCCACATAAAAAGGGGGAGGGAACTGTAGGACTGGAAGGTAATACCTGGGAAAGAGTGTGGCATAAATTTTTTAATGGGGAAGGACCCTGTGAAATTAATCTATTCACTTGGCTCTGGTTGCCTGTGACCCAGAGATTAATTTCTTCTCTAGAGACCCTGAGAAAGAGGCTCATACATGAAGTTTCAAGTCAAATTCTGCAAGCTGGAATCATAGAATTAGACAGGACCTACAAGATCATCAAGTTCAGTGCTCTGCCAAGTTCAACCCCTACCAAACTGATAAACTCCAGTCCTTTTGCTGTGCAAAGAAAATATTGTCCTGAGGTGTCCTGCGTTTCTTTGAATGCAGAATTTCTCCTGACCAACAAGGTTGCGGCCACCATCCTGGATAACAGCCAGGCCAGTTCAGCTCCAGGGCAGCTGAAGGCCTATGGTCTTTGACAAACTCCTACAGACTCAGGGCTCCTACCACCTCAGGGACCCAGGTCTCAAGATGCTGGTGCAAGAGAACTCACTTTAGTAGCAGCCTGAACACCCAGGCAGACTGGATCAGCTGAACCAAAGTTCCTTTGTACTTAAATGAAACACAGCATAGAAATATATATGTGGTTTATTTTAAATAATTAAAGGTTACTTGTAATTGGAAAGGCACAAGACAGAATAAGAATATGTACACAATACATATAGTTCTAAAACAGGAAAAGCTAGGCTTCTTAAAAGCTTATTGAATCTAACACTCACCCAAGGTCTTTCAGCCTCTGAGCATAAGCAAAGGATAGATCTCTCAGCCTGGCATCCTGCATTCAGAAAGGCAGGCACACATTCTGGAATGGCAAATGGAGGACCTGCCTGCCTTTAGACTTACAACTCACCCATTGAAAAAGCAGACCTGCTGGACCTTGAGGTTATGGTCAGGCCACTTGCTCAAATCCCTCCCAAATAGAGACTCATAGCTGAGGTCCCAGTTAACATATCCTTGGGCTAATCATTAGTTAGAAGCATTACTGTAGTCCTGGTATGGCCATAACCCAGAATCATAGAGTTGGAAGGGGCTTAATAGGTCATCTAGTCCAACCCCCTGCCTTAGGCAGGAAATCCTCTTAGAGCATCTCCAACAGGTGCTTGTCAAGCCTCTACTTGAATATCTCCAGTGAGGGAGAGTCCACCACCTCTCTCTGCAATCTGTTCCACTGCTGAACTACCCTGACCGTCAGGAATTTTTTCCTGATGTCTAATCGACATCTCCTCTCTTTCAGTTTGTACCCATTGGTTCTAGTTCTGCTTTCAGAGACAGCTGGGAATAAATTATTCCCTTTTTCCATATGACAGCCCTTTAGGTATTTGAAGAGAGCTCTCATATCCCCTCTCAGCCTTCTCTTCTCCAGGCTGAACATGCCAAGTTCCCTCCACCTTTCCTTGTAGGGCTTGTCCTCCAGCCCTCTGATCAACCTCTTTGCTCTCCTCTGAACCTGGTCCAGTTTGGCTTAAAGTGGGGTGCCCAGAATTGGACCCAACACTCCAGGTGAGGTCTAACCAGTGCAGAGTAAAGCGGAACCACAACTTCTCGTGACTTGGAGGCTACGGTTGAACCACAACTTCTCGTGACTTGGAGGCTACGGTTCTGTTAATGCAGGCTAAAATTGCAGTCCCGATAAGGCATTCCAAGATCCTAGCTTTAATGAGCTAATTTCTCACAGCTGCTACAAAATGAAGCAGGAGGTTCAAGGGAGTCAGGGTGAAGCCTTGCTTTTACTTGTTCTTTACACAAGGCATAAACCATCCACTCCTCACTAAAACTGTGAATGTTGTAGGTATCCTGTGTCCATACACTAGTCATTGGTGCAAACTCTAAGAGACACTATTGGTCTTATTCCTTGTAGCTGTTTCATCTCTATCTCAGACCAAAACTGGCAGGAAGAGTTCATCAACAGAGAATGGGGAGGCTGTGACGATGGTAAGTGTGGCTTCCATGAGAGGAGGAGCACTTTGGCAGTACTATCAAAAACTGAAAATTATACAGATTCTACTCCATGTACAAAATAAATCGGCCAATGTGCTTGATCTGCATAAGTTTATTTTTCTGGCTTAATGCTTTGTAAGGAATCAATGAAAGCAAGAAACCTGCTCTTTTTAAAGGATGAAATATGAATTTCAGAAGATTCACTGCAACTCAGGATTAATTCACATTTTACTCTCGTAATAAGAGAAGGTGCAGAGCCAATGCCCCATTGCAGCACCGCCCTACTGTTTGTCTTTATGGCTGGCAGATGGGGCAGGGAGGAAGAGAATTTTGGAACTGATTGCTGTTGTCACCTATTTATGTCTTTTACTGCCCTCTTCTGACAGATACAGCAGTGTGGCAGTGGTAGTAGCAGCAGCAAGGGACTGGCCCTGATCCCATGTATCCCCCAATTAAGAGTGCCAAAAATCAGAACCTGCCAACTGTGAACAGTCTTTGTCATTCTAGCCCTTCTGCTAATTGTCATTCATGGCCTTATCTTCTGTGAATTGGTCCCACTTAACCTCCTCAATGGGACTAGGATTGGTTCATGCCCTTTACTCTCTCCAGCAATGACTCTGTTAACAGTCTATTTCTGGACAACAGTAAATTAGACGAAAACCTTATCTTTAAGTTAAGTTGGGCCTAAGAAGTAGAGCTAAAATCTTCAAGTTAAACTTTAGACGAAGCCATATCCTCTTGTATAATGCAGGCTAAATGATGATCAAATGGTGACTACATACCTGTATCCCCAGCAGGAAGAAGATCGCTACAAGCTGATGCTGAGCAAAAGTGATAGTGAGAATATTGCCAGTAACTATTTTCGCTCAAAACGAACCAGCCAGATTCTTAACGCTGACCCCATGAAGAGTCTAGGTAAATCTTCTCATTTATTATTGCTTTTCCTCCAGAGGGTGTATCTTTTTCATCCTCATCACAAACTCAGGTAGTTGAGCACCTGTCAGTTTGTACACAAAACGGGACAACCCACAGATAAGATAGTCAGCATATTTGTCTGCATACTCAGGAAACTTGCTAGGTATGCAGAAGTAAATAAATTTGTAAATCAAAAGAAAAGAAAACCCACCCATCCTCCAAAATATTCTGCAGACTCCCAAGAGCCATAGAATGTTTAGGTATCAGTTGGGCTTCTTCCTTTTGTTGGCCAAAAGCCAACAGCAAAACCCAAGGGAGGGAGGAGCAGGGAGAGGAAATTGGCCTGCTTGAGCCCAGTGGGCATTTGGTGAAGTGCAACATTTTGTTGCAGGTTCCTTTTATCATTATAATAGCATTTGCATATGGCTTTTAGTGTATTAAATACATTATCTCAGCATGTTTACAACAATCTTGCAAGGCGCATTATTATTACATAGGCCAACACACGTTTTGCTTCCTTATACACCAATTTCTGGGTATATTTGGGGTGCTGATTCCAAAAATGGTATCCGTTTTGCCCTATCACGTCTAGTTTTGGAGGCACGGCATAGCCTCTTTAGTGAATGGTTCAAGCAGCTTCCTCATGAGGAAGCCTGCACCATGGCTTCCTCATGAGGAAGCTGCTTGAACCATTCACTAATGAGGCTCTACTATATCTCCAAAACTAGATGGGATAGGGCAAAACGGATGCCATTTTTGGAATCGGCATCCCAAATCCATATCAAATCACCATAAAGTTTGGGAAAGACTTTTCTGACCCTCCGTTTTGTAGGCCTGTGCTATCGTTGTATTGCAAAGAGGGCCAAGTCTCTTTCAGTCTGGTTTGTCTACAGTCACCAAGTGAGTTCATGGCAGAGATGATTTTTGATTGGAGGACAACTTGCAACTATGCAAGTTTTCTATAGCCCTCTTCACACATTAACCGTTCCGTACATGTGGGGGTGGGGGCAGGACAAGTGTACTGATAAGCTCTTCCCATCACTGTCACACATATGGAGCCCTGCCCCCTCCCTCCCCATGTTGTTTGTCTGCGGCAACAGACATTTATCAAGGGATGATGGGAGTAGGCTTTGTGCATGATTCTAAGGCAGAGGCAGGGGTTGCTGGCACACGTGTACAGAAAGGCATGGGGATAATGTGTGGAGAGGGTTTGTGTCAGCTCTCAATATCACTATACCCATTCTCTGTGTCTGCAAAGAAGCTTGGGTAGGGAATTTTTGTTATTGTTGTGGCAATCAGGGTAGATCAAGCATCTCAATATTCACCTTTTCCTGCTTTTCTCTGCAGCTTCCCATGTCTCACCCCCTTTGCTGAACAATACCACCTCTATGCTGACATCCAGCTTGGCACCTATTTCTGCTGCCCAGACAGTGGAGATGCCCCAGCCACGTCCCTTCCGCCTTGAATCCCTGGACTTTTCCTCTCCTTCAGCCAAGACAAAACGCAAGAAAAGCCGGAACAACCTGAGCAGTGGTGACCCTCTCTGACTAGTGTCAGCAGTGTTTGGCTTGCTCATCTTTCTGGTCAACATCTGCTGGCCCTCCTTCGCTGGCCCTTGTGTTGGTGGCCACAGCTGCTTTTCAAAGGGACCCATGGCTATTCTTTCCCTTGTGGGGAGAGTGAAAGCAATTAAATGCTGCTTCCCAAAGTCCTGTATTTTGAGCAGCCCTCCATGTTCAAACTGGGGCTGCCAGAACCCTTTCATCAATTATCCATTTCTGTTCCTTCACCATTTTGTAGTGATACTGCCCTTTCACTCTCAATCATTGTTAAACACTGCAGCAGGAAAGGAAATTGAACTCAGAAGAGATGGATTCAGAATTTATAGTAGTGGGCCTTAAGCTTTGCTCACCCCAGACATTGCCTTTCTCCCTAGTTTCTTACACGATCAGGTAAGCCTTTAAAAAAAAACACCTTGGAGCCTGCTGGATGTTATATTAGTGCCCTGATTGCTCTGCTCACTTTAAATCCCACCTGGTTCCTGTTTGGAAATTTCTTTAGAGAACAAAAGAAGAGAGAAAGGGAGACCCTCAATGAGTAATCTATTAGTCTCAAAAGTGAAATGTCTTACTTACTGGGGGGAGGGGGGTCTTCTCAATAAAGAAAGCCAAGTTTTTGAGTGACTAGAAAGAAAATGGCTCTTTGGAGGACCTGTAGAATTAGAAGGTTGACATAACATCAGCTGCAAAAATCCATGCTGTGCACGGAGAGCCAGCATGTGGGACAATGTCTCCTGGGAGGTAGCCACCTGGGAGGAACCCTCAAATGTCAGAGGGCCAGTTGAGGGTTCTGACCATGGCTGAGAACTCCATCAGTCCCCCTTGTTAATCCACAGCATGGGCAACTAAGGCTGAGGGTTGGGGATGAAGCTGTCTTCTCCAGCACACGTACCTTGGGTAGAGACTGGACTTCAGAAGCTTATGCTGATGGTCATCTCCAGCAAAAATTCTGTTTTGCTGTTCACCCACCATTCTGCCAGTGAGCCAGCTTCAGTCATCTGTATGGGGTGTCATTTGAAGGTGAGAAAGATGCAACCAGCTATCTCTTGCAAGGTGGGATGGAATGGGCTGAGACTCTACATAGTATTTGTTTCCTGAACCATCTCTCTTTGCCTCAGAAAGCTAAGGATGGTGTTGCACATCCCACTATTTTTTTCTATGACTTGTGCTTAGAGACAAGTAAATTTTTCTTGCACCAAACTTTAGTAAAGTCTTGCAAAGCACTCCAGTGTGTATTTTGAGGGACAATCGCTTCCCGCCGCCTCTATAACCTGCAAAAATTGCTTCTCTCTTATTCACAAGGGAATAAGCTCTTGTAAGGACCACACTATGACATCTGAGACAATCTGTCCACATTCTGTGAGAGGAAGCTTGAAATTCAAGTCCCTTTCAAGATGCACATGCACTGGAGAGAATATGGGTTTCTAGTTTGCACGCTTACCAATATCTCTAGGGGGGAGCAGGTGAACAAAAAGTTGGGAATTAGCACACTGTGGTGGTATGCTTATGTGAAATTCATATGCTAATTTAACAGCTGTCCATGTGTATTCATTGATATATTCCTTATTACCTTTCACATACACCCAATAAACTGCCTTTTAATGATAATGCCAGCTTGACTGCTGATTGATTTATAGGTCACATAGTTCTGCCATTACCCATTATTTAACCTTTTGTGACCCCAATAGGGAGCATATGGACACAGAGGATGGGAAGGGAGGGATATAGGAGCATAGGAGGCAGCATAGGAGACGGTCTCTGCTGCCACAGCAAATATCAGAGGTTGAAAATGACTCCCTGTTGCCTGCCAAACACCTACAGAGTGTGAGGATAATACATGCAGATTTCCCTTATTTGGGGAATTTTTACAACAATGAAAAAAAGAGTTATACCTTGCCCTCCTGACAGCATTTAGGGCATTTTACAACAAATTAAAGCAAGATAAAAACAACCAAATAATCTAAAGGTGGTGGGGATACCTGAACCCTACTAGTAGTTGTAGTTGGCAACCTTCAGTCTCGAAAGACTATGGTATCGCGCTCTGAAAGGTGGTTCTGGAACAGCGTCTAGTGTGGCTGAAAAGGCCAATTTGGGAGTGACAATCCCTTCCACACTGGGAGCAAGTGCAGTTTGTCCCTGCCCTGTCTCCCTGGCTATGGGCCTTCCTTCTTTGCCTCTTAGCCTCAGACTGTTGGCCAAGTGTCTCTTCAAACTGGGAAAGGCCATGTTGCACAGCCTGCCTCCAAGCGGGCCGCTCAGAGGCCAGGGTTTCCCACTTGTTGAGGTCCACTCCTAAGGCCTTCAGATCCCTCTTGCAGATGTCCTTGTATCGCAGCTGTGGTCTACCTGTAGGGCGCTTTCCTTGCACGAGTTCTCCATAGAGGAGATCCTTTGGGATCCGGCCATCATCCATTCTCACGACATGACCGAGCCAACGCAGGCGTCTCTGTTTTAGTAGTGCATACATGCTAGGGATTCCAGCACGTTCCAGGACTGTGTTGTTTGGAACTTTGTCCTGCCAGGTGATGCCGAGAATACGTCTGAGGCAGCGCATGTGGAAAGCATTCAGTTTCCTCTCCTGTTGTGAGTGAAGAGTGTTGTGAGTGTGTGTTGTTGTGAGTGTTGTGAGTGTTGTGTTGTTGTGAGTGTGTGTGTGTTGTGAGTGAAGAGTGTTGTGAGTGGGTCCACCACTGATATGGTATTCTCCCTTAGACAACTGCAGGAGAAATGCAGGGAACAACGACAGCCACTCTTTATAGCCTTCATAGATCTCACGAAGGCTTTCGACCTGGTCAGCAGGGATGGCCTCTTCAAGATTCTCCCCAAGATTGGATGTCCACCCAGGCTCCTCAGCATCATCAGATCCTTCCACAAGGACATGAAGGGCACTGTTGTCTTTGATGGCTCCACATCAGACCCCTTTGACATCCGAAGCGGCGTGAAGCAGGGCTGTGTTCTTGCACCAACCTTGTTTGGGATCTTCTTCGCTGTCCTGCTGAAGCAGGCCTTTGGAACTACAACAGAAGGCATCTATCTCCGGACCAGATCAGATGGAAAGCTCTTCAACCTCTCCAGACTGAGAGCAAAGTCCAAAGTCCAGCTGAAATGTCTGCGTGATTTCCTCTTTGCCGACGATGCAGCTATCACTACCCACTCTGCCAAAGATCTCCAGCAGCTCATAGATCGTTTTAGCAAGGCCTGCCAAGATTTTGGACTGACAATCAGCCTGAAGAAAACACAGGTCATGGTTCAGGATGTGGACTCACCTCCCTGCATTACAATCTCTGCACATGAACTGGAGGTTGTCCATGACTTTGTGTACCTTGGCTCAATGATCTCCGACACTCTTTCTCTCGATACCGAGCTAAACAAACGCATCGGTAAAGCAGCTACCACGTTTTCCAGACTCACAAAGAGAGTCTGGTCCAACAAGAAGCTGATGGAACATATCAAGATCCAGGTCTACAGAGCTTGCATCCTGAGTACACTTCTGTACTGCAGCGAGTCATGGACTCTTCACTCACAACAGGAGAGGAAACTGAATGCTCTTCACTCTTCTGAACCCTACTATTTTTTTAACATCTACGTGAAACCACTGGAATAGGTTGTCTGGGGGTTTGTTGTTGGGTGTTACCAATATGCTGAAGGCATCCAGGTTCACATCTCATTACCTAACCCAGCCAGATACACTGAATGTTCTGAATCAGTGTCTAGAATCAGTGAAGAGTTCAATGGGAGCTAACAAGATGAAATTAAAACCAGAAAAGAAGGTCAGGAAACCAGCTGATATGATGACAGTGGATTGTCCTGCCCAGGATGGGGTTGCACGCTTCTTGAAGGGTCAGGTCCATATGATGGGAATAATGTTGGATTCAGCTTTGTCCTTGCATGTTCAAATGACTGCTGTAGTCTGCAGTCACAACCTTGGCAGGTACACCAACTTCACCCATTCCTGTGGCAAGCAGACCTGGCCACAGGCACCCTAGTCACCTCTTGGTTTGACAACTGTAAGACATTATGCCTTTGACAACTGTTCAGAAACTTAGGGCGCAATTCTAACCAACTTTCAGCACTGGCATAGCTGTGCCAGTGGGGCATGTGCTGCATCCTGCAGTTGGGGGGCAGTTACAGAGGCTTCCTCAAGGTATGGCAATGTTTGTTCCCTTACCTTGAAGTTGCATTGCCCTTAGTGCGGGAAAATGGGTTAGGATTGCACCCTTAAGTTGGTATAGGATGCAGCTTCAAGGGTTCAAAAGGCTTGATCACACAGTACCTTGGTTCTTCAGGTTACACTAGTTACCAGTTTGTGTCTGGGCACAATTCAAAGTGCTGGTTCTTGCCTCTAATTAAAGTCCAAGGTCTTTGAAAGACCACCTTCTCCCAAAAGAATCTGCCTTCCAGTAAGCACTTTAAGGGAGGCTCTCTTGTGGGTTCTGCTGCCTTCAGAAGTCTAGCAAGTGGTGACTTGTAAGAGGCCCTTATCTTATGGAACGCCCTTCCTCTGGCATTGTGGTCAGTGCTCCCTTTGTTTATTTTCTTTCTCCAGCTGGAGGTCTTCTTCTTTCATCAGGCCCTCACAGATTTTGTCATGGTTTTATCTGAATTAGGCTGCAATCCTATCCACACTTATCAGGAAGTAAGCCCCATTGACTATAATGGGGCTCAGACTACGTTCTGAGTAGTGATGCACAGGATTGGGCTCCTAGTTGGCAGTTGTCTCTTGGCTATATTGTTTTAGCTGTTATGTTTTGTTTGGCTTTTATCATACTTGGGTTTTAAAGATTTATTGTAAGCTGCCCTGAGTCCTTGATTAGAAGGGGGATATACATTTTTTAAATAACTAAAAACAAAACAAATAAACTCAGACCCCACTATTCTCATATCAAGGAGCAGGGCTGTCCCAGGACCTCCTGGCCGCTGCTGATGTGCCAGAGTTAGCCCACCACTCTTCTTCCCCACACTTCCTTTCCCACTTCAAGGAAGGGGAGTGGGGAGACGAATGGTGGAGGTAAATGTGTGAACAGAGGTAGCTGCCGCCACAATCTATGTGACTGCCTCAGTCGGCCTCATAGACAGGTTGGCCTTTCCAAGAACCCTTCAAAAGCCCCACCTCCTCCACTATTACAGATTGCTAAATTGTTTCTCTTTAGAAGATAAAACAAGTTGATACACAATAAAATACGTAACAGTGCCCTTATACTTTAAAAAAAAAAAAAACTGCTTTTCAGGGAATTTAAAATACAGAAGTGGCAGGGGAGGGAGGGGGAGTTTAACCCTTTCCTGGCATGCCATTTGCCTGCATCAAATGCCCTCTCCCCAGCAGCTTTTTCTGCCACAATATATTTTGTCTTTTTCTATACACCTCTAGAATACCTTGGAAGGGGGATTGGCTAGGGCAGGGAATAGGACAGTTTAAGGACTTTCCCCATTCTCCACTTCAAATTTCCCTCTCCCAAAGCTTCTTTGTACTACAGATGTGGACAATGAGATTTTGTTACACATACTGGTGTGTAGCTTGCAGTTAATCCCTTGCGAGCCTCTATCCGGCTCATGGCCAGCCTCTTGTCCCCTGAAAGCCCCTGGCCCACTTTGCTGAACATGACTGGAACTTTGGAATGGTCCATCTGGAGGGTGTTCTAAGGGCCAGAGAAGTTTAATGAATGAACCTATTCATTCATTTATTAACACATCTATCTCTAATTTATTTATATACTTTTTAAATTTAAATATTTTTCCGGCCCTCAAAACCATGCCAGACAATTGATACAGCCCTCTGGCCAAAAGGTTTGGAGACCCCTGCCTTAAACCAAAGCATTTTTAACAGGTTTCTGTGAGGGAAGATTGTTGAGCATGCAGAGCTGCATACTTTCAGGTTTAAAATCTACGAACTCTCTCACTCGCACACTCTCTCAAAATACCCTGATAAAGAGGCAGAAAAAAGGAGGCCAAAAATGGCCAGAAATTATCAGGGACTACATACCATTTATCAAAATTAGAACTGCTTTTGGTTAGAGAAATCATGCTAGAGTTTCTCTTTGATGAGATGTGCATTTAATAATGTTCTGGATATAGGGCAAACATTGTAACAGGACACAGAATTGGGCATGGACTGAGCAAGCATCACAGAGTATAAAACAGAAAATAAGTTAAAACTGCCTTATGTACAAATAAATTTGTATCATCTCAAAAGCCACGCTGACCGTTATAGCACTCACTTATTTCTGAAGGAAGACCCTGCATTCTGGGCACTCTTCTTCCATGGAAGGATGGGGGACCCAACCCTGCCTCTTGGCTTGCATCTTGCACTGTGGAACAACTGTTCCTTGGCCTCCCTACAAAAGAGTTGAAATTAAAAACACATTTTGTCCTTTGGAGCTTTGGAACAAAGGGTGGGGGTGCAAAGCCTTCAGTGCCATGTTTTTCCCATTGCAGTAGCAACAACAGAGATGTGTCCATAGGCTGCCTGCCAACCTGCCTGTGGCCTGCTGGTTCTCAATCCATCTGGGCCCAATTCTCTACTTCTCCAGCCAGCTTGAAGCAATGAGCAAACTGTGTGTTTTTCTGCCACTCACTCACCACAATGCCCTTGGCAAATCTCCCATGCTGTTGTATGCATTCCCTCTCTCACATATACACACAAGTGGAAGTAGATTCCAATGAACTCTGTGGGGCTTACTTCTGAGTAGACATGTCTAGGATTATGCTATAAGATCAGCAACATGGAAGATGCAGACATGTCAAGACGAGTATGCATTTCACATTTTCAGATATTTCCCCCCTCCCAATCAGTGAGATAAGTCAAGGACAATACCATAGGGCAGTGGTTCCCAAACTTTTTTGACTGGTGGCTCCCTTGACCTACTGGGTCATTGGCCATGGGAGCAACCCGTCAAAAAAGTTTGGGAACCACTGCGCTATAGTATTGTCCTTGACTGTGGTTTTTTTGCTAGGATTCTGCGGCTTCCCTGGCCAGTTTCCACAGCTCCCCAGGGAGCCACAGCTAACATTTTGGGAACCAGTGCTAGGGTTTAGGTCCTTTAGGACAGTACTGCCTTATTTACTGATACATAAGCACAGCACAAGTGGAAACAAACCATAATTCTTACTGCAGCATACACCAAATCTGCTAATACGGCATCAGATTCCCAGTGAGAGCTCCTGTACCCCAAGATGCTTCATCAGCAGCTGATTCACACCAGTTTGTCTCTTGCTGCCTCCCCACTTTGGTCTGCTTCCTCCCAAATGAACCTTCCCAAATGTTATATAATCTTCTCTTGAATGCTTCTCACCATCCCCATTCTCTGAACTTGGGGGGAGTGACGCAAGAGAGGATCTTTTCAGTTGCGGCACTTGGCATGCGGAACACCCTCCCCAACTAGTTGACTCTTTAGTGCTGAACTGGACAGGAATTGTGGTCTAGAAGCTGAGCGGTCGTCCTGCCTGAAGAAGAATCTGCTGCCTTGGATGGGAGACCAACAGACTGAGAAAGTGCTGGTTTATATCTGTATAGAAGCATGAAGGAATGCAGAGGAGCCAGCTGGAAAGAAACAGATAACATCTCCAGAATCAGTCTGAGGTTTGATTTGCAGTGACCTGTGAAAGCTAAGTGCATGGCTGGCAAATCAGGATGAGACTGCACTATGAATGGGAAACATCTGGAGAAATGGAAGGTTCTATGTGTCTCTCTCATGGAACAATACTTGTAAAAACAAAATCCTTTGAAAAATGGGGTTTAAGATCCACCTTGAATGTATGAGAAAGGCAGTACAGTTGGCAGTATAAATATGTTCCTGCACCCCCCTGCGGATACCAAAACCCACGGATAATGGAATCCATGGGTGGGGTTCAATAGGAACTCCAGACATGACTAGAAGCATCTTCTGGTTGTGTCCAGAGGTGTTCTGAGGCTCTAGAGGCTGCATGCTGCCTTCCTGGGCCTCAGAAAGCCTCCCAGACACAACTGGAAGCTGCTTTTGATAACCTCTGGGAAGTCAGGTGAGACCCTCCAGTGTGAGTTCAGAATCTGTGCTGAGTCAAGTTGCTGGTTCCAAACTTGTATATAAAGAGGGCCCACCTGTGTAGAAATGAATGAATGAATGAAACCTGATGTCTTCTCTGCGCCAGGTAAAGATTTTTTAATTACCCAAACCTTCTACTCTATTTCTTAGCTTGTTTTAACTGACAATATTTATGGATTGTAGTGCTTTTGACTGCTTGATTTGTCTTTGTTGTTGCTGCTGATTGAACTTTTTGGATTTCAATGCTTTTTCTCAGTCATCCTGAGAGCCACCTTTGGAATGAAACCTTAGATTGCAAATGGGCTTCCAACTGTTAATCTGGTGCCTCCCACTGCCTGGAGGATGTTGCCATCCAAAACTCTGATGGTCATTTCATTCCCAAAGATGGAGAATTTTCCAGCTATGAAAGCACACTAACTTTTTTTGTAAAATCCCAGACAACCTTTGAGGAAATAGCAGCTCAAGCATTCATCCTGAAAAGGTTCATCAACCGGCATCCTAACAGAATGAATATTAGCTCAAGATTCTCAGAGTATTTGTCCACATTCTGAGCTATATCCAGAGTAACACTGTACCTCTTTTGTTGATAATATATATATATATATCTCAAACACACACACACACACACACACACACACCCCTTTCTATGTGCTGGATGCATAGGCAAAATTAGTCTTTGAATATAGCTCAGTTCTTTTAGTGGAAAAGAGGGGAATTAAACCTGGCACTTTTACATGAAAAGTATGTCTTCTGCCACTTAGCTACTGTCATTTCCCAGGGTTAAATGCCCAACAAACCCCCTTTTTGTAGTGTTCACAACAAAAAACATCAGTGTAATGCCAGCACACTACAGCAAACATTACTAGACTCTCACATAATATGTGGAGTCACTCTCCTTAGGTTCTGTCCAGCTGGGCAAAGTTGAGAGATTTCTTCTTCAGGCTGCTTGATAATGCAAACAGAAGCCAGGTTGTCATTGACTGATTGATTGATCCACGGGGTCTCGTGGATGGCTCCCAGTGTCAGCAATCTGCCTCTCATTTCCAGGTCTTGGAGTTCCTGTACGGTTGGCCTGTTACAGCAGACCTTTTGCCACAGATCTGCTACTTGGCTCTTTCAGGTGCATCAAAGCTTTCTCAGATGCTGTGTGAATGAATCCTTGTCATACTTGGCTCTTTAAAATAAGGCTTCAAAGGCTCCAGGCTCCTATTGCAGGAGCATTCCCGAGTTCCCTCCCCCCACCCCACCTCAACTTCCTCCTGGACTACACCCAAGCCTGCCTTGTCACCCAAGGGACAGCCAGAATCCTGCCCCTGAGAAGATCTGGCTGCCCTTCGTTCTTGCCACGCTCTTTTCTTTCTGCGGGGGATGCCCCAAGGTTGGTTCCTCCCCCCACACCGGGCCTGGCTGCGGGGCAGCTGACTGCACGCTCGGGAGCCTGGGTGGAAAGTTTGGGCTGCCAAGTTCTGGCTTCCAGACGATCAAAGAAGCTGCAAGGAAGAGGGAGCGGGAGGGCGCGAACGTGCAGCTCTTGCCTTCCCAGGAGCCTCGAGAGCGTCTGGCAGGGGCGAGATGTAAATATTTACAGCCTTCCACTGCGAGGTCGGGAACGTCCCAGGACCGGCTGCCTCTGGGGAGAGGCAGGGGAAGGAAGCTCTGCGCAGAGCGTGTGATGGTGGGGCGCAGGCAGCAGGAGCAGCCGGCATCTGCCCTCGGGCTGGGGACCAAGCGCCACCTCCCTCGCCCCGCGCTCCTGCACCACTGACCCGCCTCCAGGCCCCGCGGACTCCAGGAGCGCAGAGGTAAGCCCGTTCGGTCCGTCCCTTCCCCCTAGAGGAGAACTGGAATGGAGCAGCTCTGCAGGGTCAGGGCGTTCTGCGTTCCTGGTGTAACGTGTGAACGGGGAACGAGGCATCGACCCCACAGCAGGGCGCCCCATTCCCAGATACAGGAAGGAACTGCTCACCAGAGGGGGAGGTGGGGGCGCAGTTCCCATCCTGAGCTATGATCAGCTGAATGGCAGGGAGTCAGCAGGTGACACTCTTCCAAGACACGGATCCCTTCCAAGGAAATGTGAAGCCTCCTTTGGCGAGTGGTTTGTCATCTCTCCGCTCCAGCTCACCCACCCAGGCAAGGAGGGCCGTTCATCTTTCCTTGCAAAGGCTCTCCATCTCCTGGCGTGCTGGTGTGTGTGATTCTTCCCCCTCCAAAGTGTATGGCAAGTTTGTGCAGATCAGGCCTCTACACCAGTGCTTCTCAGACAGTGAGTTGGGACCCACTAGGTGGGTCGCAAGCCAATTTCAAGTGGGTCCCCATTCATTTCAATATTTTAGTTTTAATATATTAGACTTGATGCTACCACGGTATGTGACTGCATTTGGGGAAATATTACAGATCTCTATTTTGAACAGACTACTATGTATATGCTTCTAACAATGATAGTCAATGGGGCTCACTCCTGGGCAAGTGTGGGTAGGATTGTTAAAACTCTTCCTGCTTGATGACATCACTTCCAGTCATGACATCACTTGGAGGGTAATGGAGGGTCCGGATAGTTTCTCATTCTAAAAGGTGGGTCCCGGCACGAAAAGCTGGAGAACCTCTGCTCTACACGATCTGCTGTTCACACAGAAGACATTACAGTGTTTACGCTGGACACTCTGTATGGCTTATGCCACCCTTCCACCATAGTATTTCAGCATTGCATCAAGCTCAGTTGACTGTACAAACTAGGGTCGGTCTCTACAATAGAAATGACATGGACACTGCAACACTGGAAGCCTCGCTTATGTTTACTGATTCTCTCTCAGGGAGATGTCAGGGGAAAGATTCGGATAGTGCCACTCAACCAGCCTGCCAAAGAATGTGGGGAAGAGCATGTGTGCTTTCATCTCCCAGCTACCCAATGCACTTTCCCACCATTGCATACTTGCATTGCATATTCATCACACTATTTAAATCCTAATATAATATTTAAATTGTGCCATGAGGGTCAGTTCAAATGTTCTTCCCCACCCATAGGATTATGTGGCACAAGGACAGCATTACTGAGGGATTGGGTTGTGAATTATTCATATTCAAACATAGTGGGCAGTTGAGCGGCTGGTCAGGCAGTATTGTGTGAACAGGCTCATTGAGAAAGGTTCTAGTCTAATTTCCTTGTGAGTTTTCTGTGTGAGATTTTTTTTGTCTGGTATGGAGGAGCAGTTGGTCATGTGATCCCCCACCTGCAATCTGAAGTGGTACAGTCCAAATCCAGAGTGACCATGTACCTGAAAGCTGGGCCTCTGTCTCAGTTCAAACTACAAATCTGGCTCCACACTGTTTTATCTTCCCCTCTCTCCTGCTTTCAGAGGTGCAACCTTCTGAAGCATTTCAGGACTTCAGGAAAAGCACCACCACCACCCCCAGTCATTTCAAGATTCATGATGATTATTTTGTTAAAGCCATTGGCAACTTATTCAGAATGACACAAATGTCCAAACTCACAACATTGTTTTGTACTTGGGAATTGATCCCCAGAGTACAAAAAAAGGACACACATGGTGTTGATTACCATATTGTTCCCGAATGGGCGTAGTATTCGTTGGATGGCAGAGAGGCAAACTACAGACAGGAGAATTCAGAGGGCTTCGGAGAAAGCTTTTACTACGTTTTGCAAAACGGGACCACCACAAAGATGTGGTGGACAAAGAATGGGCTACAATGATACAGTTTTTATAGGGTTTTTGGAATAGAGGAGGGGCAAAAAAAGAACACAAAGAAAGAGGGGTAAACATCCTTGGAAAATTACCAAGTAATTGGGCAGAAAGCATGGTCAGCATCCTTATCAGTTTGGAATGCTCTGTTAGGACGGGGTCTTAAACCCTTGGTCTGGTTGGTTATTACCATCTGTCCTTCCTTGGAGGCCCATACTAGGCTTATCTTGTTTAGCCAGCTTGTTTCTGAGAAGGATGGTAGATGCTGACTGGTAGCATTCCTGAGCAAGGGTCAGAGAGAGGCTTAAGCCAGAGAAACTGGGCTCTGAAAATTGGGCCTTGTGGGTATTTCAATGTTTCGAGCTGGGCATTTTGGGGACAACATGGAGCCCTTGCATATGAATCACAGTTTCCTTTTCAAAGTACCAATAAGCTGGGTCCCAATCCTGGCCTTGACACTCCTCATGTATATTTTAAAGCCGCAAGAAAATTTTTATGTGTGTGGATGCTTTTAAAAACTGGTTCTATTTATACTGAGGAATTAGTTCTTGGCTACAGAACCTACTTTACCATGGGGCCCTCAGATTCTTTCAACTGAGGGCGCTCCATTGGTGCTGAGTGTCGCAAACGTGTCATAAGACACACTTGCGACACACACGGCTGGCTCAAGATGGGTATTGGCTCAGTGCAAGCCCACACTGAGCCAGTGCTAGGCGGAGCTCAGTTGCACGCCACTCAGAGCTCCGAGTTAAAGCCAAGCAGCGGAGCAGTAAGTTGGGGTGGGGAGGAGGTGTTCTGAAGTGGGGGGTGGGAGCAGGGTGGAAACAGCAGCAGGCCCTGCTGCCATATCCTAACCAACCTCCCAAAAATCCCAACATGGGTCTCCTTGATTCTGCACCCGTTATATAAGGGGACCCTTTGGAACCACCTGGCCACTATACGGGGTAAGGAAACGTAAGTTCCCTTACCCCTGAGGATACCAGGCACTGCTTCCCTGCCCCATTGGATGCCATTTTGGCACTGCTGCAGCCCTGGATGCTGGGAAGCACAGGACTGGGTTATGGTTCCCCTAAAACAGTGTTTCTCAACCAGTTGTATGGGTACCATGAGTAGTACTTGAGGTGCGGTCTGGAGATACTCACTGGACCCCTGGTCACCTGCCTCCTGGCAGCAAGACCAGAACTGTACCACAACAAACAGTGTTAGGAGGCTTGGCTCAGCAGACAGAGTTCCAAAACATGCTTTTCCATGCTCAAAAAAGCCCTCCCGTCCACCTTGAGCTTCTTACTGGTGTTTGTCACGTCGTATCTGGTCTCCCATCCCAGAAGTAACTGGTGATGGTGTCAATACCAGTTACTTTCAATGGTGCTTCAAATAGGTGGACCATGTGAAGTGCTATGGCAGAGGACAAATGTTGAGAAACACTGCCCTAAAAATTTTGGGTCAGAGAAGTCTTCATGGGAAGAGGAACCAATTTGTATGGCAGGCCGTTGACATCATTTGTAATTGGCTCATGGGTAACCCAATCCCAATCCTATCCATCCCAGCACCCTGAGGAATTGTGGCATCAAAATGGCAACCACTATATCCCATGGGCACTGGGAAGTCACCCGAAGTCTCCATCGGGGAAGGAGACTTTTGTCCCCTTCCCCCGATGAAAGCCCCAGGCCCCGTAATGGGGCTTGTCATGTCTGTGCCAGCTATTTTGCCAGTGCAGACTTGAGAACCTCTGTATTGGGCTTTGCAACCTGACATGGAGGATACGAACTGGCAGAGGAGGCCTCTGACAGTCCCACCTCCCTCCTGGGCTGCTTCCTCCCCCTGCCCTGGAATGCCTCCGGCCCCAAAAGGCCACACCACCACCCAGCATTCTTACGTTGTCTTCTACCAGCTCTTGGCCCAGCACTGCCTGGCTCTGGCCTGGCATATTTATGACACCCATGACATGACACTGTGTGTCAGAGTATGGGCTGCAAGTCAGCAATCTCTTCAGTTGAATCCTTAGCCATGAACGCCTGGGCAGTTTTTATTTATTTATAGCTTTGAATTCATGGACTGGTTTAGAGGCATTCCAGTATGCCTCAATTCCACTAAATCAGTAAAATAGGAATAATACCCTCCCCTATTTGTAAAATTATGGCAATAGTGTGGGAAGTGCTTTGAAGCCTCATAAAGTGGGTTTCTGTAAATACAAAATAGTATGTAAACTGCTTTTTGAGCTACTCTTGTTGAAAAGCTGTATATAAATATTCTTAATGATACTAAAGGTTGCTATGATATATCAGTGCTGATTCTGCAAGTCTGTCAATAGAAATCCCCCAGATATGGTTCTACACATTTTGGGGCCTGAAGTACAAAATTCCATCAGCACCAACTTCTTTTAAATTAACATGAGACCCAATCCTTTGGGACATTCTCCTGCAACCCTCCCTTCAAGTAAAGAGGAGCTGTGCAGAATTCAACTCAGCTTCAGTTCTGCACAGAGCTTCCCAGTAGGTTGTGTCTGCTGATGTCCTATCTATCAGAGTTTCCCACTGTGCTGCCCATAACCGATTCATTTTTTTAAAAAATGTCTTCTCCACCTTTCCCTTGTCAAGGCAATGCCCAAGGCAGCTTATGATACCCAAGATCCACTACCTGCAGCAACTACCGCATCACCTCTGGATTCCCCGTGCACAATGTGGTTGTCAGGCATTCCCATTCTGCGTGCTAATCATTTAGGGTGCAATCCTAACCCCTCATGTCAGTGCTTTCCAAGGGCATAGCGGTTCCAATGGGTCGTGTGCTGCATCCTGCAGTTGGGGGGCACTCATGGAGGCCTCCTCAAAGTAAGGGAATGTTTGTTCCTTTAGCTCAGTGCTGCATTGCCCTTAGATCAGTGCTGGAGGTCATAAGTGACATTAGGTCACTGACATAAGGGGCTAGGATTGCACCCTCAGTTAGGTCTTCAAAAGGTCATTTTTTCCCCAAAATTTATGGCAGTTTTATATGAAACATCCAGTTTCAGAGATAAGGCATAGCCTCCTTAGTGAGGAGTTCAAGCATCTTCTCATGAGAAAATCATGGCATAGGCTTCCTAACAAGGAAGCTAGCCGCTTGAACATTCACTAAGGAGGCTATCCCGTATCTCAGAAACTAAACATGTTAGGGCAAAACTGATGCCATTTTTTGAATCAGTACCCCAAATATATCTAAGAATAAATCTAACTTTTAAGACAGCAAATGCATTTTGGCCTATGTTATGGTCCTAGGCAAAGCAAACTCTTGGAAGTGCCCCAGATGAGAGAGGGTGTGTGCAGATTATTTTTGGAGCTCAGATGTTTCCCAGGCAATTTGTTTTATTCCCACCAAACAGAAGCATTTATCTCCCCTGCCCATCCTTAGGACTGGTATAAGTTATGGAGTCATTACAGTGCCAAGCTTTTCTCTTGGGGCAGTTTCAGGGAAGGATTTTTGTTGGGACTGTGGCATGGGGGGAGAGTTTAAATGCTCCTACACTTTTCATAAAGTCATAGAAGAATGAATTTTGGCAGATCATGATGCAGCTTATCTTGCAGAGAAAGGCTGCACCTGCCAAAATCCTCTCATTCCCCAGCATTATTAAAGGTGCAAGAGCTCTGTCCTCTTTTGCATCTGGCTGTCCTGTCCAGAGCACAACTGTAGATTCCTCTTGAAGAAGTAAATCGAAGGCAGGCTCTGTGACATGAAAATGTATTACTACCACATCTTTGCTTTAAACCCCCCCCCCCCCCATTCTAGCTGGAATTGAAGAAATCATTGAGCAATGAAAGCTCAGGGTGTTGCAAAGGCCCCTTTCATAGAAGTGTGAACTTCCCTGCTAAGTCAAGATAAACACAGTAGCCAGTGAGATACAAAAAAACAGCGTCAGAAGACTCTGGATCATTGGAACGCTCTCAAACCAAGTAAAGAAGCACAGAGCAACACAGTTCCATGATGTTCCACAACATGTTGTTGTTGTTCCATGTTGTTCCACAACAACAAAAAAGCTATGCAGTCAGACAGCCAGCAGCAGGGTGGGGGCTATCCAGTGTTCTGCATCGAGTGTCACATGTATGATTATATGCCTCTGGGGCATAAGTCATGGGTGTGTCCTCGATGCAAGGAGCTCCAGGCTCTCAGGGAACGCATCCGCTCCCTTGAAGCCTTGGTGGCCGACCTGGAGAAGCGCAGGCAGCCAGAGGAGGTCCGTGGGGAGACTTCTGGGGACGATCAGGCTTCGTCCCAACCTCAGGCGTGCAGCTCCTCGGCTGCCCGGGTGGGAAGTCTCGGGACTGGAGGACGTCATCCTGGAGAGGAGGGAAACAATCCCCTAGGGGGGATCCCTTCTCCAGGGGATGGGCCCATATCCGAGCGCACTCGGGATACTCCTCGGCGGGAGGGGGGTCGGGGGCTTCTTGTAGTGGGGGATTCGATTATTAGAAACATAGAGAGGGGGGTTTGCGACGGATGTGAGGACCGCATGGTGACTTGCCTGCCTGGTGCGAAGGTTGCGGACATCACTTCTCGTCTAGACAGGCTGGTAGACAGTGCTGGGGGAGAGGTAGCGGCTGTGGTGCATGTCGGCACCAACAATGTGGGCAAGTGTAGCTGGGAGGTCCTGGAGGCCAAATTTAGGCTTTTAGGCAGGAAGCTGAAAGCCAGGACCTCAAAGGTAGCGTTCTCTGAAGTGCTACCTGTTCCACGCGCAGGGCCAGCTAGGCAGGCGGAGATCAGGGGTCTCAATGCGTGGATGAGACGGTGGTGTAGGGAGGAGGGGTTTAGATTCGTTAGGCACTGGGGAAGGTTTTGGGACAAGCGGGGCCTGTACAAGAGGGACGGGCTCCATTTGAACCAGAATGGAACCAGACTGCTGGCGCATAACATTAAAAAGGTGGCAGAGCAGCTTTTAAACTGATCCCTGGGGGAAGGCCGACAGGAGCCGAGGGGCATCCGGTTCGGGACTCCTCATCCCTATGGGATGAGGATGGGGAGGTTAGAGAACAACAAGACAAAGGCAGGGTAGGAGAAGAAATTGGGAAAGGTAGGGTGATGGGATGTGATAGACGGTTTGGCACAATGAGAGGATGCGGGGACAAAGGAGCGAATAAGCAGCCCATCCTGGGGCATTCCGTGTATAAATGCTTTTATGCAAATGCCCGAAGTCTACGAGCAAAGGTGGGAGAACTGGAATGTCTGGTGACAAGGGAAAATATTGACATAGTGGGCATAACGGAAACCTGGTGGAATGCGGAGAATCAGTGGGATACCGCAATCCCGGGCTATAAACTCTACAGGAGGGACAGGCAGGGGCGTGTTGGAGGTGGGGTGGCCATTTATGTTAAGGAAGGGATAGAATCCAGCAAAGTAGAGATTGAAGGTGGGTCCGACTCCACCGTAGAATCTCTGTGGGTTAAATTACCAGGCTTGTGCAGCGATGTAATACTGGGGGCGTGCTATCGTCCTCCAGACCAGAAATCTGATGGGGACCTTGAAATGAGGAAACAGATCAGGGAGGTGACAAGGAGGGACAGGGTTGTAATCATGGGGGACTTCAATTATCCTCATATTGACTGGGTCAATTTGTGTTCTGGTCACGATAAGGAAACCGGATTTCTTGACGTGCTAAATGACTGTGGCTTAGATCAGCTAGTCACAGAGCCCACCAGAGGACAGGTGACTCTGGATTTAATTTTGTGCGGTATGCAGGACCTGGTTAGAGATGTAAACGTTACTGAGCCATTGGGGAACAGTGATCATGCTGCGATCCGTTTTGACGTGCACATTGGGGGAAGAATACCAGGCAAATCTCTAACAAAAATCCTTGACTTCCGACGGGCGGACTTCCCTCAAATGAGGAGGCTGGTTAGAAGGAGGTTGAAAGGGAGGGTAAAAAGAGTCCAGTCTCTCCAGAGTGCATGGAGGCTGCTTAAAACAACAGTAATAGAGGCCCAGCAGAGGTGTATACCGCAAAGAAAGAAGGGTTCCACTAAATCCAGGAGAGTGCCCGCATGGCTAACCAGCCAAGTTAGAGAGGCTGTGAAGGGCAAGGAAGCTTCCTTCCGTAAATGGAAGTCTTGCCCTAATGAAGAGAATAAAAAGGAACATAAACTGTGGCAAAAGAAATGTAAGAAGGTGATAGGGGAGGCCAAGCGAGACTATGAGGAACGCATGGCCAGCAACACTAAGGGGAATAATAAAAGCTTCTTCAAATATGTTAGAAGCAGGAAACCCGCCAGAGAAGCGGTTGGCCCTCTGGATGGTGAGGGAGGGAAAGGGGAGATAAAAGGAGAGATGGCAGAGAAATTAAATGAGTTCTTTGCATCTGTCTTCACGGCAGAAGACCTCGGGCAGATACCGCTGCCCGAACGGCCCCTCCTGACCGAGGAGTTAAGTCAGATAGAGGTTAAAAGAGAAGATGTTTCAGACCTCATTGATAAATTAAAGATCAATAAGTCACCGGGCCCTGATGGCATACACCCAAGGGTTATTAAGGAATTGAAGAATGAAGTTGCAGATCTCTTGACTAAGGTATGCAACTTGTCCCTCAAAACGGCCACAGTGCCAGAAGATTGGAGGATAGCAAATGTCACGCCTATTTTTAAAAAGGGAAAGAGGGGGGACCCGGGAAACTATAGGCCGGTCAGCCTAACATCCATACCGGGTAAGATGGTGGAATGCCTCATCAAAGATAGGATCTCAAAACACATAGACCAACAGGCCTTGCTGAGGGAGAGTCAGCATGGCTTCTGTAAGGTAAGTCTTGCCTCACAAACCTTATAGAATTCTTTGAAAAGGTCAACAGGCATGTGGATGCGGGAGAACCCGTGGACATTATATATCTAGACTTTCAGAAGGCGTTTGACACGGTCCCTCACCAAAGGCTACTGAAAAAACTCCACAGTCAGGGAATTAGAGGACAGGTCCTCTCGTGGATTGAGAACTGGTTGGAGGCCAGGAAGCAGAGAGTGGGTGTCAATGGGCAATTTTCACAATGGAGAGAGGTGAAAAGCGGTGTGCCCCAAGGATCTGTCCTGGGACCGGTGCTTTTCAACCTTTTCATAAATGACCTGGAGACAGGGTTGAGCAGTGAAGTGGCTAAGTTTGCAGACGACACCAAACTTTTCCGAGTGGTAAAGACCAGAAGTGATTGTGAGGAGCTCCAGAAGGATCTCTCCAGACTGGCAGAATGGGCAGCAAAATGGCAGATGCGCTTCAATGTCAGTAAGTGTAAAGTCATGCACATTGGGGCAAAAAATCAAAATTTTAGATATAGGCTGATGGGTTCTGAGCTGTCTGTGACAGATCAGGAGAGAGATCTTGGGGTGGTGGTGGACAGGTCGATGAAAGTGTCGACCCAATGTGCGGTGGCAGTGAAGAAGGCCAATTCTATGCTTGGGATCATTAGGAAGGGTATTGAGAACAAAACGGTTAGTATTATAATGCCGTTGTACAAATCGATGGTAAGGCCACACCTGGAGTATTGTGTCCAGTTCTGGTCGCCGCATCTCAAAAAAGACATAGTGGAAATGGAAAAGGTGCAAAAGAGAGCGACTAAGATGATTACGGGGCTGGGGCACCTTCCTTATGAGGAAAGGCTACGGCGTTTGGGCCTCTTCAGCCTAGAAAAGAGACGCCTGAGGGGGGACATGATTGAGACATACAAAATTATGCAGGGGATGGACAGAGTGGATAGGGAGATGCTCTTTACACTCTCACATAATACCAGAACCAGGGGACATCCACTAAAATTGAGTGTTGGGCGGGTTAGGACAGACAAAAGAAAATATTTCTTTACTCAGCGCGTGGTCGGTCTGTGGAACTCCTTGCCACAGGATGTGGTGCTGGCGTCTAGCCTAGACGCCTTTAAAAGGGGATTGGACGAGTTTCTGGAGGAAAAATCCATTATGGGGTACAAGCCATGATGTGTATGCGCACCCTCCTGATTTTAGGAATGGGTTAAGTCAGAATGCCAGATGTAGGGGAGAGCACCAGGATGAGGTCTCTTGTTATCTGGTGTGCTCCCTGGGGCATTTGGTGGGCCGCTGTGAGATACAGGAAGCTGGACTAGATGGGCCTATGGCCTGATCCAGTGGGGCTGTTCTTATGTTCTTATGATGCTGCGTTAGCAGGAAATGCACCCAAAGTGCATGGAAAGGACAAATCTTGTCACTACACTTATACTGAACATGGCAGTCTGTGATCACTCGCTCCCATTGCTCCAATGCCTCCCCCCACTCCCAGCCCCCTCCTGCCCCCCAAGCTCCCCAGTCAACCTCCAAGCCCTTAGAGCAATGGGAGCAAGCGGCCAGAGACTGTGATCCCCACTTGCCCCTCTTGCAAAGAGTACAAAAAGAGTGCGTTTTTCCCCACACTTTTTGCAAGAGGTGATCATGGGGAGCACAACTGTGCGGGCAGGTAGCCAGCTTGTTGCTCCCAGGCAGCCTGCAGCCTGGAAAAGGATGAAGAGGAAAGGTGACAGAAAGGAGGGTGCTAAGCTGGAGCACTGGAGAGTGAAAAGACCAGAGGCTGGCACACAGTTGGGTAATGGAGGCAATATCTGGCATGCCTCCTCAAGCATCGAGCGGTCTTGGGCCAGCCTCGGAGGAAGACTTTTCACATTGTCTTGTCATCCACTGGACCTTGGTGAATTGCAGAGGATTCTATTGGGGCCGGTTAGCTAGACCAGGGGTGTCCCAACTTTTTGGTAGGAGGGCCACGTCATCTCTCTGACACTGTGTCTGGGGGACGAATTAATTTACATTTCAAATTTGAATAAATTTACATAAATGAATATATCAGAGATGGAACTTATATGAATGAATGAAGATCTTGCAGTAGCTCAAGGCATATAAAAGGCCTTGCACAAAGCAAGACAGGCCTTTCCTTCACTGCCACTGCAATATTCCAGATGTGAAACAGCAAGTAGTGGAGGGAGCCATTGTCCCACAGCTCAGGTGAGAAGTCAAACAGTCGTCCTCTTGCTGACCGCAGTTGCGTTGGGCCAGCACGGTCTCCAAAAAGGGCCAGAGACTCATTGGAGACTGGGGGCTCTCTGAGGGCCTGATTGAGAGCCCCCGAGGGCCGCAAGTGGCCCCCAGGCCGGGGTTTGGGCACCCCTGAGCTAGACTATGCATGAATGGAAAGTACTCCAGACACCCTTGTGGTTGCATATTATAGGAAAACGTAGCAGTGCAGACATATTGTCTTTTAGGGAAATTTGTCTTCTGCTACTGCTCAGTGAGGAGCCCCAATAATCTTCTTTATTTTTTCCTTCATTAAGAGAATCAAAATCTACAAACACCCAGAAAACCGTGAAGACACAGCAACACAATTATGAAGTCTAAAACACAGAACAGACAAAAAACAAACAAAAATAAAAGCAGGCATTGAGAGTTATGTAGCAAGTAAGGAGTCCTAAATTACTTTGTTCTGCAAAATCATAAAACATATTAATAGCCCAATCCTAACCTGCACTGGAAGGCCAGCTGGCCTGTCCCGTATCCAACGCGGGGTTGCCTCTCAGCCCGGGGCAAGGGAAATTCCTTCCCCTTACTCCAGGTAACACTGCACCAGCCCTAGTGGGGCTTCTCGGATCAAGTGGTGGTGCAGATCCAGGTAGCCTGGAGCTGCTCTGGGCTGCCTGGAACTGGGGTTAGGATCCAGCACAAATGCCGGATCTGGCCCCATCTCCTGCTCACCTGTGGCCTGCCCACAGGCCCACCTGCCGGTGTCACCCATCCTTCCCCCACCACAATGCCTCCTTCCCACCCTCCTCCTGCCCCCTAGGTCCCCATACTGGCCTGACTCAGCCAGCATGGGCTTACTGTTTGCACCGGCTGATGGTGCTTGGGCTGGCCTTCCTCCCTGCTCGGTTTCACAAATGTTGCTTACGGCACATTTGCGACACCTCTGGGATGGCGCGAGGGACTTGCTCTTGCCCATCTGCCTCTCAGGACTGTGTCTATTATTTCTAAAATACTTTCTCAAATTGTTCTAGAAAAAACGTTTTTCTATTCTTCTCTATCAATTGTTCAGTTATTCATCCTTTATTTTATTTTATTTTATTTTCAATGAATGATTTCATTTCTGTATCAGTTATCTATTCGTTGAAACTACAATTCATTAAACCAGTTTTCCCCTTCACAAGCAGGAAGTCCCTGAATGGTTTCCAATTGTCCATAAAAGTCTTTACTGACTTCTCTTTAAAAAAAACTGTTATCCATTTCAGGTAAGTCCAATATCTTTACCTGTGGAGTTCCAATAAGCTTCTGAGGAAACCCCAGGTTTCCCAGAACACCATTCTGGGACCACCATTCTGGGAACACCAGCAAAGCGGTATATAAATACTGTTAATTAATTTAAAAACCACAGTTCTAAAGAATTACAAAGTTGTTTCCTTCATCATCACAATGAGTCGCTAAGTCATGACATTCCTGCAGTAAGAAGTCTTGAAGCATAAGCGCCAGGCACTGTGGGGCTGGGAAGATTGATGGTAATGGAGAATCCAGAATGAACTGACTTAATTTACCAAATAGTTTTTCCAGCCTCTTGCTAAATTTGTCCTGCCCCTGAATTGGCCCGTCTGAGGGCATGAGCACATGTTGCTTTTGTTGGCACTGGGAGGCAGTAATTCACCGAATCTAATCCCAGCAAACTGTGCTGCAACTGGGATGGTGTCTACTGGTTCAGATGCCTGCCCAGGAGAATTGTGGGTTGACTGCAGAAGACTTGGTTTGAGTTTACACAGGGGAACATGCACATGCACACAGACGCACAGGCACACAGATATGGTTCTACCTAAGGTAAGATCAAGTGATGAATTATGGGTGTCACTAAGGATGGGTGTTATATTGAGACAGATCTGACTTACGGGCTACAACCCACTGGGAAGGTCTTTCCTGCTCATCCTTATTTAGCATGTAACAAGTTATGTGTTCTTCTGGGTCATATCTAACAAGCTCAAGAGCATTCATATAGCCCTTTCAGAATACTGTAAACACGGCAGCCATCAGCAGGTTTACCCTTTCCTTTTTTGACAATTTGGAAGGACTAATTTTCTTTCTCTGGCTCATTTTAATTTTAGTTTTTTAAAACCCTGCCAATGTTGGATCCAAAGCATTCTGCATGTGCATGAAGATGGGGGACGACGACAGTTTTGCAGTTCCTTGTACTCCCCCCCCCAAGTCTGGGGCCTTCTGGAGCAGTACCCTATAAAATCAAAGGGTCTACTGCCAGAAGGAAAAATCAGTCACCACTGTCCTATGCATGCATTGAAGCACTTGCATAGGACTCTCTCTGCGTCCTGTTCTCAAAGGCTGATGGGCCTTTGAACTCATTGACTAGAACAGGGGTGTCCAAAGTTTTTGGCAGGAGGGCCACATCATCTCTCTGACACTGTGTCGGGGGCCAGGGAAAGAAAGAATTAATTCACATTTAAAATTTGAATCAATTTACTTAAGTTTACATAAATAAATATATTAAAGATGAACTTATATGAATGAATGAAGGCCTATAAAAGGCCTTGCACAAAGCAAGGCCGGCCTTTCCTTTGCTGCCTCTGCTGCATCACAGACGTGAAACAGCAAGCAGTGGAGGGAGCCCTCATCCCACAGCTCACGGAAAAAGGTCAAACAGTTGCCTTCATGCTTACAGCAGTTGTGTTGGGCCAGTGTGGGCTGCAACAAATCTCCGGAGGGCCAGAGGCTCATTGGAGACTGGGGGCTCCCTGAGGGCCGCATTGAGAGGCCTCGAGGGCCGCATGTGGCCCCAGGGCCGGGGTTTGGGCACCCCTGGACTAGAATACTGGAAGACAGTAGTAGTGTTACTTATGGTAAGACAGAATACTAGAAGACAGGAGTAGCATTAGGACCCAATCCTATCCAGCTTTCCAGCACTGGTGCAGGTGCAATGCAGCCCTGAGGTAAGGGAACAAACGTTCCCATACCTTGAGGAGGCCACTGTGATTGCCCCCCCCCAGGAAGGGGTGCATGCCCCATTGGCATGGCTGCACTGGCACTGGAAAACTGGATAGGATTGGGCCCTCACTTATTACTTATAGCTCTGAAAGAAAAAGAGTAGATGAAGCCAGAACATAAGAAGAGCCCAGCTGGATCAGGCCAAGGGCCCATCTAGTCCAGCTTCCTGTATCTCACAGTGGCCCACCAAATGCCCCAGGGAGCACACAAGACAACAGGCACAACCTGCATCCTGGTGCCCTTCCCTGCATCTGGCAATCAGAGGCAGCTTGCCTCTAAAACCAAGAGCTTGCACATACCTACTATGACTTGTAACCTATAATGAACTTCTCCTCCAGAAATTTGTCCAATCCCCTCTTAAAGGCATTCAGGCAAGATGCCATAACTACTTCTTGTGGCAAAGAGTTCCATAAACTAATTACACTCTGGGTAAAGAAATATTTTCTTCTGTCTGTTCCTCCCAACACTCAGCTTTCGTGGATGTCCCCTGGTTCTGGTGTTATGCGAGAGGGAAAAGAGCGTCTCTCTATCCACTCTGTCCATCCCCTGCATGATTTTGTATGTCTCAATCATGTCCCAACTCAGCTGCCTCTTTTCTAGACTGGAGGCCCAAACGCTGTAGCCTTTCCTCATAGGGAAGGTGCCCCAGCCCAGTAATCATTTTTGTTGCTCTCTTCTGCACCTTTTCCATCTCCACTATATCCTTTTTGAGATGTGGTGACCAGAACTGGACGCAATACTCCAGGTGTGGCCTAACCATCAATTTGTACAGTGGCATTACAGTATTAACTGTCTTGTTCTCAATGCCTTTCCTAATGATCCCAAGCATGGAATTAGCCTTCTTTACTGCCGCTGTGCATTGGTTCAACACTTTCATCGAGCTGTCCACAAGGACCCCAAGATATCTCTCCTGATCTGTCACAGACAGCTCAGAACCCATTAGCCTATATATGAAGTTTTGATTTTTTTGCCCCAATGTGCATGACTTTACACTTACTTACATTGAAGCATCTGCCATTTTGCTGCCCAGTCTCCAGAACATGGAGAGAAGGCTCCTATGATGACCTTGGAGATAACAGGGCCTTATACAGATTTTCCATGTGTTTGTTACTAGCCTACTAATATGGCCACTAGACTGCAGCCATGCCTTCTTTCCTTTGTTGCCAACTACTTGCTCCTCATCTCCCCTTGTACTTTCAAAGTAGCAACCGTCATCTTTCCCTCCTCCCAATGCTATCTCACTTGCAGTCAAGCAGCAGCAAGATATTTATTTATTTATTTAAAGCATTTCTTTCCCATGCTGAAGTAAATGCCCAAGGTGGCTTACAAATACCACAGAAAATTATAAGTACTGGATTGTTGTGGTACTGTGTGATAACTGCTTTTTGAACTTCTTTTGGTTGAAAAGTGGTCTGTAACTATTCATATTCACAATAGTTATAACAGCTGCCCAAAATGTGGTTGGGACATGCCAGATGGATCCTACATGATAGCATAAGGAATCATTGTGTACAGTAATGGGAGAGGATGGATCACACCCAGTGCATTTAATTCTTTTTTATTATAAACAGTTAAGAAATGCCTTAAGAGGAAGCTGGAAATCATATCCTGATGTGCTGCAGTGTGCAGCTCAAGGAATTTAACACTTTTTTCCTGGCAGTGGATTGATGCATGGTGTGAGAGGGTCTAGTAAGCGGGTGAAGCGGAAAGGCTGGGAGCCAGGACTTGGGGGCTCTCTTCCTGGATCTAGGAAGGAAGTGGGTTTATTGGAGGAAGGGATTGGACTCTTGGGTTCTGTCCGGAGCAGCTGGAGGTAATAAGCAACGAGGTAAGACCAGTAATATATTTGATTAGACCAATAGGCTGTACATTTCCAAGTTACACTGAAGTCTTTATCCAACCATTTGGAAAAGTTTCCAAGTCTCATCTATATATAGAACAAAGTTACTTTTTAATGTAGAGATTTTTATTCCACTTTCCTTCTGCTCAGTTTTGTGTGTGTGTGTGTGTGTGTATGTGAGAGAGAGAGAGAGAAAGGCATGGAGAGAGAGCTAAGGATGTATTTTAGGAGTTTGGATTCTGTTCCAACTTTGGGATGTTGGGGGGGGCAGATAGGGGGCAATACTTATTAATTACAAAGATGAAAGGGATCCAAAATATGACCCTCAACCTTGAGGCAGGACATATGGTAACATGCATATCCCTCCTACTCTTCCTACAACAATCCCAGAGTGGTATTTTTATCTTCGCAACAATCTTATAGGGTAGAATAAAGTGAATGACTTGCCAAAACCAGCCTAGCTGAGCAGAGAACTGTTTTCTTACATCTAGCATTCTAGCCATATAAACAGGTACTATGATCCTGACAGTGCATATGCAACGATTTCTTGATGTTTGGGCTGTATTGTCTGCTCTGTAATGGACTGGGGTGCCAGTGGATTTGAAGCAGAAAGTCTTCCTGTTTCAAAGTGTTAAAAAGATAAAATATTCTAGAAATGGCCAGATGTTTTGGGTTCTGGTCTACAGTTGCCAACCAGCCAGAATTTTACATTTAATTTTACAGTTGCGTTAAAAGGAGCAGTGAGCATTTTTAGTGGTGTGTTGTGCTTGATTTATTTTTCTGTATGTATACCCACTTGCCTAATCTAGACTTTTGAGCCAGTTATTCTTTAATTTGTAACAGAAGCTGGTTCACATCCAAGGGGAAGGCACTTTGCACATGCTCAGAAACAATGTAACCGTAGAATTGTATTTGAAAAAAGATTGTTCCCCATTTTTGAACCAAAGACCCTACCTATGTTCAAGGGCACTTTGCCCAGCGCATTAGAATTTTCTGAAAGGAAATACTTGCAATTTCTCTGTGGGGTGACGTGGTAGTTCATCAGAAAGACCTTAGAGCTAAAATAAATATTGCCCTGAAAATCATGAGATATAATAGTCCATGCTATGTAATACATCTCATGCTTCAGTTAATGCATTGTTTTTATTGCTGGGTTTATACTTAAAAATAAGTCGATGGATTTGAGATTTTCCAGGAGAGAACAGGGTTATATATATATATATATAAAACAAGGAATGTTGACAGAGCTTTGTGTCTTTTCTGAGTCTACATCCATATCTGTGCTGAATCTGGTCTGGTACCTGGCACAGATTGCTGAGAATCTCAGCTCTCGTATTCCCTTGTGGTTATGACCTGGAGAATGAGCAGGCAGCAGCTGCAAAGACTATGCTTTAATGAAGAACAATAGGTTCTTCCTATCAAGGAATGTTGTTCTCTTCACAGCCCGATCCATGGCTTGGTGCCCGAGTGCCAGCGCCACGATTGCAGCGCTGGTGCGGGATGTCATAAATGTGCCATTTATACCACCAAGCTATGCTTGGTGGAGAGCAAGCTATGCTGGCAGGGAGGCCTGCACCTCCCTGTCAATGCCGCAGCAGGAGCTCCGGCCATTGCCAGAGCTCAGATAAGTGCCAAACAGTGCAGGGCTGTAAGGAGGGTGGGAGGAGAGCGGAATGGGGTGTGAGACTGACCAGGGGGAGTTGGGACTGACGGAGGCCTCCTCTGCTGAATCCTAGCCCCCATGTTGGGCTCAGAAGCCTGACGTGGGGCTTCTTGAGTCTGTACCAGTGAAATAGCTGGCGCAGAGTTGAGAAGCCCCATTGAGCAGGCAGGTAAGGAGATGAAACTCAACCTAACTCTGAGGAGACCTCCAGCCTTCTTGGATCCAGTACAAGATTCAGTGGTAGCCATTTAGCGCCGCTGCTCCTGTGCTGGATAGGTTTGAGCCAGGGGTGTCCAGGCTGAGCCAGGGGTGGCCAAGTGTTTGTGGCAGGAGGGCCACATCGTCTCTCTGACACTGTGTTGGGGAAGAAAATAATTAATTTACATTTAAAATTTGAATCAATTTACATAAGTTTACATAAATGAATATATTAAAGATGAACTTATATGAATGAATGAAGGTCTTGCAATAGCTCAAGGCCTATAAAAGGCCTTGCACAAAGCAAGGCTGGCCTTTCCTTTGCTGCCGCTACTGCATCACAGATGTGAAACAACAAGCAGTGGAGGGAGCCCTCATTCCACAGCCCATTCGAGAGGTCAAACAGTTGCCCTCACGCTGAGAGCAGTTGCGTGAGGCCAGTGTGGGCTCCAACAAATCTTCAGAGGGCCAGAGGCTCATTGGAGACTGGGGGTTCCTTTATGCCTAATAAAGGTTTTGTTGACTGTTCCCTGAGGGCCGCATTGAGAGGCATCGAGGGCTGCAAGTGGCCCCAAGGCTGGGGTTTGGGCACACCTGGTTTGAGCCAACAGTGTATAAATTATGATGATAAGGCTGCAATCCTAACCACACTTTCCTGAGAGTAAGCCCCATTGAACAAAATAGGACTTACTTCTGAGAAGACCTGGTTAAGATTGTGTCCTTTGTGTATTACAGTTGACCTCTTGCAAGACTTATCTTGGAAAGAAGCAAAGACATTTCCTTCAAAGAAATTCAGCTTGACAAATAATAGTTTTCTACCACTTCTACTAAGACAGTCCAAATCTTTATGGGATGCTACATTTTAATGTTATATCTAGAAGCTCAGCTTTTGTAAAGCTTACTTTCATTTTTTTAGGTTTTAAAAATGCACTTTTTTGATTGAGCAACTCTAGCTTTGCAAAGTTGATTTAAGACCGTTTGCCATTAGTTTAGCATTTTAAAATTTTTATTATTGTTTAACACATTTATTTTAATTTGCAAATAAGAACAAAAGTAAACTTGGTGTTATTGGGTTGTTCAACCTTAAAATGGGTAACATTGCTTTCCAAAATACAGGTCCAACTTTGTTATACATGGATTTTTTGTACACTGATTTTACTCAACACGAATGGCCACTGCAAATGAGAAAGAACGTGCTGATACCTGGAGAAGGGGAAAAAATGCACCTCTTTAAAATCACAGTTTATATAACGGCTTTTCTTACTGTTGTAGTGAGAAAGCATGCAAGCAATTATTCCATTCTTCAGCTGAGCCAGGCAAAGGCAGGGGGTCCTTTGCATTTCTAATTGCTGACTGCCTCTCTACAACAGCAAGAAAAACTGTTTTTAAACCATGACTGTAAAGGGATGTACTTTTTAATTTTTTTAAACTACTTTTATCTAACACATTTTATGGTATCAGCAGGGAGTCCCAGAATCAAACCCCTGTGGATGTCGAGGCATGACCTTATTCCATTAGGAGCTATGGAGGGGCAAGAAAACTGGAACTGAATCTTTAAATCTATTTTTCCAGTTTTTTAATTCATGGATTTTTTTTATCCAGTAGGGGTTCTGGAACAGAACCTCAGTGGATAACGAGGGATGACCTGTAGTAATATCTGTGTGTGTGTGTGTGTGTGTGAGAGAGAGAGAGAGAGAGAGAGAGAGAGAGAGAGAGTCTCCATGTAATTAATCTCAACTAAGTCCAGTGGCGTAGCTAGGGGGTGCGGGGGATGCAGTCCGCACCTGGCAACACACACTGGGGGGGGTGACGTGCTAAATTGCAGTGGTTAGGAGTAACCCCATCATGTTATATACTGTTGGATGAGGAATTTCAAGTGGAATGCAATGCAAAAAACTGGATCGAAATATCTCCTTTCTATCAAATGTTATGGCCAAAAAACTGGAGAATAAAAAATGCATGGATCCCTATGGAAAGTGAAAGTGAGCCGTATCGCACATTTACTCGCGAGTATGTGAAATTGCCTTAGTCCATCAGAAAGGGCAGGTCGAGAGGAATCCAATGACACCAGAATGGTCCTGATCCAATGAATGCAGCCCCCAAAAACACCTGAGAAGGAAGTCCCTCCCTCCAAGCAGATGAATGTATTGAGCCCTATGGAAAGCAAAACTAAGCGTCACAGTCGAGTTTACTCGTGAGTAAGCAAACGTGCCTTGGCTGGTGTGAAAGATCAGGTGAAGGAGAGTGCAAGGCTACCAGAATGGTCCTGATCCTATGCACCTGGAGCTAAACAAGTGCTCCAGAAGGCAGCCTCCCCCCCACTAAAAAGGGTCAAAACAGAGGCTTCAGCTGATAAGGTGAACCTTTTTGAGACTTGTAAAGCCAGGTGGATCCTGACAGTGATCTGGTTTAAACAGAAGTTCTTAAATTGAACTGGGCACTGGGTGGGACTGAAAACCTTACTGATTTTGGAGGGGGGGGGTCTTATTGCAGGCAGGCTACAGAGGAAATTCACTTGGTGGAACAGGGCTGGCTTCTGCTCATTTAATTATTTGTTTTACTTTAATTATTTATACTTATTTATTTTAATTTGCCTGATGATGTCACTTCCACCATGACATCACTTCTGGTGGGTCTTGGACAGATTGTCATTCTAAGAAGTGGGTCCCAGTGCTAAGAATTTGAGAACTGCTGCAATAAGGTGTTAGTAAGTTGACACCCTGGTGGGAGGTGTGAAACCACTAGTGACCAAAATCACTAAAATCACAGTTTGGAGGAATACCATCATGTTATATATCAATCATTGCGTCATTTCATGCAGACTGTGTTCTATCTTTGTTCTATCAAAAGGTACAGCCAAAAAACCAGTGGGGGTGGAGTGATGGTACATCACCATGCCCACCATCTGGGGTGTTGCCCTGCCCACTGCATGGGGGGTGATGCGCTGGCATCCCGCACCGGGTGACGTGAACCCAAGTGATGCCACTGACTAAGTCTGAGCTTCTAAACACATTAACTTGGGACATGAGCTCAATAGCTTACAACCCAGTCCTGGAATCAGAAGTAAGTACTGCTGAAACTTGTTCAGAAAGTGTTGTGGAGGGCTGGGGGAGTTTGACCCAGAAGCATGGTTACAAGTAAGATAGCTAACTCCTTCATTCCTTAACCAAGATGACTGAGGAAAGCTACTTCCAGAGGGTGAAGTAATTTCTTCCCTTAACAGAGATCAGTTGTTAACTTGGCATTTAACTATTTTCATCCCTGTCCTGTTCCTTGAGATCCAGCGTGAGAACAGAGTCGGGGGCTGGGAGGGGGGTTGCAGTAGCATCAACAAAACGCCCCATATGGCCTTGCCTCGGGGGCCTGGGAATGGATGCTCTGTTTACACAAGAACCAGAAGCCATCTGTCCCAGAGCACACCATTTGCTCTTCTCAATTCCTCCCAAGCCCATGTCTGGAGATTGTAAAATAGGAGCCTCCCTCCTAGAGCTAATGGCAGCAGGCAGGGCTTTGTTTTCTTTGGGATTATGGTGCAGAGGTGAGGGGTTAAGTATCCCCTTGCTGTGTGCTGCAGCCCTGCTCTTGATTGCCCCCACCCATGACTTCTGTTATAAAAAGAAAAGAAAAATAAGTCAGAGGCCCTAGTGCCATTGCATTTTGAATAGTGCCTGGTTTGACCCTTAGTGTGTTTAGTAGTGTACAGGGATATGCCAGAGTCACAGGGCGCAGTCCTAACCAACTTTCCAGCACTGACATAGCTGTACCAATGTGGTGTGCATTGCATCCTGCAGTGCGGAGGCAGTCAAAGGGACATCCTCAAGGTAAGGGCATGTTTGTTACCTTACCTTGGGGCTGCATTGTGGCTAGGCCAGTGCTGGAAAGTTGGTTAGGTTTGTGCCCACAGTGTCTAATCTGGAGTCAAGCCCCAAGTCTCTGTCCCCCTTGACTTGAGTAGCAAAGGAGTCCTAACAGGCAGCCATCACAACTTGTCCAGAGGCGTTTTAGAGTCATTTTGACTTGAGTATGAGTCTTTCCAAAACACAAGTCAAGCCTCGAGTCAGAAAAAATGACTCTGCAGAAAAAATGGAGCTGCTGGTGAGGTGTGTTTATGTCAAAGTTCTCGTTGAACACTGCCCTGATGTTCCCATACCATCTATTGTCAGTGACATGGTGAATCCTTCAACCACCCTTTTCATTTCTTTGATGTAAACGAAAGCTCTGCTGTCATTAGAGTGAGTTCAGCAGTGCAGAAGGCAGTCAATTCCATACAAACCCCAAAGACGACCCCCCCATTCACTCATACTCCTGATTCTGTCCTCAGAAGGAGCACTGAGCAGCACACCATGGAGACCAACAGGGAGGCATCCAAGCTTGCAAGGCAGGAGGGGATGTGTAGCGTGAAGGAACAGAAGTAGCAGCAGGACGGAGGCTTACAACCCAATCCTTTGCAGCTCTACTCAGAAGTCCTATTGTGGTCAATGGGGCTTCCTTCTTTTACCTCAAGGAAACACCTCCCCCCTACTTTGCCTGCCTCCTTAGCTCCCTCCCTCAGCAAAGTGAGCAGATGTCATAACTGCAAAAGAGGACAAGGCATCCTAAAATGTAGGACATCCAAGAAAAATGTAGGACATAAAATAAAAACAAAAACATTTGTATAGAGGTATGTGCCACTTAACGATGGGGATATGTTCTCCAATCTCCACTGTAATGCGATTACAGTGTTATGTGAACATTCAGCCCAATCTAGTGCCTTTGTTGTGTAAACAGGCACTTCCTGACAAATACTAGCTGGCTACACAGGCTAATGGAGATAGATTGCCTCTTCTTTGCATTAAGAGATTCTTTTGTTGTGTCAGCACACACTCTATTGCAGACTATGGTGGACCTGACTGCTCCATTTAGAACCTCTTTGTTGTGTTTTGACCACTGTTGTATATGTGATCCGTTGTTAAGTGGAATGTCATTAAGTGGTGCACAGCTGTACTGATTTCATGTGGTTAATTTAAACACTACAGGTGGAGCCTATTTATCTGTGTTAGTTCCGTTCCATGACTCTGCGTGATTAACAAAAAACGCATTGTGCTAAATTCCATAGAGTTACGCAAATACACTGCAGCCTGACAATTCCTGATGGAAGGAAACTAAGGCAGCTGTTATCAATCCCCTCCCCTCTGTACTCAGCCCTCCCATTGCCAGCTGTCCCCATGCTGAGGACAGCTGAGCTTTTAAGAGTCCAAGGGGGCTGAGCTTTTAAGAGTCCAACCCTAGGCATTTCTACTCAGAAGTAAGCCCCATTCTAGTCAATGGAGCTTATTCCCAGGAAAGTGTGGAGAGGATTGTAGGCTAAATCACATGCTTTGCTTACTGGGAAGGCTTGCTTGTGTCAGTGATTGCCTGCACCTGGGGGGGAGGAATTTGGCAAACACTCCCTGGGTTTTTTAAAGGAATCCCCTCTGTTGCTACCACACCTGCCCCTGTGTGTGTGAGTGAGAGCGAGCTCCACCTTGCTGCACGTGTTCTGGCTACAGAGGCCCCCCCTTCCCCTCTTCAGCCTCTTTGCTGGCTCAGGGGCTCCAGGATTGTTACTGTTCCTTGTAAGGGCTCTTCCTCTTCCAGGGCTCCAGGGCTATTTCCCTGCCTGAGCGAGGCAAAGCCTTTTTGCAGTGTTTTGGGCTGCCTGGAATAGGAGTGAGATGCCAGTGCAGGGCAAAGGAGGCAAAGGTATGTGTGTGACTTTCGGTACCCCCACCCCATTCTCGATGAGACAAATCCGAAGATAAAAAATCCATTGATAAATAGGCTGCACCTGTATATTACTTATTATTTAATTCAAAACTGAATTACATATATTACTTATAATGTATCAATTATAAGAAGGCTATGTGCTACCTACAGGGGCTCACAGGGAAAAGGAGGGCATTTAAGAGGATGTCTGGTCACCTTGCCCTCCACAGCCTCTGCCCCTCTTGGGACACCTGCAGGAAACTCCATAACACCCCTTCTTAAAACCCACCTTTCGCACCATGCCTTTCCGCGCAAGCCTAGGCATGTTTACTCAGAAGTAAGTCCCTTTACAGTCAATGGGGCTTAGTCCCAGGAAAGTGCATCCAGGGTTTCAGCCAGACAAAAATCTCTATTTCCCTACTTACTGTAACTTACATGTGTGTAAAGGGAGACCATTGCATTGAGGGGTCAGGGGGTCCAAACTCCACTGAGACACGGGAGGGAGCACAGCTTGCAAGCAAGGCTGGGAGCCCCTGCCGGGGCATTTGTCAAGGCAGCTTGGGGCACCTGTTTGGAGGGCACCCTCCTTCCCACTTTGCTCTGCTCTGCAGATAGGCAACAGGGACCATGTGGGGCAGTTGCTTGGAGAGCGCAGACCATTAAGGCATTACACTTTCCAGCGCACCTTTGCCACCCCTGCACGGCGCTATCCTCTGCGTGGGGGCGAGGCAAAGGTTGTGCAGGTAGACAGGAGGTGGTGATGTGCACCACACCAGGGGGGCGCAGCCATGCTGAAGCACCCCAGTATCCAGAGGAACAGTGTCCCAGTGCCCCACTGTCCATGTCATGCTGGAACTCGCAGCAGCAGCAATAACAAGGCTGCAATCCTGCACGTCTGCCTGAGCCTGTAGTTGTCCCAGAATGGAGGGCAGAGATGGACATTTTCCTGGACTTCCGGTCAAAAAGCTGAAATCCTGGACATGACCGGGAATATCTGGATGTCTGGTCACCCTGTTTCTGGGCTATCCAAGCATTTTCCTATAGCTGGAAACCTCCCCCCCCCTCCATTGGGCTCCTCCTTCTCCTCTCCCTTGTCCAGAGACAAAAATCAGGCCAGGCATTTGGCCAATCAATCATCTGCAACTTCTGAGATGGACAAGAGAGCCTGCTCCCCCCGCCCCCGTGTCCTGGCTGCTTTTGCCTTCTGCTGGTTCCTCCCCCCCCCCCCCCAGCTTCATGCAGCCTCCCTCCTCCTCTCTATCCCAGCCTCCACCTCCTGGAGCCAACCTACCCTCCTCCTACCAAGTCTGTTGCTTGCTCCAGTTTGGATGCCAGCTTCTGGATTGCCCATAAGATCTTTCGGGGCAACACAGAAGCCACGAAAAAATAGTAAACAAGCACACATACGCATGAGTCTTGGGCCCCAAATGATGAATCTTTGTGACTCATGCATCTACAAGTCCTAACTCTTTTAGGGTAAAAACTCCAAGTCAGTGCCCGAGTCATTGACATGTGTAACTCGAGTCCCCACAAGTCTTGGAAAGCGTGTGTTTTGGTGGCTCGAGTCAAATCTGTGAGTCATGTCCCCATCCCTGGAGTTTACCCTTGCTTGTACAACCGGCTTCCCATGACAAAGGCAGGCAATGAGAAACGTCTGGAAGTTGGAACGTTTTTGTTCATGAGACTCATTTTGATTGAACCGGTTTGGATGATACTCCTATTGTTTGACTGGGCCCCATATTAAAAGACATCTGGTGTGCACATGGTTTAGCCCAGGGGTGTCAAACTTATATAGTGGGCTGAATAGCACTGCTATTCGTGGAGCCTACTGAGGGCCAGAAGTGACATCATTAAGCAGATGATGGCCAGAAATAACCACTTTGTCCCCACATAGAAACGATGTGAGAGTTTCTATCTGACAGAAACTGACAAATGACAGAAGAGAAAACGTGCTAATCTTGTTCACAATTTCAAGATATTATTTCATAATTTTCTCTGAGAAATTATAGAGGAATTACTTCATAATTTCAAGAGCCCAATTATCATGCTGGGAGAGTTCAAATAAAATGGGGACCAGGTAAATTGCTTTCCATGGGCCTTATGTTTGACACCCCTGGTCTAGCCCCTTATGCTCCAGTGAGTCTGGGTTACTTGTCTTACAGTGCAATCCTACCTTGTGCTGGAACAGGCAGGCCAGAAGGCCTGCGCTCTATCCAGCACAAGATAGGGGCCCAAAGTGGCTCAGCCGGAGGTAAGGAGAAATTCTTCCCCTTACCCCTGGGTAAGCCACCACAGCCCCAATGGGTCTCCTTGGACTTGCATAAGTCTGAGGTGGCATAAGGAGAGCAGAGTGGCTTGTAGCTGCTCCACGTTGCTCGGGAACAGGGTCTAGGATCCGGCATATCTGCCGGGTCTCAGCCGCGCCTCCTGCTCTCTGCCCACCCACCCCTGGGACCACCCTCCCCCTGCTCCAGAACACCTTGGTCCTGTCTTCTCCCCACCTCCACCCTGCCTCTGCCCTCCCCAGAGCCTTGTGTTGGCTGAGCTCAGCCGACACAAGGATCCCCTGTGAAGTTGGCATGGATTCAGCCTTCATGGGCTGGAGCGTGTCCCTACGCCAGCCCAGCTGACTCCTGAGGAGGCGCAAATGTACTTTATGGCATGTTTGTGCCCTCTTGGGCCAGTGCAAGGGTCTTGCGCCAGCCCAGGGCATTCCTAGGATTGTGCACTTAATTGCTTGGGGGATAGTCCATTTGTAGGGTTAAGAGTTTAAACCAGGGATCTCCAAACTTTATGGCCAGAGGGCTGCATCAAATACCTGGCATGGTGTGGAGGGCCGGGAAAAAAATTTAAATATAAAATTTAAATAAATAAATAGAGATGAAACTTAGATGAGTGAATGGGCTCCTTCATTCAACCTCTCTGGCCCTCAGAACACCCTCCAGACACAATCAGAGCACAGTTCTGGTCATGTTCAGTTGAGTGGGCCAGAGGCTTTCAGGGGACAAGAGGTTGGCCGCGGGCCAGAAAGAGGCTTGCTGCGGGCCGCATCTGGCCCCCTGGGCCAGGGTTTGGAAACCCCTGGTTTAAACAAACCTCTGCCACCCCTTTCCCCACAATTAAGGAAACAGGGCATGAGGGGAAGGGTGAGGGTATGTGCGCCATGAGCATGCACACATTTTAAAACATGGGGCCAACAGACAAGACAAGCCATGTCCAAACCAGCCTTTTGTTTTCAGTTGACTCCTAACAAAAATATTGCACTGGCTACATTGTATGTTGGATTTCTCTTCTGAAGACTTTTATACATAAACAACCTTCATATATGTTGGTGACAGAGCAGCAGCAGAAGAGGAGCTCAGAAATACCTTTTAGTGGCATGTGCATACTTTCCAACTGCCCCAATTTACCAGGGACGGCTCATGTTACTGATACCTATCCCTAGTAAATCACTATCCCTATTTTGTCCCTAGTTTTGCCTGTTGGGCTTGTCTTGTTAAAATGTTAGTGTGATTGTCATTCTTCAGCAGTTAGCACCCTCCCCAGCAATGTACCCTCTACTTTTTTGTTCTCTGTATGCAGCCATACAGTGGCTGCGTGGCTGTCGCTATCCTGAGCGCCCGGCAATGACAACATAATTGTCATCGCCGAGCAGGAGAAGCTGACAGAGGCTGGCAAAGGAGCTCAAAAACACCACCACCACTGCCATTGATTCAGTTCAGCCAAACCGGAGCTCATTGGCCACTAGCCATGGAGTCCTGCACCTGCTGCCACAGTTCTCTTGTGGCGCACAGCAACCTTTTTCAGCTGTGCAAGGCTTCCGTTATAACTGTGCTGTCAGGCTACCGCATAGCTTACAGTTTCCCAGACTTTTCAGACATTAACTCTCAGAATGACAAATGGTTACATTATGTCTCTGGAGCACATGCATGTACATGCAAACACATGAACACTGTGGCAGTATTCATGCCACACTGTATGTGTAAACACATGGAACACTGTCCCCTGGGGGCTGGGGATAAGAATAGGCCCTCAGTTTGGCTGTACTTGTCGTAAGAGGCGACTAAACAGCCACTGGGTAGGTGGGACTCGTCAGCCTGGGAAGGCAGCTCATCTGAGAGAAGGAAAACTCTGATCCCAAACCTCCACTGCCTTGTGGCTACATCCAGTTATGGAAAAGGCTTCAGGAGTCAACCTCGAGGCAAAATCCGGAGCCAGAGTCCCTGAGGCAGTTCATGGCTGAACACAGTAACATTCTGGCAACTCCTGCAACGCTGCTGGAACCAACAGTATTGGCTTCTGCCTTTCCATTGGACCATTTCAGCGACGTGGAGAGGGGGGATTTGCTGCATGGGTAACAATCTATCCCCCATATCTACTTTACCCAGGCTTTGCGCACTGGAGAGGACACTCTGTTCCAGAACCACCATTCAGAGCGCGATACCATAGTCTTCCGAGACTGAAGGATGCCAACAAATTGTGGCAGTATGCAGTGCACTGCCTTACAATGATCCAGGTTATCAAAAGTTGATAATCTGGATCACAGTAAGGCAGTGCACTGCATACTGCCACAGTGTTCATGTGTTTGCATTTACATGCATGTGCTCCAGAGACGTAACCATTTGTCATTCTGAGAGTTACCTTCTGTTGATAACCTACTGTGGGATAATTAATGTTTCTCAAGCTTGCCTTCAACCAAAATAAGAAATACAACCTTAGCTTTTCAGACAATATGAGATAAATTATTGCAGCAGCATCAAGTACACCATATTTGTTTGTTTGTTTGTTTGTTTGTTTGTTTTTTTGTTTGTTTGTTAGATTTGTATTCTGCCTTTCTCCCTAAAGGGCACCCAAGGCAGCTAACAATCAAGTGAAAATGCAAGGCAACAGATAAACATTAAAAATACAAAACACTTAAAAACAATTAAAACAAGATAAAATACATAGCAGCAGATTGAAAGCACGTAGTAAAAGACATAATTTATAAATTTATAAAAACAGCCCTTATAGTGCCTCGAAGGCTTTCCTGAATAAAAAAAGTCTTCAGGCCCCGCCAGAACGTTAATAATGAGGAAGTTGCTCTCAATTCAAAGGGGAGGGAATTCCATAGTGCAGGTGCCACCACCGAAAAGGCCCTGTTTCTGGCCGCCATTCCCTTCACCACTCTCAATGACGGCACAACCAACAGGGCCCCTTCTGATGACCTTAGAGAACGGACCGGATTATACTGAAGAAGGTGGTCTCTCAAATACGCTGGTCCCAAGCCGTAATTTATTTACTGAATAAATTAAATTTGATTTCATTGTGGAGTGGGGGGCTACAAAATCTCCTTTGACCCCAGGTAGCAGATGTCTTCACTACGCCACTGGTTGTGAGGTCACTTCCAGGACATCATTTTGCCCTTGACACCTGGCTACACTTTCATTAGCTACACCACTGTCCCTTCTGCAGGGCCTCTGAGAAGAATTTTATGAGGGGGTACAAAGTTTCTTTTGGCACCCTTTCCAAAGGAGGAGGGGGGCAATGAGGACAGGCAGAACAGGGGGCCAGATAAGCTAGGGGGAGGGTGCTGACAGCCAGAACAGTCTTTGGAGCCCAGGTCTACCAGGCTCCTTGATGCAGAGCCCAGGTCTACCCGACCATGCTTCATTGGCAGCTAGATAAAGTAATATGGAAACCCAAACACACTCCTCAATCTCTCTAAAATCTTTGAAATATAGAGAATCCATTGCAGGAAATTAGCATCATCATAGTTAGGGCACAATCCTAACCCATGTTCCAGCACCAACATAAGGGCAATGCAGCTCCTAGGTAAGGGAACAAACATTCCCTTGCTTTGAGGTGGCCTCCATGAGTGTCCCCCAACTGCAGGATGCAGCACACGTCCCATTGGCACAGCTATGCCAGTGCTGGAAAATGGGTTAGGTTTTGAGCCTTAGGCTTGCACTAGAATGGAGAGTGTGCTGTGTGCACCAAAATGAACTTCTGCAGCAGCCATAGCCCCACAACAGTGTCCCTGAAACCCTGTACCAGCCATTGTCAACCACTGTGCCATGGCATATTGGTGTGCCGCGAGTGGTTCACAGGTGTGCCACAGGAATTTGGGGGAAAGTATTAGTAAGGCCAATGGGGATGTGAGCCCCCCATTGGCAGCATGGTGTGCCTTGGCAATTATAAAAAACCTGATGTTGTGCCTTGGCAATTTTAGGGCCTTGACAGTGTGCCATGAGATGGAAAAGGCTGAAAATCGCTGTCCTATACACTCCTTCATGGTTATGGGTTCCACAAGCCAAAAAGCTACTGTAGCAGGCCAGTTTCCTTCCAGATTTGATTCTGTTAGGGAGGGTAATGGATGCATTTCTGGGCCTGGTGTGTATGAAGCAGCAGTTGTCACCTCATGCCTGTGGTTGTGCGCCCAGCATCATGTGCAGGCAGTGAGTTTGGGTGAGATCGGAAAACATAATATCCCAAGAACTATCTGGGCCCCCTCCTTTGGTTCCTGGGCCCCCTTTCTGACCCTGGGCCCAGGTACAAATTACCCCCTTTACCCCCTCTCCTAGGCCCTGCCCTTCCAAATGCAGTTTTGCAGTTGTTTCTGTAAATTGTTTAATATAGTGAGACGAATATATTTAAATGTAGATATGTCTCTTTAGAATATGTTTTTAAATAGGATGATAGCCCACCTGAAGCAGGAGGGGAGTGGCAAAGCAGTTGGACGAAACACCTGCATGTAAAGGAATCTACAAAGCCAGGATCACATGACATATGAAGCATCCATGGTGGTCACTGTTCACATGTTACATCTATCTTCATTCTTAGTAGCTGTTTGGGTTATACAGTACATACACAGACACACACCATCCTAATGCATTTCTGGAGTGATTCTCCAAAGGTTCAGGCTACTCCCTGATCTCTCCCAGAATGTGTCAGAACTGAGCAAATGTCAGTGATGAGGATCATCATCTATAATTTCACCCTGGATCTTTAAAGTGGGCATGAGTCCAGCACATCACATGATATATGGGGATTTCTATGCCAATAAAGGTTGCTGAAACTGAATATATGGAGATTAGCTGCTGAGTGTTCCATAGAATTATGCCTGCAGAGCACCAAGGAAGTGGGTACTAGAAGGCCATGGGGCAAGAACAGCATCCCAGATGATATTTGCTCGGAGATGGAGAATTGTACAAATGTAGGCTATGGAAGGATGACAAAGATCTCTCTCAGAATCATGAGGATAAATCTCTGTGGAGCTGAAGAAAGTCAGATTGGTCCCAAAGGCAAGGACAAACTGAGTTGCCTCGATCTAAGGTTCTTCATCCCTCCAGCTCCTTGAAGTCTAGAGATAAATGTCAGGTTTCTCACTGAATTCTAGGTGGTTCAAAAGAGAAATTTTTGCTTGTGGTATTTTATACACTCATCCCACTTCCTTCTCTGGTAAACAGATTTTGCACATTTATGTATTGCTTCAGCAATTTACCAAACCTGTTTGACCAGAGGTTGCAGTGTGGCAAAAAAATAGTGTATATGATATATACAGTATGGGAAGTGAAGTTGCTTCCAAACCACTTTCAGCATTCTTAAAAAATGATCATCTGTCTCCAGACAAAGCGTCTGCGTGTCCCTGCTCTAGAATTCCAACTCCTTTAATGGGAACCACAAGACAGCAGCCCAGAAGCTGGGAAGATTTAATGCGCTAAGTCCTGGAGACTTTAATGGTTTTTCCTTGAGCCAAATTGGATCTAATTCCCTGCACAAGCTGGCAAGAGCTGCTGGTAATTCTTTGGCACTTAAGCACAAGGCCTTCAGAGCCTGTCCTATAAATCTAGAGCAGGAGTGTCCAAACTTTTTGGCAGGAGGGCCACATCATCACTCTGATACTGTGTTGGGGGCCAAGGAAAAAAAGAATTAATTTATATTCCAAATTTGAATAAATTTACATAAATGAATACATTAGAGATGGAACTTATATGAATGAATGAAGATCTTGCAATACCTCATGGCCTATAAAAGACCTTGCACAAAGCAAGGTCGGCCTTTCCTTTGCTGCCAGTGCTGAATCACAGACATGAAACAACAAGCAGTGGAGGGAGCCCTCGTCCTACAGCTCACATGAGAGGTCGAACAGTTGGTCCTCATGTTGAGAGCAGTTGCGTCAGGCCAGCATGGGCTCCACCAAGTCTCCAGAGGGCCAGAGCTCATTGGAGACTGGGGGCTCCCAGTGGGCCAGATTGGGAGTTCTCGAAGGCCACAAGTGGCCCCCGGGCTGGGATTTGGGCACCCCGATCTACAGCAGGGGTCTCCAAACCCCGGCCCGTGGGCCAGATGCAGCCTGCAGCGAGCCTCTATCCGGCCCGCAGCCAGCCTCTTGTCCCCTGAAAGCCTCTGACCCACTCGACTGAACATGACCAGAGCTGTGCTCTGATTGCATCTGGAGAGTGTTCTGAGGGCCGAAGAGGCTGATTGAATGAGCCCACTCATTCATTTATTCATTCATCTAAGTTCCATCTCTAATTTATTTACTTAAATTTTATATTTAAGCTTTTTCGGCCCTCAGCACTGCACCAGATATTTCATGCGGCCCTCTGGTCAGAAAGTTTGGAGACCACCGATCTAGAGCAACACCCCAGCCCTCAAATAGTGAAACTCCAGCTCTACTTTCTTGCTAGTAACTGAGCAAGTTGGGAAGAGTGGATTAAGAAGAAGCCTGGATATTTTCCTTCCTCATCTGTTCACAACTGGAGATTCCAAGATAAATGCCCTGCCCAAATTGTTATCTTTTACTTCTTTACCTTTCAATTTGCTGTTTTGCCTTCAGGCAGGACAGCAGGGGTTGGTCACTGGCTGGGGACTAGAACCAACAGAATGTCCACAATTTAGCCCTGAGGTCCTGCCCAGTGCCCAACTTGGCTGAGAGTCTGGGTGGCAGCAGTAATCCACAATGCTATCTAAGGGCATAATCCTAACTTGCACTGGAAGCAGGCAGGCCAGTGGGCCCCAATGGATCTACTTGGATCTGCACCACCTGATGAGGTGGTGCAGATCCAAGCAGCCCGGGACTGCACTGGGCCACCCGGAAACAGGATCAGGATCTGGCATAACTGCCAAATCCTGGCCCCGCCACCCATTCCCCAGCTGCCCCTGGGAATGCCCACCCTCTCCCGCCCCAGAACGCCTCCCTCCTGCCTCCTCCCCGCCCTCCCCCAGCCTCCCCATCAGCTGAGCTCTGCCAACACAACTCACCCTTTCCCTGGGGCCCGCATTGGCACGGCGAGACCGGCACGCGAATGTCCCCAACAAATGGTGCAAAATTGCTTTACAGCACTTTTGCGACACTCCTGGGCCACCACAAGGGACTTGTGTCTACTTGGGGGGGGGTGTTAGTGCAGTGCTTGGCCCCAGGCCCCTTGCAGTCTGGATCCTGCTTGTCCTAGCCAGAGAGGGACGAGAGCAGATCTAGTTTTCCCATCCTACCCTTGAGGGGGGAAAAAGCCAGTGATTTAGGGCCCACCGTGTCACTGAGCCCATTGTAATATTCACTTACTTGAGTTTAGAAAAGGGAAATGGTCAGATCTCATTCATTTCAGTGTGGCATGCACAAGAAAACATCCCTGGATTGTGCCTGTGATTGTCCTCTACTGTGGCTTGGCTACCAGTGCTGGACTTAAGACTCAATAAGGCCTAAGCAATATAAAGCTTGGAGGTCCCTTGCTAAAAAATTACACCAAAATTTGCTGAACAAGCTGTTTAAAAAAGGTCTACACCTTCACAGAGAGAGAGAGAGAGAGAGAGAGAGGCATGCTTAAAATTCTAAAAGCCTGCCCCAAGCCTTGCAAACATGCCTTATGGTATGTTTGCAACAGTTCGCGCTAGCAGTAAGCCGCCATGCACCATTTAGGATTGGGCCCTGAGTTGGTAGTGTGTATGATACCACTTCAGCCTGCAGGTGGAGGTTGCAGTTTTTAATGCCCCTATCATTTCCAGCAAGTTAAAAATTAACCCATTGTCGTATCCCTGCCCAGAAGGGCAGCGCCAGTTTGGTAGACAGGGTGGATTCTGTCCAGTGCCGCTGAGGCCAATGAGCAAGACACTGAAGGTGGAGGACAACGAAGGTTTTTTATTGTTCAACAGACATGTCTGTGACCTTTGAGAGTTTGCACACTCAGATTCGAAGGCAATGTCAAAAGGGTGGGACCCTCCTTTTACACATTTCAGTTGTCATTCAAAACAAAGTCCCCCAAAAAGGGTATTAACTTTCCGTTCCACTGACCTCCTCATGTCCTCACTCCCCCACCCTTCTTCACTGCCCTCCTCATGGCTTTTGCCCCCCACCTTCCAACAAGGAAGTATCCTGGTTTCAGTCTTTCTGTGCAAACATGTTTTGCTATGGCTATTTTCAGCTATGAGGTTACATATCGTCTGGTGTGTGAGGTTTTGTTAGCTGTCAGCAGGGGAATTTTGTGACATTAAGCACTTTGGTTACCTCATCAGCGAAAAGGAAGGGGGTCTGTTAATTATAGAATTTGCAAGGCAGTTAGTCTGGAGCATCTCCCCTAAGTTCATACTTGGCCTGTCTTTATTCTGCACCCCCTCCCTCTGTCCTGTGTTGGTGGCTGTTACAAGTTACTTTGAGAGGAAAGAAGGGGGTCCAAGACAGGTAATTAGGTAACACCATTATTAGGGTTCTACTCTAGCCATGTGGCAGGGCAGGGTATTTTAAACATAAGGAAGTGTTTCAAGTGTGACTCATTAGCAGTCTGAAGTGGTACAGTCCATTCTGCCATCTCAAAACTTTACCACTTCATTTCTTTCTCATTCTGGTACATGTGTACACGCTACCTGGCCTTGAATTTAGATGTGATGTACATTTGTTGTGCCACATAGCTGGGTTTATTCACACGGGTCGGCAGAATTCTGTTGAGCATTTACCTTATTTATCCTACAGTGACATATTCTGTGAATTCTTTGGTGCTGAGGCCATCATGCAAATGAATCTATTGATACTGTACTCTGTAGGTCCTACAGACTGAGAGAGAGACTCCTGGCTGCTGTTCCATCCTGTTACACCATTCTCAAGGGCATGGGGCCTCAGTACATGACGCCACTGCTGATCCTTGTCAGGCTAGTTGTGTCAGGGCCTGAGCCAATGACTGGACCAAGGTGCACCTACACCTTCATCTTGCCACAGCAGAAGTTCACAGGGGCAGTTTGCTGGAGCAGCATGCGCCCTCCCCCAGAGCCTCCAGGCCTCAATCGCAGTGAGGTAGAGGAGCTCCGCAGTCAGCTGGGCCGGCAGCAGGCTCAGATGGACGAGTTACGACGACTGGTGGAGGTGGATGGGGCAGTGGTGAGTGAGGTGAAGGCACTACGCAAGGAGAGTCGCAATGTTAATGCCCGCGTCACTCAACTCTACACTCAGCTGCTTCATGAGATCCTCCAGCGACGAGAGCGCCCTCTACAGACCTCCCAGCTTGAAGGGCGGGTGGCCAATGTCTCTGCGGAGGCCTTCCGTGTGGCCGCTAACTACCGCCAACTGGAGGGCAAATACCAGGCCCTGGCTGCCCTGGTCAACAACCAGAGTGCCCTTATCAGCCGTTTGGAGAGGGAGTGCCAGCAAGGGACAGGCGGCAGGGTGCACCCACAGGTACCAGTCAAGGGGAACCAGGAGACTGGGGCTGGATGGGGGGACAGCAGCATGAAAAGTGGCATGGGCAGGCAATGTGGCAAAAGCAGTTGTCAGTAGTGGATATTTAAGACCAAAGAAGCCTTCCTGGAAGCCTTCGCCTCTCTGCAGGAAGTCCCATCCCTTGCATTCCAGATGTATTTGGCTGCATTCTTCTTATTCTTTTTTTTAGCTTCTAGCTTCTTCTTCTTTCTTTTTTTAAGCTTTTAGCATGCTCAGTTCACGTTCATTTTTAGGTTCCAGCATACTAACTCCACTAGAATTTTGAAAAGCTTGCTCAGAGCTAGAAAAGATAGCAGGCCTCCATTTAGTAATGTTATCCAATAACTCTGCTCTGAGGAAGTAACTGCTCACAGCCGTCCTGTGTGGCAAGTAGGGGAGACGGTGGAGGAAGGGTTTTTGAACTTGAACACAAGGAGCCATCCATTATCGAAATTTTAAAAGCAGTGTACAGAGGTTAATAATGTTAAGGTAACTGGAATGACTAAAGGCAATGATTAAATGTTGCAAAAACACCCTAAAGTATGTTGGACACAATTTGTCTTCCATTTTTAAAAGAACCTTGCAAGAAGCACACTAGCAGCATGCCAGAAATGTCACTTCTACATATTTTCTAGTTATAAAAAGAACACATCCCCAGCCCCACTGCAAACTACAGGTTGGGACTACATGGTGAAACATTTCTTCATTCAGACATTTCCCTGAATATAGAAACCTAGATGTCAGGGGAAAGCATTCTAGTCTAGCCCCCTCACTGGTATGCTGATGTTTACTATATGCAGGGCATTTTTTTTATGGCAGGATATTAAATCACATAAACCTGTTTGTATGGCCTACAGTGGTGCAGCCCAGATACAGTTTGGTGAAAACTAACCCTTAATGATAAAGAAAAGGTATTCTGTATATGCTTGGAGTCTCTTTTATGACCCAATCCTATCCCCCCATCTCCTGCCATGGAGCTGCACTGAACCATGCGCTGCATGCAGTGGAGGATGGCAGCGATCATACAGCCTGCAAGAGGTAAGTAAAAATAATTTCTGTTTACCTCCCTGTAGGCTGCCTAGCCACCAATGGGTTTCCTCAGACCCACCCCAGCTGTTTTGCTTGTGTAAGCCTGATGAAGGGGGCAGGTTGGGCTGGAAAAATGGGAATAGGATGATAGGCCCCAAGATAGACGGATGATAGGCCCCAATCATGCAGTAGGCATCTCATTCAGCCCCCTTCACCGTCTTCTGACAACTCTGAAAATTCAGGTTGCTTCTCCCAGTTGGATTAAACCATGTGGGTGTGCTGGGCCCACCTTAGTCAAAACTCATCCTTTTTTGAGGATAACATTTTTAATGGAATGCAAAAGCAAGATGGGACCAAAATGACATGGTCCAAATCTCATATTCCTGTATTCCCTTTGGACCCTTTGGGCCGTATCTCTTTGGAGCAGAAATATGACCACCATTTGTCATTGTGGAATAGGCTAATTCTCCTTTCTCCTTCAGCCACCCTTGGTGCCAGTCATACCTCCCATCCCTGTGAGCATCACCAATGACAGCAGGACCCATCTGGATGTCATCAACAACATCCAGCAAGACCAGACTGGGCCTGACCAGTCCTGGCCACACCAGTCTTCAGTTCTACCAGAAGGCACTATCCAGCCTCCTGCTGCTGTGCCCACCAGATCCACAGGTGAGCGAGGGCATGGCTGCCAGGAAACCCATCTGCGGACAAGTGGAGGTTGGACAGGGCTTGGGCATGTGCATACACCAGGCTCTGACATAAGAACATAAGAACAGCCATAGGCCCACCTAGTCCAGCTTCCTGTGTCTCACAGTGGCCCACCACATGCTCCAGGGAGCACACCAAGGGAAGGTGCCTCTTCTCGTCCCCCCCCATGCCTGTGATTCTGCACCTGATGTGTTGTTTGTTGTGCAGCACATCATAACCATAAGAACAGCCCCACTGGATCAGGCCATAGGCCCATCTAGTCCAGCTTCCTGTATCTCACAGCAGCCCACCAAATGCTCCATGGAGCTCACCTGATAACAAGAGACCTCATCCTGGTGCCCTCCCTTGCATCTGACATAGCCCATTTCTACAATCAGGTGGTTGCACATACACATCATGTCTTGTAACCCGTAATGGATTTTCCTCCAGAAATTTGTCCAGTCCTCTTTTCTTCTAATCTCTACTGCCATGATTGGATCTGTGTGGCTGGGGCTTAGCTCATACACAGGACACATGAGGTGCTAAACCTCATAAGTACCACATTGTACCACACTGCACATAGAAAAGTAGCTGTCAAGAAGTACTGTTTGGCTGCCTGAATTACAGATGTCTGAGTAGTGGACGGCTGCACTGGCGCTTTTGCTCAGACACAGTACATCCTTCAGTGGTGCTTTCTTGCAGGCTCTATAGTGCTGGGCCAGGAAGAAGTGAATGTTTCAACCTGAGTGCAGACCCCTGGAGCCTAACCTGTACTTAAATAGGGCTTACAGCCCAATCCAACCTAACCTCCCACGCAGTGATACAGTGGTGCCAACACAGCACCTGCTGAATCCCATGGGAGAGTTTTGGCCTTGGGAGGCCTCCACAGGGGAAGCCCCTGCTGGCCTGGTGGGTCAACTTGGACCTGCACCAGCAATATCACTGACACTAGTCCGTATTGGCCCACGGAGATGGATCAAGCTCAGAAAGGGGCTCAGGATTTGGTTGCCGCTGCTGATGCTGAACCTACCCACTTTACAGACCTGATCAGTCCACCTGGCCCCATTACCTCCCTGTTTCACCCACACCCCATCCCCTTTGCACCTTCCCTCCTCCCTCCCCCAGCCCCATTCCGCTTCCCCCACCGTCCTAGACCATCAGCAGACCTTCTTCTCTCCACTGGCGCATGTGAGGTGGCTCAAGCCTCCCTGCTGGCGCTCGAGCAGCACACAACTCCCTGTACTGTCAGAGTGCTTTTTGCAACTGCAGTTTACACTGGTGGAACACTTGTTCACAGCCTTTTGGCCTCTTCCTTTCTCTCCAAAATTGAAACAGCAACTGCTTCAAACTGTTCCTTGACCTCTCCCCCCAACAGGAGAGCTTCCCAAACACTACTGGGTATTACATTTTGGAGAGAGATTTCCAACTATCAGCAGAAAATCTCCTATCATTAGCTCTCACAGATGAAACGTTAACTGGGCATCTTAAGAAAGAATGGTTTCCCAGCATCTTGACAAAACCAATTACTTGTTTTCCTCTGTCAAATATGAGAGAAAATGCCCCTACAATATGGTGGCATAGTGATTATGTCTCCCTTCCCCACCTGCATTTGCTGTGGGGGCCTCCTGCGCCTTCCCTGGGACATCTGTAGTTCAGAGTCAAATAAAATGAGTGCTGCCCACACAAACAACTGTTTCCTCCCATACTAGAGCATCCAGTCCATTCCACCTCTTGCTGAGATTTGACTGGACATCAAAGCAGTTGCTGGGGAAAGGTCAGTGATTTATCGACATGCTTTTGTGGCTGACAAGGAACAGAAAGCAAGAGTGCAGCTCTTCCCAAATGTAGAGAAGACTTGATGTGAAAGGGTCACAAGTCCCCTTTCTCTGAACTCCTGCACAGAGTCACGGAGGTAGCCATTGACTGTGTTCAGAGGCATCCCTGCCATCAGACAAAATGCCACAGCAGGTGATGCTGAGCTGAGATAGTTTTTTAAAAGGATAAGCACCTCTTGCTGTTCTTATGAGGGGAGCTTTCATTTTACCACTAGTATTTGGAAGAGTGTTGTCAGTGTGATTCAGGAAGAATCCTATGAAACTCAGAAGTTTCCATCATCCTTGATCAACTTCAATTAGGCCAATAAAAATATTTTTTATCTACTTTCAGCCCAATCCTATCTAACACCTCCCCCCCCCCAGTGGAGCCACTCCACTGGAGCATGTGATGGGGGGGGTGGGAGTCCCAGAGATCATCTCCAGGTAAGGGAACATTTGTTCCCTCGCCTGAGAGTAAACCCTTGCTGCCCTGCTGGATCTGATCAGATGCATGGCAACAATTTTGTTGATTCAAGTCTGGACCTGTGAAGGTGGGTCAAGACTGGGAAGAGGGGCAGGTGGTACTGCTACTGCCGATACCTCCCCCTTCCCGGTCTCAACACTCACACCCTCACTGCCCCAGCCTTGACACACACCCCTCCCCATTTTCCCCCTGTTCCTCCCCCATACCATACTGTGTTTTACCGACCCCTGCCCACTACCTGCCCCCCTTTGCTGACTTATCAGCCCCAGAGCTCCTTTGTAGGCTGCTGGCACACGGCTTCAGCTGCTCAGTGCTTGTGACGGTGGTCTTCTTCCCACATGAGCAGGAATGGAATGGCATACCTAGTTGGGGAGAGACAGGCATGCACCTTCTTTTCACATTCATGGGCAGTTGGTCAGGTAGTATTTTCCAATCTGGTCCATGGTGACTTAGGCTTGGAGGCCAACACTTGGCCTTTGATGCATCATTCAATCCATAATGACTCAGGTTTTTCTTCCTGGCACAGGGCCCTGGCGTGACTGTCAAGCAGCTCAACAGGATGACCAGGCCAGTGGCATCACCATGCTGCAACCAGCTGGTGCCCGGGGCATCATTCAGGCCTGGTGTGACCAGGATTATGATGGAGGTGGCTGGACTATCATCCAGCGGCGACAGGATGGGTCGGTCAACTTCTTTGTCACCTGGCAGCACTACAAGGTGTGGAAATGTGACTCTAAATGCCCCATGATGGGAAGAGCTATGAGATGAAAGGAGCCCAAACATGGGAGATGGGGTGGGGTGGGGTGGGCAGAGCTAAGGAATGCCAATTCATGTGTGGTTGGGCTGGGAGTTGAGAGGTGAAGAATCACAAATGGAGGTGCTAGGAAGCAGGCTGATAAATTTCTTCCATAGGTGATTAACCAGAAACACTCTGTCTAGGTGTGCCAAAGCAAGAGTTTGGTAAACATGTGAGACCTGCTTTGAAATAAAAGCAGCCACCCACTTCCCACTTGCCGACATTATTCTGTTGTCTGTTTAATAGAATACAGGCAAATCCAAACTGAGGTATAGATCAGAGGATGAGATTATAGCTCAGTGGTAGCGTACCACAAGACCACCCCCCACGGTTCAATCCCTGGCATCTCCAGATAGAGTTGGAAAAGATCCCCATACCTAAACTCCTGTTGTGCTTTTGCCAGCCAGCAAAGACAACACTGAGCTAAATGGACTTCCTATGACATCATGATATTGTAGAGTGAACAGTTCCTACACAAAAGGGTTTTTTTTTTAAGTGGGAACTAGAAGAATAGAGTTCCAAGTTGGAATGAAGAGCTGGTGAAACAGAGCCATGCAGTCAAGTGTCACAGGCTGCAATCCTAACCTCACTTTCCTGGGAGTAAGTCCCATTGAATACAGTAGGACTTACTTCTGAGTAGACCTGCTTAGGCTTGTGCCCACAGACTGGCAGGTTGTTCTCAAGGTTTGAGTTGAGTAATGGCAAGGAAAAGAAGTGGTGTCAAGATTGCATATTGTGTATATACTTTTCAGAGTTTCCATTGCAAAAGGACTCCATATATCTCCCTACAGTAGCCCCACAACATATGGGTATCTTGCAGGACCGGATTAAGCTAGTGCAGGACCGGTAGCATATAAAGGCGCCCTAAATTTAAAAAATACACTTCCTTTGCTCAAGAACTACAATCCTCTATCTTCAAACAACTGGCTAATAAGTTAGAGGTGGAACTTAGATGAATTAATAAATGAGTGAGTGGGCTCATTCACTCAGCCTCTCCGGCCCTCAGAACACCCTCCAGATGCAATCAGAGCACAGCTCTGGTCATGTTCAGTCAAGTGGGCCAGAGTCAAGTGGGTCAAAAGGCTTTCAGGGGACAAGAGGCTGGCCGCGGGTTAAATAGAGGTTCACTGTGGGCCGCAACTGGCCCCTAGGCCAGGGTTTGGAGACCCCTGGTTTAGACTAAGGTTAACGGATGTAGAAGGAAGCAAGGCTGGAGAGACATGCAAAACACCACCAAATGCTTATTCTGGGCAGGCATGAAGAGGATTTCAGTGGATTTGTCGTCCGTCCGTCCCCACACACACACTAAGGGTAAAGCACGGAAAACTGACTAAAGAAGGTGCATCTCATCATTAACTTGTGCAGAATTTGGACATTTTGTGGGTGCAGAAGCTTCCCTTTAATGGCAAAGCCCTCTGCTAGTGATGCCTCAAAAATGTTCGGCCTGTAGCATTTGCTACTTTTGCTACTGTGTTAATCCAGCCCTGGTATCTTGTACTTAATGGTCTTTCTACAGGGAGATCCTCCTCCACCTTTGTTCATGGCCCTAAGCTCTATTCCCATGGCTGCCTCCCACAAGCCCTGTTCTTCCCATGCCTCTGCTTGCTGTCTTGCCCTTCCCTGTGCCACTCCTGTCTTTGCCCCTTCTTTTGTCCCTTTTTGGGTTTGGGGGGCAACCCCAGCCCTGGCTTCTTCTTGTGCCCCCTACTTGGGTCTCCTTCTCTCTTCTCCTGTTACTTCCACTCCCATCTCTCTCTGTGCCTCTGGCTCCCTTTCTCTTGCTTCCTTTTGCTGCCTTCTCCTTGCATTGCTCCTGCTTCCCTTGGTTTCTTCTCACATCACATTCTGCTTCTTGCTCTTGGCTTTCTCCCTCTCTCTTGCTTGTCTCAGCTTTTCCTCACATCTCTGTGTGTCTCAGTCCTGGCTCTTTTGCCTTTGTTTCTCTTGGCTTTCTTTCTCATCCTCCTCCCAATCTGGTTCCTAGCTGTCTCCCTTTCACCCCCTCACTTTCTCGCTTGTCCTCCCCTCTCCCAGCTCCCATGCTGCTCTTCCCTTTATATTCCCTCCGCTTTCCCCTGTGCCCTCCTTCCTGACAATGTTGCCTACAGTGGCTGAGCGACTGGTGCTTCTGGTTCCTGAGCACTGGTGTCATCACGGAGCACTTGTTCACTGAAGCGCTGTCCTGGCCAACCTCACTTCGCAGTGGCCCTGGCAGGGCACCGTACCCCCTAAGAGATTTAGCTGCCCTGCAGGCCCCTAACCAATCAGGGAAAGGGGAGGACCAATTTCCTGCTCTTCTCCCCCAGGGTTAGTTCCTGCTGTTCCCTTAGAGCAGCAGTTCCTAACCTTTTTTAGACCCCTTTGAGAATCTGGAGCCCTTCTCCCAAAAAATGCACAAAAGACCCGCAAAACAATTTCACATCCAGTTCACAGACTCCCTGAAACCCATCCATGGATGCCTTGGAGCCAATGTCAACTTGCTAACATTTTGCTTGCTGTCTCCCCAGCATGGCTTTGGGAACCTGGAAGGAGAGCACTGGCTGGGCCTGGAGCCCATCCACTGGCTTACTTCACAGGGCTCCTACGTGCTGCGGGTGTTGCTGGAAGACTGGAATGGACGACAAGCACAGGCTGAATACGACACCTTTACCCTGGAGGCTGAGAGCGATTTCTATCGGCTGCGGCTGGGGCGCTACCAAGGCAGTGCTGGCGACTCCCTCTCCTGGCACAATGGCCGACAGTTCAGCACTTTTGACCGTGACCATGATGCTTACTCAGGTAAGAGGGCACCAAGGAATGGGCAGAAGGAATGATTTGTTTTCATATAAATATATAAATTGCCCTGCTTTTTCCTTCAAATGGCTCAGGTGGGTGTGCTGTGTTCTTCCTTTCTTTATGCTCATAACAGAACATCAGAAACTGAGATAGTTTCGTGGCTCAAGTATATTGAGTAAGCTCTGCAATTCCACAGGCATCTGAACCCAAAGTCTCCCTGCTCTGAGCCCAACACTCTGCCCACTAAAAATGGTATTTGGGACATTGGTTAGCCTTTTCCAGTGGTTGCCTCTGGGAGTGCTACTGCTGAGTGAGGAGGGCACTCCTAACCAAGTTTTTTTTTTGCATGTTTATAATATTATTTTTAGTTCGTTTGGCCTCTTTTAACTCCCCAAAACCATTTTTTTTCTTCAGGAGTACGAACCCCTTGGGGATAGGACTACTAACATATAGAAAAAAATATTGCCTGCCACTCTCAGCACATTGGATATAAACAGAACTAATAATAAATAAACATCCTCTTGGTTTGTTTATGTCTCTTAACTCCTTGCCATGGGAGGGAAGCACTGCCATGCAGGAGTCCCCCAGCCCATGTGGGTGGCCGTGAAATTCTACTGGGTTTCAAGTTGTTGTTTAAGGCATCAGAGTCCTATAGTGGTGGGGGGGGGGGTTTGCACCATCCTTCATTCTCCACTGCCTTGTGGGGAGTTTTCCATTAGGTGAGGTGTATAGGGCTGACCTGATGGGCAATGCTGCCACCTTCTTACTGGTCCCCTCATCGGCAGCCTTCTGACTCCTTTTGTAGCCCTGGTTGGTCCTTACCCCTTTCTGCCCCACTCCTTTGCTCCCAGTTGTTGCCTCTGATTGTCCTCAGGTTCCATGTAGAGAGACAGTGTGGTAGTTTGTTAGATCAAAGTAGTTTGTTTACTGTCAGGAAGAAATTCTTCATAGTATAGCTGGTTTGGCAAAAGAAAATTCTCCCTCACTGGAGATCTTCCCCTTCAATAGGCACCTGCAGGAGATGTGCTAATCTAGGAGGGTTTCCTGCAGGGTTTGGACTGGATTGCCTTGTGGGTCCCTTCCAGGTCTGTGATTGTTAAGATTGTTATGCAGAAATGCTCTGGGAGTCTCACTCAAAAATGATATACAGCATGAGAAAACCAAAACGTGAATACCACCATGGTGGTAGCCTTTAAATTTCCTTGCAATATCAAGCTGAATCTTGAAGCGTCTTTTAGTAATCAGTTCTCTGGTTCCCTCCCTTTTTCTCTTTCCACAGGAAACTGTGCCCACTACCAGAAGGGTGGCTGGTGGTACAACATGTGCGCCCACTCCAACCTCAACGGTGTCTGGTACAAGGGTGGACACTACCGTAGCCGCTATCAGGATGGAGTCTATTGGGCAGAGTATCGTGGTGGTGCTTATTCACTTCGCAAAGTGGCAATGATGATTCGGCCCAAACCAGGCACCTAATTTCCTTTCCTGGAAGCATGAACAGGCACACATCAAGGGAGAGCATCCACGTACTTAAAAACAGGCATCACTAAGTTCTGAAAGCGCACTTATCGTGTTGCCATTAAACACAAAGTTCTCACCAAGATTGACCTCAAAGGAAGCTGATTCTGCCAGTCGGTGGTAGAAACTGACTCTGTATTGCAAGGATGGGTCGGAACTTGTGCAGTCAACCAGAGGACTTTTCTGACTTAAAACCATTGATTGGTGGTTGTTTTTTAAGGTACCCAATGACCTTTTACACATAAAAGTACAAGTAGTGCCTTAAACAATAAAAGTTTTTTTAAAATGAGGTGGCCAGTCTACCTGAAACATGGGGAAGGGGTTAGTGGAAATCAACATTTAGTATGGACACAGGTATATGTGTCATTTGTGGTGCAAAAGGGGGGAAGGTTTGGTTCACAATGTGGGACAAAAAAAAAAAATCACATTAGCTCCTGGTTTAAGGTATATCTGTGCTCTCCCCGACCAACACACACAGACAGGCACATAGTGGAAGTGGTTACTCCTGACTGGACTGCGACATGCTGTGGCAGAAAACAGCACTGCAGCAAGGCTTTCTACTTTTAAAGATACCAGTGATGATCAGAGCTGCTGTGGCAAACCTGGTAGGGAGGGGAATTCCCTTCTTGAGCAATTGTCCAGCTTCACACCAGTTCTGAGACCTTAGAGCAGCAGAAGATACTGGAAATCATTCTACCTGCTGAAATGGTATCATTGCAATATTTGGGGCTCTGTACATGCTACAAACATGCAGTCCCTGACAACCTGTCCTAATTTGGACACACTCAAGGAGATGACTCCGTGTCATTCTTTTCACAGGCAGAAGCCTTTCTTTCAGGGTGGGGTTTTGCATGCTCCCATTAAGCCAACTCAACAGAGGCAACTGGGTGTGTCTACTGGTGTCAGCAGCTGGCTCATTTGCAGATATACTGTACCAGCCACATGTTCAGGGTTGACTTTTGAAAGGGTGTTTATGGTGATAACCTTGACTAGAGCTTTCTATGGTTGATGCTGTTCATATTCTGTACCCTGGCTCCCCCTTCCAATAAAAATTATGTTCTAAAGAAAATCAAATCCTAAATAAATTATGCAACTCCATAAATGAATATATTTATTCTGTATAGCCCCCACGTACTTTGTTTCTTTGCTTTTTCAATAAACATTATTTAATTCTTTGACAAGAAAACATTCTGCCTTCAAAATAAAGTGTGCAAATCTATAATTGATCCACATTTGCTCAGTTTATTTACTTTCTTAATTCCAGCAGAATGGTTCCTAATTGTTGAGATCCTTGACTAGGCACAGAAACCCAGGCATCTGGATACTTTTCAGCATTTGCAGATCCTTGCCCCACTCCAGCTTCATGTTCTGTCCATGTGTTTTCACAGCATATTCCTCACTGAATAAGGAAGCAGGCAAACACGAACAGGCGCGGAGGGCACAGTTCCTTCCCTATGCTGGCTCCTGGGGATCTGGTGTAGCATAGTCATCAGCAGACCAATCTTATCCTCGAGATACACCTGCACAACAATGGTGCCCATGGCGCAAAAGTCCATGCATTGATGAATCACCCACAGACATTGGTGCAACACTGGAAAAATGCTATGCCAGTGTAAGTTGGGAGGAGATTGAGGTGTAACATGGGAAGGACATCATTGGGATGAGGAGGCTGCAATGTATGCCATATCCTAACCCCCTTCAGACAACAAACATTCTGCACCCCCAAAGCCAGAAAAATGCTACACAAAAGACAGGACTGGCATAGGTAGGAACAAACCCATATGGAACAATGGAGCAGGGAAAAACACTAGAAAATAATAGCTCCCACTATCCCTCTACCCTGCCCACTTTCCCACAATGGAGCATAGGGTACTGACTAGGCAGCAACCACAGTGTGCCAACCCCTGTATATAAGCCCTTCCCAGGGAGACTGCAGCTCAGATGATAAGCCATGCAGCATGGGGCTGTACCTCTCTGGTTTCTCAAGGGGAACTTTGGTGATGACAACTATTCTGAAGTGGCCCTTCGTGTACAAAGGGAGCACTTTGCACAAACAACCTTCCTCACAACATGTATGATAAGTTATGATGTTGGCTTCTCAGAATTCTCATTGCAGGTATTCTATCCCAGGAGGACCCCAGACCAGCACTAAAAGTGGAACCTCTGCTTGACCACCCCAACAGGGGATGCAAGGAAAATGCACACTACACAGGTAAGCAAGGGAAGGGACGAACCCCTATGTCACAATGTATTGATGCTGCATGTTTGTTCCATGTTTCCCCCCCACCCATTGATACGAACCCTTCAGGATTGACAAATGTGCCTTTGCTACAAGCCGTGTTGCCTAGGAGAGAAAAAGTTAATGTTCCAAGTCCATGCTCTTGCCCTCAACAGGGCAGAACTGCATGCTCGTTTTGGTGGTAGGATGCCACTCTCCCTTGGAAACACCAAGTACTGTATGCATCTCAGTCCAAAGAATAGATGTGACTGATGCTTGTTTCTCCTGTGTTGTTTCTCCTTGTTTCTTCACTGTTTTCTCCTTGTTCCCAACAGGCAGCTGTCCCACAGGTGAAGACACAGAAGGGAAGCCCGCAACCTGCCTACAGTGACCAGTGTGAGCCTAACTGCTGCTCTGCAAGTTTGCTGACCTACTTGTTGCAGTCAGGTCTCCTGTCATTTGCAAACTCCATGACAATGAACCAGATGATGCAACCAGACCTTGCTGGCATATTTTATTTGGCTCTCTGTTGGATAACTTGCAAGGGCACAATAGCTCTGCTGGGAGATGGTTGGCAACACTACTTATGTGTTTCTCTTTCAGATGTGACTCTATCACTAATACACTTCAGTAAAAACATTGACTTGATCACACCTGGTGTCTCTTCGTTAGGAAATAGGGATCCCGTAACCCCACCCTAATTGCTTCTTACCTCAGCTGGCCTCAGGGTGGGTCTTTGTGGGTGGAGGAGCATCCTCACTCTATGACTCCTCTATGATCATGAGCCCCAATTCTTTGCTGCCATGGTGCACACCAGACAATTGCGGAGGAGAGGAAGGACAGCATACAGGCAGCCATGCTGCCAGGTCCCAGTGTGTGGGATGTGTGTGGGCACGGGGTATGTGTGGGTACCACCGCTGCAGTGGCTTCTGATTGCATCCTGGAGGCCCTCTGAGGCATAGGCTTGGCACCTGTTGGTTGTGGAAACCACGGATGCAGAGTCCATGGATGCCAAGGGTACGCTGTTCTTCACGTGCGCCTATGCAATGATGGAGGGATGTGCAGTGCGGGTGGGGCAGGTGAGACCGAACCACCCCATCATAGTCCATGGAAAAGCACCGCAGCTGCCCTGCCTGCTCACTCATTACACATGAGAAAGCTGGTGTAAGGAGAACCTCCTTGGGTGTAGGGAGAGCCTCCTCAAGTGTAAGCAGGCAGGGCAGCTGTGGTGCTTTTCCATGCACCACGATGGGGTGGTTCTGCCTCACCCGCACTGCACGTCCCTGCAATGGGAGCTTAGAAACATACAAGACAAAAAAACCTGTTGCCACATGTCTAGCAGCCAGCCTCCAGCACCTCACCTGGCGTTTCATCAGCACTCTGGTCAGGAGTGACCAAGAAGCAAGCCAGGAAGATTAGGCTTTATGAGTTGAGGGCACTCTCTCAGCTGCAGCAATGCTTGAACTTTGTCAACCAACTTCCAGCCTGAATATAGTGCTGTTGATGCCACAAGTCAATGAGGATGCTCAAGGCCCTACACAACTCCTGGCAGAGGCCAGTTCCTCAGTCTGAGTATTTTGTGACAATGAGTGGCTATGTGGACTTGCCCTTGTCAGAACTGGATCCCTCAGGTCTGGCCAGTCTTGGAGCTTAGCCACAGCCAGCAGTCACAACTCCCAAACGTCTAGACGCCACCCAGGTGGTTCTCTCACAACATGGAAAAGGCTGCTGATCAGTCCTATACAGATTGCTTCTCTTTGGAAAGGCAGAAATTTCCAACATTACACAGCAGACAGCATTTTGACAGGGAAAACATTCATTTTAATTTTCATTCTGATTTATTTTTTATTTCACCAAGAGGGAAAAGAAAAAAACACAGTCAGTCATCTTATACATTCATATCTGATAGAAAATATATGCACACAAAGAAGAAACAGAAAACAATCAAAGTAAAACTGAAAGCTTGAAATTTGGAAACCAGGATCACACGTGCGCACAACTCTAAGGCACCATGTATATAGCAGGCACTCGTTCGACTTCCAAAGGACAATTCTGGATTGGAAAATGCTACATGGCAGTTGTGGACCTACCATTAGGTCCGATGGGGCAAATGTCACAGATGTGAACCTCTAGGAGTTTCCTGACAGAGTTGGAAACTGTTGTTCCGGTTTTCCGGAAGCATAGTTTATAATGTCGGGGAACCTCAGAGAAGCTTCCCCGACACGGGCTAAGGTCGCACATGGCTCTGTGAGCCTCAGGTGAGTAGGAGGGGATGGATTTTCATGCAGGAGGGGTGGCGACAGCCCACAGAGGGGTACCATCACAAATCTTTGCCCTGGGCACAGGGCTGGGGAGGTCTGCCACTGCTACATGGCATAGCTTGGAAAGATTCACATAAAAGCTGCTGTTCTACACGCTCAAAGAGTTGGACCCTCTGAAAATGAATTGTCAACAGAGAATTGGTTTTTGTAATAGGGTTCCTCCAACATCCCTACCTCTGACTTTTAGTCCCAAGAGGTGGCAGGTGACTGGAGACCTTCAAGCCAAATCGTGTGTGTGCACATGCATGTGTGCAAGCATCTTTTCCAGTGGGTGTTGCTGGTGTCTATTCTGCATCTTGTTTTTGGATTGTGAGCCTCTTGGGGACAGGATACCATTTATTGAATTCTTTTGCTGTATGAACCACTTTGTGAACTACTCCTTCTTCAAAGGTGGTATATAAATATTATTCATAATTCTTCATAATGATATATTGGCAACCTTCAGTCTCGAAAGACTATGGTATTGCGCTCTGAAAGGTGGTTCTGGCACAGCGTCTAGTGTGGCTGAAAAGGCCAATCCGGGAGTGACAATCCCTTCCACACCAGGAGCAAGTGCAGTCTGTCCCTGGTCTGTCTCCCTGGCTATGGGCCTTCCTTCTTTGCCTCTTTGCCTCAGACTGTTGGCCAAGTGTCTCTTCAAACTGGGAAAGGCCATGCTGCACAGCCTGCCTCCAAGCAGGCCGCTCAGAGGCCAGGGTTTCCCACTTGTTGAGGTCCATTCCTAAGGCCTTCAGATCCCTCTTGCAGATGTCCTTGTATCGTAATCTCTAGCCAAGCTAGCTAGCTTCAGGAGGCAGATGACATTTCCAATAAAGCACAGGCAGTACTGCTCAAATTCTTCCTACAGCTTCCTTGAAGGACACTGCCCTGGGTTGAGAGCTTTCAGCCTCAACCACTCATGGCAGCAACAAGATACTGATAAGGAGAGTAAAAGTCTTGTGCCCTGCAAGGTTTGACTAGTTAGAGATGAGGAAGTGTGCATCCTTCTTAACTGTGAGTTTACCTATGAGCAAACCCTGCAGCAAAACCCTGCAAATGGTCCCTTCAGTCCTTCCAGCTATGTCCAACGTTTCAAAGAACTGATGGGAGAGCATGCTGAATAGGACGGATATGCTATCTTGAAAAAGCTGCTTGATTCCTATGGGCACAGACAGATTTGACCACCATGAGTTAGGAACATGGCAAGTTCCACAGACAACTTTTAACAATGACAAGTACCCAGGAAGGCTGGCTGGACATAAAATGGTCCTATTTACATGCCAAGCAGATACTGGTTTAAACTAGTTTAGCTTCCCCCAAAGAATCCAGGAAACTAGTTTGATGAAGATACTGTGTTTGATTACCTTTTTCACAGCTACAGCTCTCAGGGTTCTCTGAGGAAAGAGATTGACTCTTAAACCAGTTTACATCTGGAGGATGAGTGCAGAAGTCAAAGATGAAATCAAAGATCACACCAACAGCAAAAGGCAAAGTGCAAAGCAGACAGAGGCCCAGAAAAGGTCAACAAGCGAGTGATGGCATAGAGCAGAGGTCTCCAAACCCCGGCCCGGGGGCCAGATGCGGCCCGCAGCAAGCCACTTTCCGGCCCGCGGACAACCTCTTGTCCCCTGAAAGCCTCTGGCCTACTCAACTGAACAAGACCAGAACTGTGCTCTGATTGTGTTTGGAGGGTGTTCTGAGGGCCAGAAAGGTTGAATGAATGAGCCCATTCATTCATTTATTCACTCATCTAAGTTCCATCTCTAATTTATTTATTGAAATTTTATATTGAAATTTTTTTTCCGGCCCTCCACACCACCTCAGATATTTGATGCGGCCCTCTGGCCTAAAAGTTTGGAGACCCCTGGCATAGAGTATGGTCATTTATAGACCTAGCTACTACTGGCAGGTCTAGAGCCTGGGGAGTATCAAGACAGGCTCCCTCTCGCTCCAGCCTCACTGACCAATTTGGAATCTGGCCTCCTCCCTCCAGTGAAAGGCATAATTCAGGCAGCAGAGGTCAATTGCTGCTCTCATCATTCTCCCCTTCTTCCTCCTCAAGATCCTCCAGGATGAGCTCATCAATGTCAAACGCCAAACTGCCTTGACTTATGCAAGTGTCCACAGTGGAGCCTGTGCTTACATGTTCTTCACTGGGATAGATCACCTTGGGCAAGCCATTCCTGACCCGGCTTCGGGGATGCACGCAGTGGGTTCCTGGCACATGGGGCTCTGTAAGGGAGGGAAGGACATACGGTAAGGGTGGCAAACACATTTACCACTCATAGTTCTGGTGATGACAGCCTGTTTCACTGGAATTCGCACACCAGTTTCCTTGTCCATCCACACCTGAATCCACTTTCCTGCACCTTGTTCCCCATCTCTCTGTCCGTGAGGTTCTTCCATTCCCCCATTTGTTTCTTCTGTGCAGTCATCAAGCTACCAGTGCCAAACAAGGGCAAACACCATGGAACCAAGTCATAAGAAAGCCTCTCCCTGTCTCTTGTACATAGTCTTGCAGCCCAATCTACCGGATCTCTTCACACACTGATGCAGCAGTACTGATGTGGGCTCCGCTCAATCCTCCTCGGAATAAGGGAACATTTGTCACTTTGTCCCAGGGTAAGCCCATGCAGGCCCAGTGGGTCAACTTGGACCCGCGCTAACTCTATACCTGGCGCAAGTCCCTGTCGACCCAGGAAGGCAGATCAGGCCTGAAAAGGGGGAATGTCAAGATTCAGTATGCGCCAGCACCACAGAACCCACCACCCCTGGGTCTGATCCACCCTCCTCCCCACCCCACAAACAGGGAGCATCACCTCCCTGTTCCACCCACACCTCCCCCCCACATGGCTTTACCTGCTCTCATAGGCCATTCTGTTTGCATGCAAGAGGCCTCTGCAGGCATGTGATGCTTGGGCCACTGGTTTTCAGCTGCTGTTAAGCAGTCTCCACCAGTGCAATGCTAGTTATGCCAGCACCGAGCCAGCATAGGATTGGCCCATTATTTATCTTAAAATAGCTGAAAGATGTCTTGTAAAAAGCAGAGGAAAGCGAGTACAAAGAGCTTTTCCCCCCAAACAAAGAATGTGCTCCCATCTTACTACAATCATCCATAACTATAAATGAGATCAAGGTCTTTCTACCCTATTCCTGCAAACTGAACACCACTAAACATCCAAAAAGCTGCACTTCTGTCACTCTTGACTAGCTGTTTCAGAACACACCCTAGCCACTAAGCATGGAAGAGACTTGCGAGGTGGCTCACATTCAGTCTCACCTCTCCGGTTGTAGCAATCCTCTGCAAAGCAGGAATGCTGCTGTCTGCTCCGTGGCCTTTGGACCCTGCGAGGTGGGATAATCAAGGTTGGTAGTACAGGGGTATGGCAACTGTAGCAGGGAGATGGGATCCCCATCTGGCCTTGTCCTCTGCAGGGAAGAAATGTATGGTCCATATATCAGGTCCATATATGATCCATTTATTGTCCCATTTTCTGGCACTCTATATTGTGTTAATCATTTTTAATCAATCTTTTACAGCTCACTCAGAAAGACCATTACACCATAGAGAAAAATTATTCACTTCAATCTAGTTGACATTACAGGCATGCCCCTGTATCTGTGGATAGTGAGGACACCTCCCTCCACCCTCCAGAGACAAGGGGAGCTCTGCTCCCCTCGCTTCCAAAGAGTCTTCAGAGCCCAGCATAGGCTGCACATGTCTGCCTACAGTCTCTGCCAGGCTCAGAATGACTGTAAAAGGTTAAAAAAAAATCACTTCTGTTTTTTTCAGCAAAACCAAATGCCTTTAAAAGGCATTATGAGGGCCAGGGAAGCCCCAGAGGCATCAGTCCACATCCTCTGCCAGGCTCAGAAGACCCAGGGCACATGGGGGGCACAGGGGGGATAAGTGGATATGGGATCTGTGGATACAGGGGATTCCTGTATTAATATTCCTATGTCCTTATTCCAACACAGATGAAAAATGATGTGGTACAGGGTTCAGGAGAGCAGTATTTCAGATTGCAGGGGAATCTACCTCACAGCCTCCCTGCACTTTAGAATGCCTCCCACAGGCTTCTGAGAGGCACTTCCAGTTTTTTTGTAAAACTGGAAATATTTCTCAGCCTCCGGAAGGCCTTCTGAGGCGCAGGAATGCAAGGCCTTGCAGGAAGGCCTCTGAAAGACACTTCCAGTTTTGGCTGAAAACCGGAAATGCCTTTCGGAGGCCTTCCCTCCCTGTGCCTCAGATGGCCTCCAGATGCAACTGGAAGACTCTTCCAGTCACATCTGGAAGAGCCAACTCACAGATTTGATTATCCGTGGGTTTTGGTATCCATGGGTTCTGATATCCGTGGGTTTTGGGTTTGGGGGGGGGTCTGGAATGAATCCCCCACAGATACCAAAATTCCACCTGTAATTCTCCATCTGCAGTCTGAAGTGGCGAGTTCCAGGAACTTTGTACTGCATGATTTATCTGTATGTATTTATCTGCCTTTGGTCAATTACTGTGCTGACTATATTCCAGAGGCAAGTAGTCTTCAACCACACCTAGGATTCTGGAGCTCTCTTGACTTTGACCCACTAGAATTCATGTCTCCTTCCACACAGTGAATTAAACCTGAAATTACAAGTTTTCCAAGCTTCAGTTCAGTACGTTTGTCAAATTAAGGACACAGGATTTTCAGGGCTCCATATCACATGCACTGGGACGGCTAATGCAGATACTACAATCCCCCCCCCACCTTTCTGGTGCACACACTCCTTGCTTCTTACCTGAAGCTGCGCTGACATGATGGGCAGTGGAACTCTGCTATGCCCCACATTTTGTCATACGGCACTGGGTCATAGCGCTTCCTACACAAGCGGCAACGAGAAACCTGTGGAGAGGATCAAGGAAGAAGGCTAAGCTGGTATTGATTCATTAAATTAGCATAAGTTTGCATATGACTAACTGATTGCATATGACTAAGGTGTCCTTATGCTGCCAGAACTCATGTGCCATTTCAAACCTCAGGTGGAGAATTAACTGCATGTTTGAATCCTCCCCCCTCCCCAACTTACTGCACAAGGAAACGAATGTTCTGGCAGCATAAGATGCTTTAAGGTGGTTGCAAATGTGATGTACCAGCTGGAGCAGCCAGTCCACTGCCACGAGTGGTGGTGGCAGCCTTCCAGCGGCCCCTGGCACCTGTGCAGGTGGTTGGAGGGAGGGGGAGGAGAAGGGAGAAGACTGGGAAGAACAAGGACTAGAAGGGGGCAGTATCAGTGGTGGCACAGATATCCTGTCACACTTCCAGGCCTTGATTCACTTTCCTGGGTTTTTAATTGACTATGGCGCAATCCTAACCCCTTATGTCAGTACTTTCCAGCACTGGCATAGCAGTGCCAATGGGACGTGTGCTGCATCCTGCAGTTGGATGTCACTCACGGAGGCCTCCTCAAAGTAAGAGAATGAGCTCTACTGAGAAATAGTGGGATGCAGCAGGTACGGGGCAAAATGTGACAAAGTGAGGGCATGGAGAAGCCTCACCTCCCTTTTCCGTTTGCCAATGCTACACTTTCTATCTCCTTACCCTCAAATCCCACATCACATATAAGTTTTGTAGCAGACATAATTTGAACACACTGGTCTGCTGCCATCATGTGTAGCTTGACCCTCTGTCTTCTTTTTGGGTAGTTGCCCCAAGGAGCTTCCCACCTCATGTTGATGGGGGTTTAGGAGACAACAGAGTGAAAGGCAAAATTATTAACAGTATTTATATACCGCTTTTCAACAAAAAGTTCACAAAGCGGTTTACAGAGAAAAATCAAACAACTAAATGGCTCCCTGTCCCAAAAGGGCTCACAATCTAAAAAGATGCAAATGAATACCAGCAGACAGCCACTAGAACAGACAGTGCTGGGGTGAGGTGGGCCAGTTACTCTCCCCCTGCTAAAAAAAAGGATCACCCACTTGAAAAAGTGCCTCTTACCCAATTAGCAGGGTTAAAATGGGAGAAGCAAAGCTAGCAAGGGATAAGACACCAATTTCCCATGCAACAAATCTCTGCATATAACTAGATCAAACCACTACCCTTTACATATACTCACCTGTTTTCTTTCTGGGACTCGACGCCACCACATACTGTCACAGGGGCTGCAGGTAAACTGGTGGTCAACAGGAGGGATAAGATTCTTTTGGGCATTATCGAACATGCGTAAATTTTTCTGGGTCAGAGGGAGGACCTTCAGATGCTGAGCAATTTCCTGGGGAAGTGAAAATGAAACGTGTGTGAGAATCGCACCTTGTGGGCAATCTAGGGGGCACCCCTTCATAACAGAAGGCCACAAATATGCTCCCCCCCCAGAGTTAACTCAGCTCCCTCATGCCTCACCAAGTTTTGCAAGTGGTCAGCCTATGAAAAGGAAGGAACACAATCACTGTCTTCCCATTTCTAGTGATTGGGTTGAGATGGATGTTGGCCATCATGGGAGAGAGGTCCAAGCTGGTTTAGGAGAGGCTTCTCATAGACCAGCCTCACTGAAGCATGTGCACTTGGCGTTTGTAGGAGGAATCTGATGCCTTTGTTCCAGAGTATCTGATGCTAAGAAGACACCAAGAAGCAAGGCAGCATTTTATTTTCTTCAGGTTACTATGCCAGGAAGGCACCTACTGCCCCTCAGAAGTAGTTTACATGTGTCTTGACTGATTTGGGGGCATGATACACTTTCCTCTCACCCCACTTGTTTTAGTCTTAATAAAACTTTGTTTTGCTCACCATCATTTGCCTCAAAATGTTATGACAACGGGGTAAGGAACTGGGGGGGGGGCTGGGTGACCCACATCTTAGCATGCTCTGCTTATTCAGAATCTCGCATGCTCTGCACATGGGGCAAACACTGCTGTGGTGGGTGAAGGAAGTCAACACCAGACTGGTGGCAGACTAGTGAAGCCAACTTCAGTCAGTGGAAGCTGGTCTGATATCTGGGAGACGGCAAGGAAAATCTGCATGCTTGGGCTGAACTGGGGAGCAGTGGGACTTCCTTGTTATTCCAAATTAACACAGAATCACAATAGTGATCTTTGGCCCAGTCCTATCCATGAGAAATGCTGGCACAAAATGTGATTTGCCAGCATAAAGAGAGCTCCGCTGGCAGAAGACATCTACCACCATGCCAACACCGGCACAATGTGCCTGAAACCCTGCGCTGACGCAAACCTGATGCTGGCCAGCTGCCAACATAACCCAATCAGTTAGGGATGTTCTCTAGGAATTCTTTGGGTGTGTCATGGGCATGATGCAGGTGGAGTGCCAAATCCTATCCCCGCACAATAGACATACCCCTTTTGGTAGATAATTGTTACACAAGCCACAGACCAGGTATAGATTAGCAGTGGTTCTCACACATTTAGCATCGGGACCCACTTTTTAGAATAAGAATCTTGTCAGGACCCACCGGAAGTGATGTTATGACCGGAAGTGACATCACCAAGCAGGGAAATTTTTAACAATCCTAGGCTGCAATCCTACCTACACTTACCCAGGAGTAAACCCCATTTACTATCGTTGTTAAAAGCATATGCATAGTAGTCTGTCAGAAGTACAGGTCTGTAACATTTCCCCAAATGCAGTCACATACTATGGTAGCATCAAGTCTAATATATTAAAAATAAAATATTAAAAAGAATGGGGACCCACCTGAAATTGGCTCGCGACCTACCTAGTGGGTCCCAACCCACAGTTTGAGAAACACTGGATTAGAGGATTCTCATAGGGGGCCGTGCACATGTTACAAGCACCAAAAACACACAACAAAACACACAACACAGTTGGGATTTAACTGATCCCCAATGGCTCTTCTTCCATAATCAGAACCCCAACAGCCCAGACTGTTTCTATCCTCACCTTGATTTTCTTGTCATTCTTAGGATAATTCTTTGGCTTCTGCAAAGGGAAAAAATAAAGTGATAAGAGTGGTTTCATGCTACTCACTTCTTCCTCTCCCCATCACCTGCCAACATACGCTTCTGAGGATAATGTAGAACATAAAGCCCTTCAGAATTGCCCAGCAACCATCTAACACTCTCTTCAGTCTAAAATAGTTGGAAAAGCAGCCAATGGTTGCTAAGCTACTGCCAAATACTTCTTGTTTTACACCTAGACCGGCAAAGATGTTATTTTAGACTCATCCAAGTAATGCCAAACACCTGCTTTCTTTGCTTTCATTCAAATTTTCAAGAATTCTTGTGCCAAGTACAACTGATCACAGACAGCAATCTTTAAAAACAAGGAACAATGTTTGTTAGGCAGGTAAGATCTGTCAAATGCCCCAACACACTATTAACACCTCATCTTATTAACATCCACCTATTAACAAGTGGAGCCTGGGAGGTGAAGGGCCAGAGAGAGGCCAGACCAGGAAAGAATCCAGCTAGTCTATGAAAGACTAGAACTATTCAAATGTAAAAATCCCTGGGGGGGGGGGGGGTTAAACAGCCTGCCTATGTAAACCGCCTTGGATTAAAGTCTGAGGACCAAAGAAAGTCGGTATATAAATACCTGTATAAATAAATAAATAAATCCCTTAATCACCTGTTTCTCCTGCTCCTCTTCTTGTGTCAGTTTGTGCACCACTTTCTAAAAGAAGAGGAAAAGGATTGGATATGGCTACTGGAAAGTAAGAGAAGTACTGACAGTTGAGGCCAATATTGAATCCAGAAAATAAGAAACATGGGATAGATAAGTGAATGTTAAGAACATAACATAAGAACATAAGAACAGCCCCACTGGATCAGGCCATAGGCCCATCTAGTCCAGCTTCCTGTATCTCACAGCGGCCCACCAAATGCCCCAGGGAGCACACCAGATAACAAGAGACCTCATCCTGGTGCTCTCCCCTACATCTGGCATTCTGACTTAACCCATTCCTAAAATCAGGAGGTTGCGCATACACATCATGGCTTGTACCCCATAATGGATTTTTCCTCCAGAAACTTGTCCAATCCCCTTTTAAAGGCGTCTAGGCTAGACGCCATCACCACATCCTGTGGCAAGGAGTTCCACAGACCGACCACACGCTGAGTAAAGAAATATTTTCTTTTGTCTGTCCTAACCCGCCCAACACTCAATTTTAGTGGATGTCCCCTGGTTCTGGTATTATGTGAGAGTGTAAAGAGCATCTCCCTATCCACTCTGTCCATCCCCTGCATAATTTTGTATGTCTCAATCATGTCCCCCCTCAGGCGTCTCTTTTCTAGGCTGAAGAGGCCCAAACGCCGTAGCCTTTCCTCATAAGGAAGGTGCCCCAGCCCCGTAATCATCTTAGTCGCTCTCTTTTGCACCTTTTCCATTTCCACTATGTCTTTTTTGAGATGTGGCGACCAGAACTGGACACAATACTCCAGGTGTGGCCTTACCATCGATTTGTACAACGGCATTATAATACTAGTCGTCTTGTTCTCAATACCTTTTCTAATGATCCCAAGCATAGAATTGGCCTTCTTCACTGCCACCGCACATTGGGTCGACACTTTCATCGACCTGTCCACCACCACCCCAAGATCTCTCTCCTGATCTGTCACAGACAGCTCAGAACCCATCAGCCTATATCTAAAGTTTTGATTTTTTGCCCCAATGTGCATGACTTTACACTTACTGACATTGAAGTGCATCTGCCATTTTGCTGCCCATTCTGCCAGTCTGGAGAGATCCTTCTGGAGCTCCTCACAATCACTTCTGGTCTTCACCACTCGGAAAAGTTTGGTGTCGTCTGCAAACTTAGCCACTTCACTGCTCACCCCTGTCTCCAGGTCATTTATGAAGAGGTTGAAAAGCACCGGTCCCAGGACAGATCCTTGGGGCACACCGCTTTTCACCTCTCTCCATTGTGAAAATTGCCCATTGACACCCACTCTCTGCTTCCTGGCCTCCAACCAGTTCTCAATCCACGAGAGGACCTGTCCTCTAATTCCCTGACTGTGGAGTTTTTTCAGTAGCCTTTGGTGAGGGGCCGTGTCAAACGCCTTCTGAAAGTCCAGATATATAATGTCCACGGGTTCTCCCGCATCCACATGCCTCTTGACCTTTTCAAAGAATTCTATAAGGTTCGTGAGGCAAGACTTACCCTTACAGAAGCCATGCTGACTCTCCCTCAGCAAGGCCTGTTCCCTCAGCAGGCAATGTTCTTGTTCTTGTTGCTGTTGTTGTTATATAAGTGAATGTTGCAAACCAACTTTATGCTTAATGTTGTAACTCCCACTTTAAAGACATACAGCCGAATGATATTGTTCCCTTACCCTGTGTTGAGCCCCATCCTGCCCAATGGGGCTGTCTGGATCTGTGCCAGCAAAATTGCTGGTGCAAGTCCAACGAACACTTGTGTAGGGCTTTCAGGCCCAGGACAGGGGTTAGGATATGGCGGAGGCCTCCTCCACCATCTCCACCCTCCTTCCCGGGCCTGAATCATCCCCTCCCTGCTCTCCCATGCCCTGAAACACCCCCTTCCCACTTCTGTCCTGCCTTCCTGCCACCCTCCTCCTGCCCCTGAGCTACCCGGCACCATACTTACTGGCGCCAGCAGCCATTCCTTGGAATTCAGTGCCAATAGGCTGGCACAGGCCTGTCCGCTAGTGCTGCTCACTCGTGGCGTATCAAAAAGCATTTACAGTGCTTTTATGACAACCAGTGCTGGTGCACAGAGGATAGAATTGAGCTGTAAATGGACTGATTGTGAAATTGCTGAAACTAGAATCGATCAGCAACTTTGATTCTATTTATTTAGCTTATAAGCAGATCTCAGATTCTTCTCTGATTACAGGTGTTGACCTTGCGTAGCAAAGCTAAGAAGGATTAGTCATCACTACTGTTATGAACAGCCACTGTGCTTAAATTGTATACATTGGAGCTTGGCATAGACATGTCACAGACCTATTTGTAGGATTTGCATTTCATGGCCTTTTTGCCCTCACTGTTTACCATTTTTGTTCTCTGTACCTATGTGATTGTGTATGCACATATCTGCTAACTAAGAACTGGTCCATTTGACAAAGTGGCATCTAGGCCATGAAAGCTCAAGTCACAAAATACCGGTTGAACCTTGTCATCTGCAGATTTTATATTCATGGATTTGACTCAATGTGGGTCCCGTTGCGACCCACATTGAGGCCTGACCTGTACTTTCCAAACACAATTGAAGCATCACCCTTGTCATGTCTGGAGGGTGTTCTGAGGAGGGCCTTAGAATATCACCTATGGTTTTTTCGGGGAAAAACAGCAGTGATCTAAGGCCTTCTGGAGTCCATAGAAGGTGTTCAGAATCCCTCTGGATGCGACTGAAGCACAGATCCAGTCACGTTCAGAGGTGTGGATTTAATTATCCGCAGGTTTCTGCAACTGCAAGACTATTGTCTTTCCAGTAAAAGACCTGCACTGCTACCTGTGCTACCTGCACTGCTACAAGACCAGGTAAATCTTGAAAATATCCAAAAAGGGAGGGGCCTGATCAGGATTCAGACTGCAGTACGCGAGGAGGGGACATTTAGCCCTTTCCCCTTATCCTGTAATCCTGTTGAAAACAGCCCATCCAAAGTTGCTAAAAGCCCCAGGAGGGAAGTGGGCACCTCCTCCCCAACTCCCTTTCTGATTGTAGCCTCCCACAAAAGAGTAACATTAGAAATGCAGTGGGGAAAGGAACATGGTATCATGTGTGATATAAACATTTGCCTTCAGTCCTGACTGGCAGGACTTAGGTGAACCCAGATAAGCTAAGGGAGCAATCCTATCTTGTGCTGGAACAGGGAAGCCAGGAGGCTTGTGCTGTATCCAGTGCAGGATAGGTGCCCAAAGTGGCTCAGCCAGAGGTAAGGGGAAACTCTTCCCCTTACCTCCAGGTAAGCCACTGCAGCCCCATGGGTCTCCTCAGATGCGCACCACCCCCCGAGGTGGCACAAGTTCAAGGAGAGCAGAGCGGCTTGAAGCTGCTCTGTGCTGCTTGAGAACGGGGGTTGGGATCTGGCATAACAGTCAGATCCCAGTCCTGCCTCCCACTCTCCCTGCCCACCCCTGGGACCGCCCTCCCCCTGCCCCATGAGGCTCCCTCCTGCCTCCTCCCTGCCCCCCCAGACCGCTGTGTTGGCCGAGCTTGGCTGACGCAACTTACCTGGGGGAAGCTGCGCTGGCATAGCTTCCTCCTGAGGAGGTACAAATGTGCTTTATGGCACATCTGCGACCCTCCTAGGCTGGTGCAAGGGACCTGCGCCAGCCTAACGTGCAGTTAGGATTGCGCTGCACATCTATCCCTTTCCCTGTGGCTATCTTTCAGTACTGGCCTCACAGTTCAATTTTACCAATTTCCCAGCATTCAGCATCCGCCTAAGATAAACAGACAGAGCATTACCAAAGCTACAGGATCGTCCTGAAGGCTCTGTTCATTTTCTGAGTCTGTATCATTCTGGTCCACACCTGAGGAACAACAAGACATGCTTACAGCAGACTGAAAATGAGGAGTTGTCACGTTAGTTATTTTTATTTTTCACATTTTTATACTGCCCTTCCTCCAAAGAGCTCGGGGTGGTGTGCATGGTTCCTCCCCTTCTTTTGTCTTCACAACCCTGTGAGGTAGGTAAGACTGAGAGATAGTGACTGGCCCAAAGTCATCCAGGAAGCTTTATGACTGAGACGGGATCTGAACTAGGATTTTCCAGGTCTAAGTCCAACTCCTGAACCATGACACCATCCTGATTCTCCACACATTTGTCTGCTTACAATTTAACAGGTTTGTCCTTGAGTTGATCAGATCTGACCACAGTGGTCCAAGTCCTAGTGACTTCTAGATTGATTACTGTAACACTTGCTATGTGGAGCTGCCCTTGAAGATGGTTCAGAAGCTGCAATTAGTGCAGAATGTGGTGGCCAGGGTGGTTACTGGAGCTAGGTGGTTTGCTTCTGTTGGACTGCTGCTTCAGTGACTGCACTGACTGCCCATTCGCTTCCAGGTCCAATTCAAGGTGCTTGTTTTCACCTTTAAAGGCCTCACGGTTTGGGGTCAGGTTATCTGAGGGACCGCCTTCTCCCATATTTTCCGGCCTACCCTCTTAGGTCATCTGAAGGGGCTTTCCTGCCAGTGCCACCTTTCTCCCAAGTTAGAGGGATGGCAGCATGGGGATCAGCCTTCTCAGTTGTGGCCCCACAATTATGGAATTCCCCTACTGGGGGAATTAAGATCTACCCCCTTCCTCATGGTATTTTGTTGAGGGCTCCAAATGGTTTTTGTTTCATTCGGCATTTGGGTTGTTGTCCTCTTATGCGGTATAGCAGTTCCCTGAATGTTAAATTTTTTTGTCCTTCTCCAATTGGCGCTCTCTCTCTCTCTCTCTCTCTCTCTCTCTCTCTCGTTTTTATAAATTGTATTTATTTAATTTTTTTTCTTTATAAATTTTAAGCCACCTTGAACATCTTGTTCCCTTACTTGGGCTGCATTGGTGCAGGAAAGTTGGATAGGATTGAACTCTAAGGACTAAATCCTAACCAACTTTCCAGCATTGGTGGACTGCCACTGCTCCACCATTTCGTGGCTGCCTAAACTGTTGGGTGGCAGAGAGGTAGGTGGGGGTGTGGGGAAAGAAGGTGTTCCGGGACAGGGGAGGTGGGGGAGTGTGGGGAAAGGAGGCGTGCCAGGGGAAAGGAGTGGGGTGGAAGATAGGTGGGACCGGAGGAGCTCTGCTCCTTCACATCCAGAGCCTCCGTGTTGGGCCGCGGGCCAGATGCGGAGGCTCTTGATTCTACAGCAGCCCAAGGGTTGCTGCAGAATCAAACAGCCCCATTGTGGGGCTACTTCCCTTACCCAGGGGAGGGTGACAAAAGTTGACAGCTGCCCTGTTGCGTGCAGGATGCCATGACAGTCCCTTTGCAAGAGGCAGCTCAGGACTGGGCTGCCTGCCTCTCATTTCTATTCAATCACTTCTGTATGGATGAGTCTCTGACCTCACCGTTGCACCCTTTATCCTGGATGTCTACCTATTGTTATTGCTATATTTATATACCGCTTTCAACAGGAGTAGTTCACAAAGCAGTTTGCATTATAAAATAAATCAATAAATGGTATACCTATGGACACGCCCTTCTCTCTTCCAAGACACACTATGCACAAATACTCAACTTACAGTCCTTGTTTTTGCAGAGGATGATGTATTTGCAGACTTGGTCGTGATTATTGCTGAACGTCCGCATCAGCACCACGGAATCTCTGATGCTCACCTTTCCATAAAACTTCTCCCGTAATCGGCGGACACTTTTCTCCAGCTAGGCCAGAAGTGTGAGATTACAGACAATAAATGAAAAACAATACAAATACTTGTTTTAGCATAGCTCTGCTTGTTCAACCTTTCCCCTTAAATCTATCCCTGCTAGAGCAACATTACTCCTTACTGAGCACTTGCACAAAATATCACCTGATTCTTTTGGCAGGGAAAGAGGGGCAAGAAGGACAACTGAAAAATCGGGAAATGGACAACATTCATGGGAGGGGCAGGCTCCCTCCATGAGCGTGGTCCTGGTGCTCATGAATGTCCTGATGTCATGTCTACTGAAAGGTATTTGCTTGCAACAGCCTGTTATGGCCCTGACACCCAGTGACAGCTATAGGGCTACTTGACTCTGCAGTAGTTCTTTAGCTGGCACAGAATCAAGAAGCCTCATGTCAGGCCATGCAGCCCGACACGGGGCTCTGAATCTGGTGGAGATGAGCTCCACCAGTCCCACCCTGCTCCCTCCCCCTGCCACAATTGCGACAGTGTGTAACAGTGTGCAACAGTGGTAAGCCAGTGCACACTGTTCTGGATTGGGCCCTTAGCCTTGTCATGAATATGTGCAGTTTAGGCCTAGTAGCATGGCAAAGCCTGAACCAAAGTAACCCAGTAACACAGAAGGGGCTTGCATCCTAGCTGCAAGGAATTTACAACTCAATGGAAGGTGATAAATGTAGCACCTCAGTAGCCAGAGAGGCGCCCAGGAATCCCCAGTGGGGAGGGGGAGAACTAAGAGAACTAGCATCCAGCCCCACTTCGAGAAGATTCTGTCCCCAAGAGTTCTGATTGGTCAGTTCAAAAAAGTACAGAGTCACATCATCCTCTTGGCATGAGAAGTATAAGAACAAAGCGCAAAGGGGTTTCTTGGTCTTCGTCTTTGGTCTTTGTCTCTTGGTGAGATAGGTGGTGGGCACACATCCTGCCCCACCAGGACCATGTGGCCTCATAGGTAACTGAGGATCTACAAAAGAAGCTGACCCAGGTGAGAATTAGGAACTAATAACGATAGCCAGTTAGCTTTATTATTTTATGCTGATATGTTTCCTAGAAGTTTTTATGCCTCTAGCATTTGCTGCCTTTTGTAACTTTTTGTAACCCTTTGTACTTAATAAAATAAAAACCCTTTTACCATATTGGTCCATTGTCTGTTGGGGACAAAGGTTCAGAATCCTGCCTAGCCATTCAGCAAGCTACCAAAAATCCTCATTGTGGACTAGTAACTTGAGGACTGAGACTTTAAGTAAAGAAAGTGCTCAGTGCTTACAAGGGATATAGTTAAGCCTAGAGGGTCTCGGTGTCCCTGGACTGAGGCACTGGCTCTTACAGGGTGGTGGCAGTACTACCGAACAGGGATCTTTGAGGGCTCTAGGGTTCAGAACCAACAACTCTGAGCACCCCAAAACCCTGGGAGTGAGACCAAGTATACAACAAGCCTCCAACAGAAAGTCCCTCATGAGCCAGAGCAAAGAGGCTCTTGCCTTTCATTGACTGCCTACCAATGCAGGGACCATGCCAGGCAAGCAGTATCTGAGAAGCAGCAGAGTGCTTGGCTTTGAGCCCAGTGGCTTCCCCTGTAGGCATCCACACTCTGCAGTGATGGGGTAGAGCCTGGGAAGGCAAGTCAGAACCAGGAGGCATAAAAGCATTCAGTAAGAGCTGGGACACCATTTCAATCAAGGTGCTCCCTTGGAGCTCTCTGTGATTCTGCAGCTCCTATTGCCCTCCAACTTCTCATGGGCCCTTGTGTGAGGCTGAAACAGGAGACACCCATATTTGGACTGAAGAGATTTAAAACTGCATCTGACACATACTCTCACACAACTTGAGCCATCTGGACCTGGGAAATGCTGTCATGTCCCACCACTCAGGAGATTGATTTTACACTAGCAGTAAGGCAAGAAGAGAGAAGCCAAACTTAGGCCAGAAGGAAATACAGTAAAATGTCATGATGTTTTGTTCAAATGTATGTATGATGCCAAGATGTATCAATGCTGAATAGTGCTTATGAACTAAATGTTATGTTATGTAAGGAGAAAATGTATGTTTGCTCAGAAGCAGCCTTCTGCTCAAGCAGGCCCAGAGAAGCAACTTTGCTCTCTTTCTTTCTGAGAGGGTCTGTTTGTGCAACAGGCCACTGTAAGCAACTTAATGCTAAATGTTTACTCATGTTTACTTATGCTGAAACTAATCATTTATGCAAATGCTTGTTCATGCAATGTTATGAGTAAATTAGTTAGGTTTATATATATGATCCCATAAGACAAACAGCAGATACATTTCTGCCCTCTCTCTGTTTGAGACAGTTGGAAGTAGGTGAAAGGTACAGCTAGATATATTGGATATATATCATTCCAATTAAAAATGCTATTTGACAGCTAGCAAATAATTAGAGAGGACCCCAGCTAAAGGAATATCCAGTTTTAAGGAATGTCCAGGCAAACTGCCAAAGGAACTGATATGTCAAGATGAGTGGCTAATTAGCAAAAGTTGTATTTTGTACAGTTTAACAGTATGCAATAGGAAAAGCTAAGGTGAATGTTAGAATGTGATTCAACAAGATTCCCTTTTTAGCCAAATAAACAAAGTACACAATAATGCTTAAGAACATATCAAATGCTATAAGCCTGAGTGTTTTAAGCATTTCACAAATAAACAAAGGCAAATTTAGGGGTATGCTCAGAGGACAGAGAGTGGAAGCTGGTCAGGCAGTCCTAAAGGGTGTTGCTCTTGGCAGCCTGCCAGAATGATGAGTTCAGAATGATCCAGTTGTCAAGAAGTTAATTGAATTGATAAATGGAGCCAGGCTGAACAGAGAATACACCCCCAAAAGCTTGGAAGTCAAACTGGACAAAAGGAGCAATTTGGACATAATTAAACCAGGAAAATAGCTTTAATAATTACTGAAGCTATTCTTTAAAGTACAAGTATGGTATTTTAAGTGAATTTAATAATAAAAGTTAGTTGGAGTACATTCCAATTCTGTAAGATTCAAAGTCTTGTTTGATGTTTTAACTGAAACATAACTCATAAGGAGATTTGAAAATAATGAGAAGTCAGAGATTCACCTGGCCAGGAAATGAGTTAATTTAAAGAACTTATCTCTTAGTACCACGAAAGAGACATAACTCAAATCAGTTTAAGAAAGTTTGAGCTAAGCAGCCATCAATCTAGTCTCACTAATGAGGACACTTGTAAATCAAGTCCAGCTAACATTGTGTCTCTAAGATAAGAGAAACACCTGCATAATGAGGTAATGAATTGTCTATGAAGTTGTTTAATTGGCCAACATTCTTGAAAGTCCACTGGTCAGCAAAACATTAATGAAGCTTCTAAAAGCTGACAGGAAAAGTTAAGTTTAATTAAAATAAATAGGAAAAGAGTTCTAAAAAGAGAAATCTTTATTTAAAAGTTAGTTTCCCTGTACAGAATAAATATATGTTTACTACTATACCTTGCTAACATCTCCTAAAGTACACATATAAGAGAAAACTTAGTTTAAACAATGCTGGCACACAGCCCCTATGAAGCCTGGTACTAAGAATGTTAAAGAGATGGTCAAGGTCAGGCCAATAGAAGAATAAGCAGAGACAGGCAAAGAGAGTAATAATTGGATGAACAGTGCCACCTCTGGACATGTTTTATGCAAATTTCTATTTTTCTTATTGGTCAGCTCAACCTAGCCAACCAAATGTCTGTAAAACGAGCTAATTAATTTCTAACAAATGAGAGTGTGAGATTTAGAGACAAAGAAGTCAAATTACTATTTAAACAATGTACACCTATGGGAAGTTTGCTTTTTCTCTGGGACACTGAGAGACCACAGCTCTCTGTGTTCCCCATTTTGAACCACCAAGAGAAGCCCATTGCTGGCAATGAATAAAGATTGAAGATAACCACAATTCTAAGTCTGCTGAGATTGTTTTGAACCCTGATTCGCCGTGCAGCATCAGAAGAAGAAGCTGCAGTAGACACAGCAATGACCTTGGCAAAAAGGTTTGCACTGCAAGGTCTAAACTAGTTACAAGCATAGCAATCCGCAAGACTGGAAGCTCACCATCCTCTTGATCTGGCAGAAAGTTAGATGTCACTCCAGGGAGATATTTGGGTTCTAATCCCATCTCCTGACTCAGGGAAAGTTATAGCCAGTTCTCACTTGACAGGCAGCACTGTTTGTACTCAACCACATAAGCAAAGGGTGATGCCTGGTTGCAAGTTGGTCCTCCCAAATATACGTCTTGCCTCAGTCACCCATTTTTCAGTAATCTTTCATTAAGGCTATGTTCAAGGCAGGCTCTTTGTAGTGCTTTCTGGCTTTCCTGTATGCAGTCACATGCTGAAATGCAAGTGACAGTGAACCTAATAAACCAATTCTCTCTGCTTTATACTTCCTGTTTCTGCTGCATCTGGGTGTGGGCCTCTATAGTGAACAAGACTACCAAAATGAGAATCTCTTGGTTGTATAACATAGAGCAGGCTTGTCTCAGACAGTCAGTGCAGCTTCACCATCATGACCTCTGGAACCTACATGGCCACTAGAAAAGCTTAACCTGGGATGTGGACTGACAGCGCCAGTTTAGTTGACAACAAGCCTCAGCAGAGCAACAGGCCAAAAGGAAAACACTGGCACCTTGCTCACACCTATCCATTGGTCAAGACCATCCACTCAACCATGGGACATCCAGGGGCTAGCTTTAACCAGGTCTTGGTGTAGCTCTTGCTGACCAGTTTTGGGGTTTTGTGATTCCTGATCTGCAGTAACTCAGATGTTTACTTGTACAGGATGCGCAAGCCATTCATAAGGCTCATGGGGTGCAGGAGGTAATTGGTTCTGTCCCTTCAGACCTGGGGGATTCTGCATCTTTCTCCAGCCCTGCTGGTTCTAACAAGACTTAAATCCACTCACCAAAGTTTGAACCTTAGTTTCCTACAACACTGGAAGCAAGAGACTGTGGTCTAAGCAATTCCAATTAACCAGGATAGCAAACTACAGTTTGGCCCTGGCTTGTGGGAACTGGTTTAAACCACAGACCCCCCAATTTGTTCAATTGGAAGAATGATGGCATGTGAATTAGACCTATATCAGCGTTCTTCAACCTTAGGGTCAGGACCCCAATGGGGTTGCAAAGCCTCAGTTGTGGGCTCACAGCTACCTAGGGGAATGAAAAAGGTTGAAGGCCACTGGACTAGAGCTCCAACAAGTAAAGGGGAAGGCATGTGGCGTACCCCCTCAGATATCAGGAGATTGTGTCCCAGTCCTGCTCAGGTTCTTAGCAATTGTGCTAAAATAACTTTCAGAAGTGCCATTTTCATGATAACTTTTTCTGTTCTCTCTAGTAAGAATATATGATTACAGTGAACAGTGCCGGGGGGGGCATTATGAGGGCAGGGAGTGGGCAGCGACTGACCTATACAGTAACAGTGGGTTTGGGTTATATGTATTCATACCACCAGTAGGGGGAGCAGCATATATTTAGTTCCTAGATTAAAGGCTCTCTCCTACTTTAATTAGACTTCTGTTCAGCTTCTTCTCCTGTCTTGTTTCTCTATGTAACAATAGCTGCAGTTTTTCCTTTATTGTAAAATTCTTAAACAAACTCAGCTCTGCTGTGTGTGGGACCGATCAAGTCCCTCAGCTCTACCAACATGTTAAGGAAAGTATGATTTGTTGGACTGTCATTTCAGACATTATGCCAAACATGGCGAAAGAAACTTAGGCTGTAATCCTATATACCATAGGTTCCCAACGTGTGGTCCAGGGACCAGAGGTGGTCCAGGACACCCTGAGAAGTGATCTGCAAAGTCTCAGAAAAAAAAGGATTGCCTTTGATCACTTCCAGCTTGCTCCCCCACAGACCACCAGAGAGGGCAGAGAATGCCCGCAGGCAGCAACAAAAGCAACAACTCACAAATCTTCACTATAAATAATAAATCTAATAAATCTCTAATAAAGCTTCTCTAATTATTAAAATTTAATTGTATTTTTAAAATGGTTGGCAACCTTCAGCCTCGAAAGACTATGGTATAAGCCTACAGCACCCAGTATTCCCAGGCGGTCTCCCATCCAAGTACTAACGAGGCCTGACCCTGCTTAGCTTCCAAGATCAGACGAGATTGGGCATGTGCAGGGTAACAGTTGCTGTAATTGTATTTTTTTGTGTGACGGGGTGGGGGTTTCATGCAGGGCCCATGAGAGGGGGTAATTTGTACCTGGATCCAGGGTCAAAAAGGGGGCCCAAGAGCCAAAGGAGGCCCACAGAAATTTCCTGGGATTTTGTATTTTCCAGTCTCACCCAGACTTGCTGCCCAGTTGGGGTGCTGGTGACTGCAGCTGCCACAAGCCATATGTGCTGGGCCAAGGAATGCATACATGACACTCCTAAACACGGTCAAATCTGGGAGAAAACTGGTCTGCTACAGTAGCTCTTTGGCTTGTGGATCTGCTTACCATGAAGGTGTGTATCAAGGAAACAGCTGTGGGACTACAGTTGCTGCAGAAGTACATTTTGGTATGCACAGGGCACTTTCCATTCTAGTGTGCACCTAAATATGATGATCTAATTTTCTGCAATGGTTTTCTATATTTTGGAGACTTACAGAAAAATTTGAGAGACTTAGGAGTGTTTGGTTTTATGTATCACTGTATCTAGCTGCAAACACTGTGTGGGCAGATAGACCTGGGCACAACGTTTGGAAACAAGGTAGACCTGGGCTCCAAAGACTCTTTTTGCTGTTGCCATCCTTCCCCTGCCCTGTTTTGCTGCCTCCCCACCACTGTTCTGCCCAACCCTATTCCCCCCCCCCCCACACACACACTCTGTTTCATCCCTTTGGAAAAGGGAGCCAAAAGAAACATTGTACCACCAATAAAATTCCTATTGGAGGCCCTGGCTGCACGTGGTCCATGCCAATTCCAATTTCGGTCTCAGTGGTCCACAGGCTCCTAAAGGTTGGGAACCATTGCTATACACACTTGCCTGGGAGTAGGTCCTATTGAATTTGATGGAATTTACTTCTGAGTAGACATAGGATTGAGTAGTCCGCTATGTTTGGCATAATTCCTCAATAGACAACAATGGTTTGTGACTAGTCAACCAACTTGAATCAGAAACCATAGTCTGAAGTGGATATGCAAGCCATGGCTTGTGCTAACTATGGTTTTTGTGTGATGCCTGACTATCAAACCATCATTACAGCTGTTGCTCCATCTCTGGAGTCCCTTCCATCATAAAAAAAAAGAGGGTAATATGATGACCCTGAATATTAAGGGAATGGAAAATGAAATCACAAAAGTGCTCTGTGCTGTGGATTGGCATTTGGAAGCTCAAACCATGGTCTAGATCAGCAATCTCCAAAGTGGAGACTGCCGAGTGCTGATAAAGGGGTCCCCAGCACAGACGGAACTTACTGTTCCTTCCGGGGCCTTCTCTGCCACACTGCAGATCACCCCCGACCTTTGTGCTGGCCAGCTGCTTTTAGGGTCTGTCACCTCAGCAGGCTCTGCACTCGGATTTCTGGGCATGTGCAGCTGGCCAGTGCAAAGGTTGGAGGTGAATTCCATTCACCTGGGGGAAGGATCATGGTGAGTGACAGAACTGGCCCATGGGCTGGGGTTTTACGCCCACTGGTCTAGATTCTAAATAATAGTTTGTGCAAACCATGTGGTGGCATGAATCTGAACTGGGCCAGAGACATGAATATTTAGGTTACAGAAATTACACACTTCTTGGCAAATATTTGTTGATCTGTGTGCATGAAAATCTAAGCTGGGGAGACAGCCCTGAAATTACACATGCCAGAAGTGCTTTTCAGTGGCAGGCAGATCAATAGATGGACTGATATAAGGAAATCCTGCTGGGCTGCTAGCAGTGTTTGTTCAGTGCCATTCCTCATCGCCAGGCACTCAGCTCGACTGGCAAGTGAGGGCAATGCCCAAGGGTTCAAAATGGCAACAGAATTGCACAAGGGATTTCCCCTGTACCTTTGCTCTTGCTCCTACAGTTTGGTCAAAGTAAACATGAACCGGAGTGACTCCATTAGATTAGTCTCACACAAGAGGAGAGGAGATGCTTAGAAGTTTTCTGTTGAAGCGTTACATTCAAACCCAGAAACAGGTCAAGCTGAGTGGCTCTACTTCTATTTTTTGCAGATAATTTTAATGCCTGAGAGTCTCCAGTGTTAATGTTTTCTGTTACCAGTGCCAGATGTTTCCTACTTTGCTGGCCCTCATGAACCCACTGGCTCAGAGGCAGAAGTGCAGTGCCTGCTATTTGCATTGATAAATTTTACCATGCAAGACTAGAGGTTAGCTTTGGCATCATTAGTCCTGTTCCTGTGCAACCAAAAAGACTAAATGTTTTTATATCTTGCTTTTCTTTCACGACACTGACCTACATGGAGGTTCCAAGACAGTCTCCCATCCAGGCACTGACTAGACCTGCTTTCCTTCAGCAAGGCAACTTCTAAAGCCTTAAAATGAAAAATGAAGGCCTTTCCCCAAAAAATCAGAATGACCTTCTAAGGCCTCCTGGAGAAGATCTCCTTAGAAGGCCTCAGACGCAACTAGAGCACATTCAGACACAACCAGTCACATTTGGAGGAAGTGGGGGGTTGTCCTGGAAGGTGTGCCCCATGGTGGCACACCTTCCAGCTACACCACTGGAACTATTCCGTCCCTCCTGGCTTTTCAGCAAGGGCTTGAAATATACTTGTTTTGTCTGGCATTTAGTTGATGGGTGGATGCTTCCCCTTTGCACCTCTGCAATTGTGCTGTGGCTTGACTGCTTCCCTGAATTATTTTGTTTCCCTCCAATGGGTTGAAGATGTATGTTGGGTTTTTGACTTTGTTTTAATGTTCTTAATTTTTAGTGTTTAATGTTAAAATTAATGTTTTAATGCTTTGTTTTGATTTTTTTACTTATTGTTGTGATACATTTTGCATTTATTATGGAGCTCTCTAAGCCAACTTGGGCATTTGCTTCAGTATGGGAAAGGCAGGCCATAAATGTTTCCAAATAAATAAATAAATATTTAGAACTAGTAGACATTATCCACCACACCCCAGAAGTAGCTGCATTTCAGACAACTATGATCTTCCTCCCAAATAATGAAAGATTATCAACTGAACAAGAAATGCCACTGCAAGGACAACAAAGGCCCAAAAATACACTGTTGAAGAAAACAGAGAAATTATTACCTGTGATCACAAATAAAATAGTTGGCGACCTTCAGTCTCGAAAGACTATGGTGTAAGCCTACAGCACCCGGTATTCCCAGGCAGTCTCCCATCCAAGTACTAACCAGGCCTGACCCTGCTTAGCTTCTAAGATCAGACGAGATCAGACATGCGCAGGGTAAAACCCAACAAAACTTGGATATATGAAAAGGATGTAACATATTTGGGGAAAAATTGTAACCAGACTTGGAAATCAGTGAGCAAAGAATTGCTGATCAATGTTGATTTAAAGGGATAGCAGAAAGCCAATGATTTCCTCCACTGAAACTGGTAAAAAAAAAAAAAAAAGAGCTCAGACAAGCATTAGAAGACCTGAACAGAGAAGTGGAAGAAAATGATGGCACAACCCAAAGCAGTGTGCACACCAGCACAGCACCAGTGCTTGATCTTGCAAAAGTGCTGTAAAGCACTTGACGACAGCATTGCAGCTGCCAATCCTGGTGTGGAGGCCTACGGCAGCCTGTGTGTGCCAGCAAAAGGAGCAGCACATGTTGGATGTGGTACGTTCTGCACTGAGTGGCGTGGGGGTGGGGAAAGGGCAGAGGTGTAATGGGGTGGACAGGGCACTCACCAGGATGTGAGCAAGTCAGGCCTGGAAAGGGGCAGGATCAGCAGCAGCGGTGAGCACTGCATCCTATCCCTCTGTTTCTGGGCCCAATCCATCACCATGAGTGCATGCGGACTTGCACCAGCTATGTAGCTTGTGCAGATCTGGGTAGACATGTTGCATGGGCTGGGGCTTTCACCAGGACAAGGAGACGAACTTCCCTTTACCTTGGGGAGATCTCCAGCCTGCAAAATTCCCCCACAGGATACAGCCCAGGCAACACTGGCCCAGCTGCATTCAAGTGGGAGAATTTGCACTAGATTGGGCTGTGATGCAACAAACCTGGAGGAAATGAAGCAACGGTACAGTCTAGCAGCGGTGATAACACAAGATCTCGGGTATGAAATAAACAATCCCACCAAAAAACAGCAAAGCACTGTGCTGAAATGGAAAATCAGACTGCAAAAGAAAATCAACAAATTACAGTGCAATCCTATCTTGCGCTGGAACAGACATGCCAGGAGGCCTGCGCTGTATTCAGCAAAAGATAGGGGCCCAAAGTGGCTCAGCTGGAGGCAAGGGGAAACTCTTCCCCTTACCTCTGGGTAAGCCACTGCAGCCCCAATGGGTCTCATCAGACTTGCGCCACCTGCAGAGGTGGTATAAATCAGAGGAGAGGGGAGCGGCTTGCAGCATAAGAACATAAAGAACAGCCCCACTGGATCAGGCCATAGGCCCATCTAGTCCAGCTTCCTGTATCTCACAGCGGTCCACCAAATGCCCCAGGGAGCACACCAGATAACAAGAGACCTCATCCTGGTGCCCTCCCTTGCATCTGGCCTTCTGACATAGCCCATTTCTAAAATCAGGAGGTTGCACATACGCATCATGGCTTGTAACCCGTAATGGATTTTTCCTCCAGAAACTTGTCCAACCCCCTTTTAAAGGCGTCCAGGCCAGACGCCATCACCACATCCTGCGGCAAGGAGTTCCACAGACCAACCACACACTGAGTAAAGAAATATTTTCTTTTGTCCTAACTCCCAACACTCAATTTTAGTGGATGTCCCCTGGTTCTGGTGTTATGTGAGAGTGTAAAGAGCATCTCTCTATCCACTCTGTCCATCCCCTGCATAATTTTGTATGTCTCAATCATGTCCCCCCTGAGGTGCCTCTTTTCTAGGCTGAAAAGGCCCAAACACCATAGCCTTTCCTCATAAGGAAGGTGCCCCAGCCCAGTAATCATTAGTCGCTCTCTTTTGCACCTTTTCCATTTCCACTATGTCTTTTTTGACATGTGGCGACCAGAACTGGACACAATACTCCAGGTGTGGCCTTTACCATCAATTTGTACAACGGCATTATAATATTAGCCATTTTGTTCTCAATACCTTTTCTAATGATCCCAAGCATAGAATTGGCCTTCTTTACTGCCGCCGCACATTGGGTCGACACTTTCATCGACCTGTCCACCACCACCCCAAGATCTCTCTCCTGATCTGTCACAGATAGCTCAGAACCCATCAGCCTATATGTGAAGTTTTGATTTTTTGCCCCAATGTGCATGACCTTACACTTACTGACATTGAAGCGCATCTGCCATTTTGCTGCCCATTCTGCCAGTCTGGAGAGATCCTTCTGGAGCTCCTCACAATCACGTCTGGTCTTCACCACTCGAAAAATTTGGTGTCATCTGCAAACTTTGCCACCTCACTGCTCAACCCTGTCTCCAGGTCATTTATGGTTGAAGAGCACTGGTCCCAGGACAGATCCTTGGGGCACACCGCTTTTCACTTCTCTCCTTTGTGAAAATTGCCCATTGACACCCACTCTCTGTTTCCTGGTCTTCAACCAGTTCTCAATCCATAAGAGGACCTGTCCTCTAATTCCCTGACTGTGGAGTTTTTTCAGTAGCCTTTGGTGAGGGATCGTGTTGAACGCCTTCTGAAAATTCAGATATATAATGTCCACGGGTTCTCCCGCATCCACATGCCTGTTGACCTTTTCAAAGAATTCTATAAGGTTTGTGAGGCAGGACTTGCCCTTACAGAAGCCATGCTGCTTCTCCCTCAGCAAGGCCTGTTCGTCTATGTGTTTTGAGATTCTTTCTTTGATGAGGCATTCCACCATCTTACCCGGTATAGATGTTAGGCTGACTGGCCTATAGTTTCCTGGGTCCCCCCTCTTTCCCTTTTTAAAGATAGGCGTGACATTTGCTATCCTCCAATCTTCTGGCACCGTGGCCGTTTTGAGGGACAAGTTGCATATCTTAGTCAAGATATCAGCAACTTCATTCTTCAATTCCTTAATAACTCTTGGGTGGATGCCATCAGGGCCCGGTGACTTATTGATCTTTAATTTATCAATGAGGTCTGAAACATCTTCTCTTTTAACCTCTATCTGACCTAACTCCTCGGTCAGGAGGGGCCGTTCGGGCAGCGGTATCTGCCCAAGGTCTTCTGCCGTGAACACAAATGCAAAGAACTCATTTAAATTCTCTGCCATCTCTAAGTCTTCTTTTATCTCCCCTTTCCCTCCCTCACCATCCAGAGGGCCAACCGTTTCTCTGGCGGGTTTCCTGCTTCTAACATATTTGAAGAAGCTTTTATTATTCCCCTTAATGTTGCTGGCCATGCGTTCCTCATAGTCTTGCTTGGCCTCCCATATCACCGCCTTATATTTCTTTTGCCACAGTTTATGTTCCTTTTTATTCTCCTCATTAGGGGAAGACTTCCATTTATGGAAAGAAGCTTCCTTGCCCTTTACAGCCTCTCCGCACTGCTCAGGAACGGGAACTAGGATCTGGCATATCTGCAGGGTCCCAGGCCTGCCTCTTGCTCCCTATCTGAGGGCACCAGGATGAGGTCTCTTGTTATCTGGTGTGCTCCCTGGGGCATTTGGTGGGCCGCTGTGAGATACAGGAAACTGGACTAGATGGGCCTATGGCCTGATCCAGTGGGGCTGTTCTTATGTTCTTATCTGCTCCCAGGACCGCCTTCTGCCCACCTTCTCCCACCACCCTGGAGCGCCTCCCTCCCGCCACCTCCCTGCCCTCCCCAGACCCCTGTGTTGGCCTACGCAACCTACCTTGGGCAAACGGGCGCGGAGGCTGGATGCAGCCTCTGTGCACTGGTGCAGCTTGCTCCTAAGGAGGCACAAACATGCTTTACGGCGTGTTTGCAACCCTCTTGGTCCAACACAAGGGACTTGCACCAGCCCAAGTGCACTTTAGGATTGTGCCTTTAAGAAGAGATGCCAGCAAGCTTAAAGACACAAAGGAAAAGAAGCTGAAGAATGAAAGGACCAGAAAGGAACTGACAGAAAGATACAAGCTTGATATTTTTAAAAAATCAAAGAGACTTGAGAATCAGTAAAACAGCATATTGTGGCAACATCAAAGAAAACTGCAAGATATGAAGCACGAATTATACAATTCAGACAGAACCAACTCTTCCAGGCAAACCAGAAACGTTGTTATCAAAGCACTAACGGAGATGTTTCTGGAAGTGCTGAAGAACCAAACGAAGAAGAACTGGTACAATTTCGAACCGATCTATGGGGCAACACAAAGGATTATATAACAATGGGGCAACCTAGATAAATGATACTGAAGCTGAAGTAAGGCAGAACTGACATGCAAAACTTAGTAATAACAAGGAAATTAGTTGGAAAATGAGGAAAGAAGGTAAAGAACTGGACAGCTCCAGGAACTGATGACGTCCACGGTTTTTGGCTGAAGCCCTTGACATGTCTGCATGAAAGCATTGCCAAGCAATTGAATGTCATACTTCAGGGAGGAAACACTGGCAAATGGTTGACAACTTGCAAAACATACCACTTAGGATACAATCCTAACCTATTTTCCAGCACTGACATAAGGACAATGCAGCTCCGAGGTAAGGGAACAAACACTCCCTTACTTTGAGAAGGCCTCTGTGACTGCCCCCTAACTGCTTGATGCAGCACATGCCCCATTGGCACAGCTATGCCAGTGCTGGAAAGTTGATTAGGATTTGGGCCTTAATGAAAGACCCAGGAAAAGAAGAAAAGTATCTCATTACTTATCTACCACCACATTCGTGCTCTTGGAATAATAGCAGATGCGATGCAAGACCACCTTGAGAAGAATAAATGACTGCCAGACAAACAGAAATTGAAGAAATTCTCAGGACACAAAAGATCAGCTCTGATAAACAAGATAGTAGAATACAGAAAGAGAAGGAAAACAAACCCCCATTTAGCCTGGATTGATTACAAGAAAGCATTCAACTCATTGCCCCATAGCTGGATGCAAAATGCTTGGAAACAACTGGAATTAAGATGAAAGGATGGAAGACTGAATTAGTGGTAAATGGTGAAAAGTTGGGCTAGCCACCCAGTTCACCACAAATCCCAGTGTGGCAATGAAGCAACACTGGTGTGGGCTCCGCTAAATGTTGTGAGGGAGTTTTGTAGAGGTAAGCCCCTGCAGACCCAGTAGGTTAACTCAGACCTGCTCTATGGTTGGCGCAAGTACATGCTGACCGGGGAAGACAGATAAGGCCCAGGAAGGGGATCAGGATTTGGTGCGCACTGCCACTGCCGAACTGGCTCCCCTACTAAGCCTGATATGCCTTCTTCCCCACCCTGTCACTGCCTCATTCCGCCCACTGAAACATTAGTCTGCACAAATGATTGTCTGTGGTGTTTTGTCTTATCTGAACTGTGAAACCATAGTTATAGCCAGCATTCTGGTTTCCACTATGTATGAGACAGAAGCCAATTGATAGACCTGAATATTGCGTGGATGGAAAACGGAAGCAGCTGCAAACATGGTTTGCCTGTTGTACTTGGAGAAGCTCAAAGCACAGCTTCCATTTGAAATTATGGATTCAAGCCCTCTGAGAAAGTAGGCCCACAAAAGCTCCTGCCACAATATATTCACTCAACTTGAAGATGATGCAAGATGTTGCTGTTTTTGCTGCAATAACTAATGCAGTCACCCCTTGGGAATTCTACCTAACAAAAACTTGCCTGAACAAAAACATATTTCTGCTTTAGTTGCTGGCTTCATTCAAAGCCTGACACACCAAACGATTGGTATTTGGTGCCTTGCTGGTCTCTTCCCAGGACAGATTAATCAGTGTGCCATAAGAGCAGGGTGTGTGGGACTTTGAGCATGGAGATTTGGGCTTCGAATCCTTACTTGGTTCTGGGTAACTTTGGATCAGTCACTAATTCTCAGCCTAACCTACCTGGCTATGAAGTTATAGTAAGATAACGCTATGTTAACCTGTTGCCCTGAGTTACTTGGTGAAAGGGCATGCTATGATTTGATTAAGTGAAACCAAGTGAGTTTTAACAAGGTGCCCTGCCTTTGAATGGCCCTGATCTTGGTGTCAGAGCCACCACAGCCTGGCAGGACTCAGGGTTTGTCTCCAGGTAACCTAGCAGAGAAGTTTAACAAACACTGGCTTATTTTTCAGTTTCTCTAGGGACACGAAAGACTAACAGATATTAAGGGGTGACAGAAAAATAATCATGCAGCCTCACAGCTCAGTATGTGTGGTGCAAAATGAATGGAAAGATTGGATTGCTATTTCTTCTGCACGATACATGGTGATAGAGGGAAGAAAAAATTGTTTAGATTATTGAAAATATATTCAAAATGAAGACCACTAAATTGAAATTCTGTGCACACTGTATGCAGTTTATAGTGCAAGCCTAGTTGTATCTACTCAAAAGTAAGCACCACTGAGTTCAATGGAACTTACTGCCAGAGAAATGTCCACAGGATCGCAGCCTATCTGTGTTTGCTCAGATGTTCCACTGAGTTCAACTGGACTTTCTCCCAAGTAAACATGAAGAGGACTGCAACCCTAGAAAAACATCTTACCTACAGGGCAGCTAAATTTGCAACAGCAGCACAATACAGGAAGACAAGGTTTGCGGAAATAAACGTTGCAAATTGTAAATGATCTTATTGAGGTTTTGGTTATCAACCCTCCCTTTCAGAGGGCTTGATATAGCCTCTTTTATTACGCCTTTACCTTACTGTTAACAAAATATCTTGTGTGGCCAATTCTCATATATTTTACTCTGATTTCACTGTGTTGCTGTTTGGTTAGAAAATAAATGAGCTGCTTTATTAACTCTCCGACAGGGTGGTAGCAGTTGTTGTCGCTTAAGGACACTTATGCATGCACCCGAATACTGTGTGGCATCATAACATCATGGTGTTGCCCTGAGTACCAAATGCCCTGGGTACGCCTCAAACTAGTGAGACTGTGCTCTGAACTGGGAAGGAAGTTATCAGGGGTTTATTATCTGGTTTAAGAGCTATTTTATAATGCAATCACCTGTGTTTTGCTTTCCTCCTTGTTTCACTTCTCCACCCTCTTTCTTTTTTCCTGCTTCTTTCAGAGTGTCCTTTTGTCTATTCTATGTCTCCTAGTGACCCATTTCACAGAATGACCACTGCTTCTAGTGTTGTGAGAGAGGGAGAAAAACTTCTCTCTCTCTCTCATTTTATACCGTTTTCCCCAAAATAAGACCTAACCCGAAAATAAGACCTAGTGTGTTTTTTGAGAATTGCTGAAATATAAGACCCACCCCGAAAATAAGACCTAGTTGTGATCAGGGCCGGGACGGGGGGAAGGTGTCCTCGGGCAGGGGCAGGTGGACAACGTGACCGGGAATGCTGCACTCCTGTACACGCCACCTAGAAAGCGCCTGCTGTGCTACCTTGGGCAGAGGACGCTGAGGAGGAGCTGAGGTGGGAAGCAGCAAGTGAGGCAACCCTGCCTAACAGGCTCTGAGGCTTTCCACACCTTCCAGGGAGTAAGTCCCATTAACTATAAAGGGACTGACTTCTGAAAAAAAAATAAGACCTACCCTGAAAATAAGACCTAGTGTGTTTTTTTTTGAGCTCCCCAAAATATGACAGTGTCTTATTTTCGGGGAAACATAGGTAAGTCTCAATCATGTCCCCACCTTAAGCCATTTCTGTCCAACTTTGAATATAAGCAACAGGGATCAAATGTATACACCTGTAGGCTGGGCAGAAACGGGTTAATTGCCTTTTCTCCAAACTAAAAAGCCCAAAATGCTGCAGCTTTACCTCAAAAGGAAGATGTGCCAGCCCTCTGATTACTTTTTGTTGCTCTCTTTTGTACCTTCTCTAGCTCTGCAATAACCTTCATGAGGTGTGGTGACTACAACTGTCATTGTATTTTAATTGTAGTTGCACCATGGATTTATACAGGGGCAATATAGTACAGTACTACCACTACCAACCTTATTCTCAATCCCTTTTGTAATGACAGAATTTGTGCAAATTCTGTGCACAGAATTTGCCTTCTTCACTATTGCTGCACACTTGGTTGATATTTTCACTGAGGTCACCATGATCTCAAGATCTTTTTCCTGATTCATCAAACTCATGCCTCTCTCTATGTGTGCATGACAATGCATGCTTGCATAAAACACTTCACGCATCTGAAGTGCATCTCAGCCCACACTGAGGCTACATCAAGACCCATGATCAAACCCATATGCTCCACATTATTTATGCCAGAATAGCTAACACCAATGGTTGTAAAAAAATGATTTCAAATCTCTAGTCCGCCCCTGAGGACAGTGTATTGAAAATGATGGTGGGGAGAGGAATCAACCCTAGTATCATGCCCCTGATTGCAATCACATTGTGGTAGTCAAAGAATGGCACAGGGACAACAAATCTGTGTTAAACTACAGTAGATAATCGCCTATAGTATGTGACATTTTTGCCAAGTAATCAAGTTCAAATTATCACTTCCCTTATCTCTGGGTCAATCAGAGGGCAGAGCCTTTCAACTCTGAACAGTTTCCTTTCTCAAGGGCAGACAGGCGCCAAGTTTCTCAAGCAGCAGGCAGGCACAGCTCCTTAAAAGCAATTTGTTAACCTTTTATTCTCCTTCCTTCTGCTGCAGCCTGGTTCCGCTTGGCAAATGCTTGCAAAGCAGGTCTGTTTTTTGAAACACCAGGATGGGACCCTCCTTCCCAGGCTACAATTCAGTGCACTATTACTTCAGAATAATACCCACGGAAAGCAGTGGGTCTACTTCTGAGTAAAAAGGGCTGCAAATATATGCAGCTGCATCTCTCTGCTGTGAATTGAATTGCACACTCCCAGTTATGTGTTATATGTTGTATGTAGAGCTTCTGGCTTAACACACCAGACACCTTAAAGGTGGATTTGATTCCTGGTTCTCCTGCAGTGGTTCCCAACCTTTTTCACTTGCATATCCCTTGGCAGCCCATTTCCATAAATTGTACCCTTCCTATTAGCAAAATGTTTGTAATTAGTAAGACAAGCCCTCATCTCCTCCATATGAAAGCCCAGACTTCATGTATTCATCAGATATTTTCTCTTTTCATCTGTCTGAAGAACAGAAGACTCTGCCTTTGCACTGTTTTGCACCAGAAGTGTGCTGAGAAATTCTGAGTGATTGATCACTTTCCATATTATGTTTCAGCTTTTTTACTGTGCGGGTTTTCAATCACTGGTTCATAGATGAACTGATGATAAAAAACTAGCTATTGATGGGGCTTTCACAGCCAACTAGCTACCTCCCTTCCTGCCTTGCTGGTCCTTGCAAGGCATTCTTGTCTTGCAAGGCATTCTGGAGCAAGAGAGTTTGTAAAATGTGCAAAGCCTGCACCTGCCTTTTTCTACCATTATTCCATTCTTTTTCAAGTACCCCTTAAAGGTTCTGTTGAGTGTCCCTGGGAGTACATGAATACCAGGTTGGGAACCACTGTTTTACTGGTATGTTGTTTACAGTGCACTTACTCTTATAGTGCTTATAAAAAGGTGATGAAGACCAGAATTTTAAAAGAATAAAAATGTATCTTATGATCTTTTACTATGTTTTTAATAAATTAGAGACTACAGTTCTTAGGTAAAAATTAGTGGTGGGTTATTTTTCAGGATCTGGCGTCGAGTAAAATCAGACAAAACTATAGTCAGACACCCCCCTAAGTTTAACCCCCGAGTTATCTGAGCGTCATAGAAAATTCCATGATTGTTGGCCCAAAACCTGCCCTCCATTTATCTGTGGGATCGACTTATAGGCGAGCTCCAATAGGCTTGAAGCTTCAATAGGCTTCAATAGCGCGCCCATTAAAAAGTGGTAATTCATCTCAAAACTGAATCTGAAATAACAATAAAAGAGAAACATTTTGTTTATGTTGTCTATTTCTAAGATTGTCTTCCCAAAACAGAAATCCTATTCCAAAACATAAATCCTATTTCTAGAGTTGTCTTCCCAAAAGGTTGACCTGAAACTTGCATGGTCTTCTTTTTAGAAAATGAGAGTTCCTGCTGTCCACTGACTTGTTTTTAAATTTACAGAGGAAAACTGCAAACTGTGGACCCTTTAACAGGTGCAACATGACCCATCTGCATTAAGTGCTCTTGACCTGAACATTCGAACCTAGCTTGGGCAAACTGAAATCACCCAGTCAAAAATTCTTTGCAAGAATCTCAGGCACTAGCAGTTGTTATGTGGCCAACTAGAAACTTGATAGGGGTGAACAGTGGATCATGCAATCTACAATCTGTCCAGCCCTGTTTTTATGAGCATTTGAGTTCTTCACACCTTTCTTGCTTTGGCCCTGAAATCTCTCTTCAGAGTTTAAGTAGAGTCAAGGCTTAGCCCTGGAATCAATTATCAGTGCCATGGCTAAGCCTTGTGAATACATGGAGTAATTATGACAGTGCCTTCAAGCATGTAAGGAGTGCTTTTCTCACACACAGATAAATACAACCAGCACTCACACACTTGAGATGGGGGGTGGGGTGGAAAAAGGCTTCTATGTTGACCTGAGGGTCAGCATTTAGAATTAAATGCTCTCTGCTAGTACCTCTCCCATCCATTATCAGGTGATGTTAGAAAGGAATGCTCTTTAATATAAAATTCACCTAGCTTTACCCACATCATGTGGAGATGCGCAAAGCAGCCAGCAAAAACCAGGGCTAGGCAAGTCCAGCGCAGCTAGACGCAAGTCGAGGCACGAGTCTCCTCTCCCATGACTCGACTCAAAAGTGAGTCCTAAGGGGGGCACTTTCCAAGTCACTCAGAGCATTTTTGCTACTTGAAAAGACTTGTGTCTCAAGTCGTTCCCTTTAAACACCTAGCCATGGAAAAAACTGGAGCTGCTGCTGGGTGTGTGTCTCTGTGTGGGGGGGAGTTCTCTTTAATCACTCCCCTGATGCCGCCATTCCATCTGTAATTAAGGTAGGAGGAGGTGGGATGGACTGCATGGGAGCAGGGACAGAAGTGGCAAGAGGGAGGAGGATCACACACAGCAGCTGGGAGACTTACCAGGATGACCCATTCCTTTGCAGCTCTACTCAGAAGTAGTTGTATTTGGAAAACGTGATAGCTATGAACCACCTCCTCCCCCTTCCTGGGCTTCTCCAGCCAATTCTAAGGCAAGAACCCCCTTGGGCTTCTGCCCTACTTCAGCCCAAGAAAATATCAGACCGCCAATCCTTCATCCAATAACACAGGCCTACAAAATTGAGGGTCAGAAAAGCTTTTCCCAAACTTTATGGTGGTTTGATATGAATTTGAGGTGCTGATTCCAAAAATGGCATCCGTTTTGCCCTATCACGTCTAGTTTTGGAGATATAGTATAGCCTCATTAAGTGAATGTTTCAAGCAGCTTCCTCATGAGGAAGCTGCTTGAACCATTCACTAGAGGCTAGGGCGTGTCTCCAAAACTAGACATGACGGCAAAATGATGCCATTTTTGGAATCACCACCCAAATATACCCAGGAATTGGTGTAACGTTTAAGGAAGCAAAATGCGTGTTGGCCTGTGTAATCATCGGTTCTTTCAGAGATGGGCAAAAGAGCCTGATCTCGCTCCCTCCCCTTCCCTGGGCTTCTTCAGTCAATCCCAAGGCAAGAACCCCCTTGGGCTCCTGCCCTACCTCAACCAAAGAAAATATCAGAACGCCCAATCTTCATCCAATTATAATTGGTTCTTCCAGAGATGAGCCAGAGAGCCTGCTCCCGCCTCCCACCTCCTATTTGTTGCAAAAGCAAAATATTAACCCTTCCCTGCCCCTGGGCTAGAACTTCCCTGATGCTTGCCTGGTTTGAATTATGGCTCCATGAGGTCTTTCATGCTGTGAAAAGAGCAAGCAAGCACACCCAGACACAGACTCGAGTCTGCGTGTGTGGGGATGAGTGCTGAATCAAGGAGCCCTTGACTCGAGTGTTTTGTCGAGTCTTCTACATGCATGACTTGAATGTACATGAGTCAGCAAAAAGTGTGCATTTTCATGACTCGAACTCAAGTCACCTGAGTTCCCATTCCTGGCAAAAACAAGGACCACAATAAAATAATACGGAATCAATAAAACAGTAGCAACAAAAACAGCAAAAATAACCCAGAGGAAGAACAGCATCACATAAATCACAGAATTTTTAAAAACTTGTGGGAATAAATGTTTTTACACAGCAATTCTTAAACATCGTCAAAGAGAGAGCTACAGAGGCAGGGAGTTCTACATGCTGGGGGCCAACACAGAAAAGGCCTCCTTCCATGACTCCCCCCCCCCCCCCCATCTAACATCAGAGACTGGTACAATGTGAAAAAGAACTTCTCCAGATGACCACCATGGATGCCGAACTAATAAGACTAGTTAATAGAGAATGTTTCACTTGATCACAGCCCAATCTTATCCATTCTTTCCTGAGAGTAAGCCCCATTGACTCTAATGGGACTTACTTCTGAGTAGACATACCTAGGATTGGGCTGCCAGTGGTTCCCAAACTTTTCAGAGGCCCTAGAGGCAGCTGCCAAGGGGTGTGGCTATAACAGTGATTGGGCAGCAGTGCCCCCCAACAGCAGCTGGTTTAACCCTTGATGCACATAGCCTAATCTGCCCTGTCAGTTTCACAACCCAACAAAAATTGTGCCAGGAACCACTGGTGGGTTCAGGCCCCACAGTTTGGGAACCGCTGGACTAATTTATGGAGGAGGATGGATGCGTCAACAGCTGTTAGCCAAGGCAGACAAGTGAAACCTGCAGAGTCAAAAGCTGTACTGCGTACTCCTGAACACCAGGTATTGGAGGGCGGACAGCAGAACAGGCTGCTGACGTTCTCCCCCCGCCCCTCCCCGGGTGCAGAACTGGAAGGATGTCACGGAGCTGTCGCGATTGTCGCTGGAACCCTTTGCAGCCACATCCAGACCGCCTGCTCAGCTGGTGCAGCCCGCCTCCGTCCCGCCAGCGCTTGCTCGCAGCGCTTCTCAGCTCCTCCAGCTGGATGCGGGCGGGGAAGACCGAGGAGCGGTGCCTACCTCCACTTCATCCTGCCGCTCCCGGTGCATGGCGCTGCAGGCGAGCCCGCTGCTGCTCCGCAGCCGCTTGGCCAGGCGCTCGGGCCAGACTGAGCAGCAGGGGACGGGCCCAGGAGACCCCACCAGGCTGCCTGGCTTTGCTTTCGCTTTCGTTCTGGTCTGTGCCCAGAGCCCGCCCGGCTGAGATGGACGGGCAGGCCCGCTGGACCTGGAGCTCAGGGAGCAATGCAACCAGAGGCGGCGCCAGAGCGGGGAGAGACCAGTGCTCCCCCCCCCCCCGTCTCCTGCTGGACTTTTAGGATAAGGCACCTTTCACCCACTCGGAGTGCTGCTTTTTTCCAGCTAATTTCAACCTGATCTAATTTCCACTGGTGTTTAGGATGGGAGCACTGATGTGTCTTCATTTAGAGCGACTGCAAAGTTTGCTCCCCTGCAGTGCACTTTGCTCCCTCCGTCCAGTGCATTATGCAATGACGTGTTTCTCAGTTAGCATCAGTTCCATGATTTACCTTTATACACTCTTTCCCCTTTTTTAAAAGGCTCACCGCTTCCTATCTAGCTCATTTACAGCCCAATCCTATCCACACTTTCCTGGGAGAAAGCCCCATTGACTCTAATAGGACTCACTTCTGAGTAGACATGCCTAGGATTGGGCTTTTATTGTGGCATTCAGTAGAAAAACAGCATTTTATATACAGTAGTGCTTTTGAACATTCAAAGCACTTCACATGTCTTGATGTTTTCTTTACAACAATCCTGTAAGTTCTGATATCACCATACTACAGCTGGAAAGAGCGGAGGCCGAGATCAAGTCTAGATCAGTGCTTCTCAACCAGTGGTATGGGTACCAACAGTTGTACTTGAGGTGGTGTCTGGTGGTACTTGGGGGACCCCTGAATACCTGCCTCCCAGCAGTAAGACCAGGAACGCAACACAACAAACAGCAGTAGGAGGCTCAGCTCCATGGGCAGAGCTCCAAAGCATGCTTTCCCACACTCAAAAAACTCTTCCCGTCCACCCTGAGCCTCTTATGAGTGTTTGTTGTGTTGCATCTGGCTTCTGAACCCGAAAGTACTGGCGATGATGTCATCTCCAGTTACTTCTGGTGGTACTTTGAATAGGTGGACCATGTGAAGTGGTACAGTAGGGAACAAACATTGAGAAACACTGGTCTAGATATCAAATGAGGTTGATATGTTTAGGGATGATGCTACACTAGGCAGGTGTCTCAAATGAGATACACTAGAGTCAGAAGGGTTTCTCCCTCTTTGTTATGATTCTAAAATTCCCCACTCTCCTGTCACTGTAAAAGACCAAGTGGCACAGTTCCCCTCCCTTCCTGCCACCTCATTTTCTTGATGAAGACTAGGGACCTGTCGCCTTTTTTGCTTATGAAATATTGTGAAACAACATATGTGCCAATAGTGCTGTCTCTAAATAATAAATGTAAGTAAATGGGTTTTGCTTGGACTGCCTATAATTTAAATATAGTTGCATTGATACTAATTCTTACTTAATATTCTGTTTCACTGTAGATTATTTCTGATATTTTATTGCTATTTTGACATGAGGGATGCAAACATCATCACGCTGTACAAGAACAAAGGTGACAGGGGTGACTGCAACAACTACCGCGGCATCTCTCTCCTTAGCGTTGTAGGAAAGCTGTTTGCCCGAGTTGTACTAAAGAGGCTCCAGGTACTTGCAGAGAGCGTCTATCCAGAATCGCAGTGTGGATTCCGAGCCAACAGGTCCACCACTGATATGGTATTCTCCCTTAGACAACTGCAGGAGAAATGCAGGGAACAACGACAGCCACTCTTTATAGCCTTCATAGGTCTCACAAAGGCTTTTGACCTGGTCAGCAGAGACGGCCTCTTCAAGATTCTCCCCAAGATTGGATGTCCACCCAGGCTCCTCAGCATCATCAGATCTTTCCACAAGGACATGAAGGGCACTGTTGTCTTCGATGGCTCCACATCAGACCCTTTTGACATCCGAAGCGGAGTGAAGCAGGGCTGTGTTCTTGCACCAACCTTGTTTGGGATTTTCTTCGCTGTCCTGCTGAAGCAGGCCTTTGGAACTGCAACAGAAGGCATCTATCTCCGGACCAGATCAGACGGAAAGCTCTTCAACCTCTCCAGACTGAGAGCAAAATCCAAAGTCCAGCTGAAATGTCTGCGTGACTTCCTCTTTGCCGACAATGCAGCTGTCACTACCCACTCTGCCAAAGATCTCCAGCAGCTCATGGATCGTTTTAGCAAGGCCTGCCAAGATTTTGGACTGACAATCAGCCTGAAGAAAACACAGGTCATGGTTCAGGATGTGGACTCACCTCCCTGCATTACAATCTCTGAGCATGAACTGGAGGTTGTCCATGACTTTGTGTACCTTGGCTCAACGATCTCCGACACTCTTTCTCTCAATACCGAGCTAAACAAGCGCATCGGTAAAGCAGCTACCACGTTTTCCAGACTCACAAAGAGAGTCTGGTCCAACAAGAAGCTGACGGAACATACCAAGATCCAGGTCTACAGAGCTTGTGTCCTGAGTACACTTCTGTACTGCAGCGAGTCATGGACTCTTCGCTCACAACAGGAGAGGAAACTGAGCGCTTTCCACATGCGCTGCCTCCGACGCATCCTCGGCATCACCTGGCAGGACAAAGTTCCAAACAACACAGTCCTGGAACGTGCTGGAATCCCTAGCATGTATTCACTGCTGAAACAGAGACGCCTGCGTTGGCTTGGTCATGTCGTGAGAATGGATGATGGCCGGATCCCAAAGGATCTCCTCTATGGAGAACTCGTGCAAGGAAAGCGCCCTACAGGTAGACCACAGCTGTGATACAAGGACATCTGCAAGAGGGATCTGAAGGCCTTAGGGATGGACCTCAACAAGTGAGAAACCCTGGCCTCTGAGCGGCCCGCTTGGAGGCAGGCTGTGCAGCATGGCCTTTCCCAGTTTGAAGAGACACTTTGCCAACAGTCTGAGGCTAAGAGGCAAAGAAGGAAGGCCCATAGCCAGGGAGACAGACCAGGGACAGACTGCACTTGCTCCCGGTGTGGAAGGGATTGTCACTCCCGGATTGGCCTTTTCAGCCACACTAGACGCTGTGCCAGAACCACCTTTCAGAGTGCGATACCATAGTCTTTCGAGACTGAAGGTTGCCAATACAATTGCTATTTTAACATTTTATTTTGTAATCAGCCTTAGAAACCTTATGGCCAAAAGGAAAGATAAAAATTGCTTTAAATAACTAACTTTTTGCTGTCAGAAATTTCTCAGATCGAGTTCCAGAGTGCTGTACTGGAAACAGTGAAACTTCCATGGAAGAGCCCCAGGTCAAATCCCTGTTCACTCCACTGAGTAACCCTGAACCAATCATGATTTCTTGGTGGACAATAGAAGCCAATCACATATACTGCTCTGAGCTCCTTGAGAGAATGGTGGGAGGAAAATATAACTTAGGACAACAGCTCAATGATCAGAAAGTCATTGCTAGGCAAAGAATCCAAGGATACTGAAGCTAAGAAAGTCGTTCAGGGCTTAGAGAGTTGGTCAAGATTACTAGATTGGTGGCAGCATTAATTCCAAATAGTCATAGGATTGCATTGTCCAAACTGAGACCTTTTCAATAGTTCTGCCAAAAGCAGGCCCTACTTTATCACAAACAATCACCACTACTTTTAACCTCACTAAGATTCCATATGCATCAATGAGGCAAAGTGGAATCAACCTAAGGGGGTGTTAGAAGACCAAAACCCACTTGAGGTGTAGTGGCCACCTTGAGAGGACCATAAAACATTGCCAAGTTCAATATAGGGCAAGTTTCTGATATCTATAACAGTTATGTGCAAGCATTTAAGCAGATGCAGGTTCTCTCCCTCCTCCCCCCAATGTCAAACTTGTACATTTTTCTCCCTTTGATACTGCTACTGAGGGTTCTCAACAGGAACAGAGAGCTGACATTCATTCAGATGTGTATCCTCTCCATTAGAGAGCAGCACAACCTCACATAATGGACTGTCATAATGTGTTGAGTTCATGCTATGCAAATGTGCACTTTTGTTTCTTCCAGAAACACGGCAATTGTCTGAAGGTAATACCACCCCAGGGCCCATTAGTGTTCCTTGTGACACACAAATTTATGGTGGCTTGGTGGTTTGGTGTGGGATTTAGAGTCACTAAATAACATACACACAGGAGAAAAGTCAAAAGGAGGCTTTTATTTATCTCATGAGATGGGAGACTATATAATCAATGTCAAATCATGTAAGGAACTCTCTCCCCTAAGGGAAGGCACCAACAGCATGTATAGAAGCATATAGCAGTAACAATGTTGTCCAACAGTTAGTGACGAATGCAAACAATGTGCCTGGTATGCTGGTTTTAGTGTCCTCTGCAAAGATTTTTTTAGAGCGGGTGCAAAGACTTAAGGAATGTGCTCAGAGGGGAATGGACTAGTAGTTCCTGGTGACACAGTGTAACAACATGGGGTTGCCCAGGAGATGGAGGAGCCGCAGGGCGCAATCCTAACCCCTTATGTCAGTGCTTTCCAGCCAATGGGTGCCAATGGGACATGTGCTGCACCCTGCAGTTGGGTGTTACTCACAGAGGCCTCCTCAAAGTAAGGGAATATTTGTTCCCTTACCTCAGAGCTGCATTGCTCTTATGTCAGTGCTGGAAAGCACTGACATAAGGGGTTAGGTTTGCACCCACAGTCTTTCATACCAAACCTGTGTGATATTTTCCTACATAACACTTCAGAAAAATGCAAGGTGCAGCCACCTGGTATTCCACCAGTGTACAAGTATGAGTGGTTACCTTAAGCCACAGATTGGTAGGGGGTGCCATCCTCTGTCTGTTCATTCATTTTAACTACTTCTCTTCCCCCCCCCCCAGACTGGAAAAGAAAGAGAGGGAAGGAATGGAAGAAGTATAAAGGAGAGTAGTATGCCAAGGAAGTAGAGTGAGGATGATGTAGACCTTGTGTCCTGGCAGCAGAGAACCATCCTGAGGCCAGCTGAGATTAAAACAAAAACACACAACTATGATGAGGGAGAGAAAGAATCTCTATCTGCTAACAAAGTAACTAGTGTTATTGGAGTCAAAGTATTTATTGAACATCATTATAGGCAGAACAGCATCTGAAAAACATGAAAGTGAGGTTACCAATTATCTCATTGCAGCAGAGTTTTTGTGCCTTTGCTCACTGTATGACAAAGTAGAAGAGGAGCAAGTGTCAGCGTGGTCTGGTTGCACCAGTGATATCACTGTCTGTGGTGGAATTTGCTAAGCTACAGGAGCTTGTCTGTAAGCAACCTCACAGAGGAACAGATGGAATCACATTGGGCACTGCTGCCAGGCAGGCTGTGGGCTTCCCTCGTGTCTGCACAACTGGACATGAGATGGATCCTGTGTGCCCTTGGTGGAAAGCTGCCTGTGGAAAGCAAAGAAAAACAATGAGAGCATAACAAGGAATAGATAGAAGCAACATATGGTCAAGATGCATATTCAGTGTTTGTATGTGAAAATTGTGCCATCTGAGTGCACATGCAATAGTGCCTTGTTGAGGGTAGAGAGTTCAGTGCCCCATCTCCCACTTGGCCATGGCCAGCCCACGGGTCCGCCCACTGCCAGTTCTCCCCCACCTTGGAATGCCTGATTTGGCCAGTGCAGCCTTAGTGCAGCAGGACTCAGGTCAGGACTCAGCCTCCAGAGGCCAGCACATGGATGTGCGCTGGCCTCCCTCCTCACTTGGTGGGGCAAATGTGCCTTACAGCACATTTGTGACACTCCCTGGCTGGTGTAAGAGACTTACACCACTCCAGCACAATCTCTAGATTGCGCTTTCAATGAAATTCCACTGATTGGTTGGCAGCCTTCAGTCTCAAAAGACTATGGTATAAGCCAGGGGTGTCCAAACCTGGGTGTCCTCAGGCACTCCCAATCTGGCCCTCAGGGAGCCTCCAGTCTCCAATGAGCTTCTGGCCCTCTGGAGATTTGTTGGAGCCCACACTGGCCAGATGCAACTGCTCTCAGCGTGAGGGCAACTGTTTGATGTCTCACGTGAGCTGTGGATGAGGGCTCCCTCCCTCCCTCCATGAGGGCTGCTTGATGTTTCACATCTGTGATGCAGTAGTGGCAGCAAAGGAAAGTCCAGCCTTGCTTTGTACAATGCCTTTTATAGGCCTTGAGCTATTGCAAGACCTTCATTCATTCATATAATTTCATCTTTAATATATTCATTTATGTAAACGTATGTAAATTTATTCAAATTTTAAATGTAAATTAATTCTTCCTTCCCCCCCCCCGGCTGCTGACACAGCGTCAGAGGGATGATGTGGCCCTCATGCCAAAAACTTTGGACACCCCTGATCTATAACAATGTTTCTCAAACTGCGGGTCAGGACCAACAGGTGCGTCGTGAGCCAATTTTACGTGGGTCCCCATTCATTTCAATATTTTATCTTTCATATATTAAACTTGATGTTACCACGGCATGTGACTGCATTTGGGGAAATGTTACAGATTTGTTAACAGGCTACACTGTATAGGCTTTTAACAAGGTCAGTAAATGGGACTTACTCCTGGGTAAGTGTAGGTAGGATCACAGCCTTGGATTGTTAAAAATTTTCCTGCTTGATGACGTCACTCCTGGTCATGACATCACTTCTGGTGGGTCCTGACAGAGTCTCATTCTAAAAAGTGGGTCCTGGTGCTAAAAGTTTGAGAACCACTGATCTAGAATGCTGGCACTGGAATGAAAACTTGAGTGTCTGGTCAGGGCCAGGGACGGATCCGCATTTGTGTTTGGGGGGGAGGCATGAGCACTGCCGACTCCAGAGCCCAGGTCAACCAGGCAGGTTGGCCTGGGCTCCAGGTTGAACTCCGTGTCCTCTGTGGCTGAGGTCTGCTGGGCAGGTGGACCTGGGCTCCCGCCTGGACTCACAACCCAGATCTACCTGCCAGGTAGACCTGGGCTCCCATTCCGCCTCTCCCAGGCTGGTAGACCTGGGCTGCCAGCAGTGCTTGGACTGCCAGGCGCCCCTCCCCTCTGGCGTCAGACTGGGGGGGACACCCACGGCCCCCCTTGGAGCCAGCCCCGGTCAGGGCCGCTTCAGGGTCCAGCCCCTTTGGAGGGAGGGAGTCGGAAGCCTGCAGACTAGTGGCTGTCAGAGGAATTCTCGCTCTTCTCCCTCCCACCTCTCGCGAGACTTCCCGCCCGTTGGGCCGGCCCGCCCTTCTTGTCCTCAGGAGCAAAGTTCGGCCCCGCCGCCTTTGGGAAGCGCTGGAGTTCTCGCGAGAAGTCAGGAGCCCCTGCACTGGAAGCGGCGATGGCGGCACTGGCGGGCTCCCCCTCAGCCAGCCTCACTTCCTTGGCGGCGGCGGTCCCCAACCCCGCTCCGGTGCCGGCGGGTCCGCCTGGCTACAGGCACTTTGAGCCGGAGGCGCTGGGGCTGAGCCCCGGCTGGAAGCTGACCAGCTACGGGGAGCTGCGCGGCTGAGGCTGCAAAGTCCCCCAGGAGACCCTGCTCAGGCTCCTGGAGGGACTCGGCGGGCCTCGCGCAGGACTGGCCGGGGCGGGCGAGGTGGTGGCCGGCAACGCCGCCGCCCCCACTCTCGGTGAGGCTCGCTCGGGAGGGGCTGGTCCGTCGTGCGTGGCCTCGGGGGAGGCCTCAGAGCTGGGACTACAGTGCGGCAGAAAGAAGCCACGATCCTGTCCACACTTACCCGGGAGTAAGCCCCATTGGCTGTAATGGGACTTGCCTCTGAGTAGACATGCAGCGGATTGGGCTCTGAGGCTGTAATCCTGTCCACACTTACTGGGAGTAAGCCCCATTGACTGTAATGGGACTTACTTCTGAGTAGACATGCAGAGGATTGGGCTCTGAGACGGTAGAGTCCTGAAGGGGTCAAACAGGCTGTGAGTCTGGAATGCCTTTTTTAGGCCTTTTAAAAACTATATATAAGTTTTTGGACATATACAAATCTACTTTTATAGATTTTCCGCTTGCAGGAAGTGTTTTCTTTTGTTTTTTAAGCTATAGGGGAGCCTCTACCAAGCTAATGGTCTGAGCCACAAACTAGAATGCTCCTCTGGTTCCAATCTTGCCTCTGCTTTCAGCTCATTAAGTGTTTTAAAATGTCATCCTTGCTTGCAGCAGGGATGTGCGGTGGGTGGGGAGGCAACTGAGGCAGAGCCTCCCCCCAGCCCTTCTAAAATTGCCGATGCCGTACCATGTGAGGTGCTCGAGCACACTCAACCCACGTGTGTGCGTTGACTGTGCTCAAGCACCTCACACGATGGCAGCATTGCTTTTCAAAGGACTGCAGGGGGGAGGCTCTGCCTCACTTCATTGCACGTCCCTGGGTTGCAGTTTTGTTCTATTACCTCATGACTCTGCTGTCTTATTCCTACCTCAGTTTACTGCATATATATAAACCTGACCTGAAGGTTCTTTGGTGCATCCAAGGAATTGCTTGAGGTGTGACTATTTCTGGGGGTTCTGCAATGCTTGTGATCTTGCATGCAGGCATTGGAATGGATTCCTGTGTGATTCCCTTAAGACATGGAGGACTCTCCCTTGTTCAGACCACGGACTTCTTTTACCCATTGGTAGAGGACCCCTATATGATGGTGAGTATTGTAGGAAAACGCATGTGTTTTTTTTTTAAGGGATAGGGGTTTGATTGTTCAGAAGGAAATGAACTATGTTGTGGAACCTGGTTCGTTTGAGGAGGCAGCAAGTTTGGGGATTGAGGTTCATGGAACCTTGCATGTCATTGTTCTTATTCAGTGTATGTTGTTGCATGTCTCGGAACTAGGGCCGCATTGCCTGTGCCAATGTGTTGAGTGACCTCTACGCCATGGGCATCACAGAGTGTGACAACATGCTTATGCTGCTGAGTGTGAGTCAGAAAATGACTGAGGAGGTGAGAAGCACTCTGTCATTTTTCTACAAAATACTTTACATAATATCAAACAGAATATTTTTGTATACAATTGAATATTCTGTATGTGATTACAGTAGAAAAGGTTTGTGAAAAAGGAACTATACTTTGTACATGCTTGGAAACATTAATAGTTTAGCAGGGTTTTTGATTCCAAACAGTTGGGAAAGCCATTGGTAGAGCTGCTTTTCTGTTTGCATTTTCCATCAGCACTTCTGTATGTAGGGTTGAGGAGCCTCTGGAGGTAGAGCAGTAATTGAAACAATGGTTTGTCAATTTAGATATCATTGAAAACAAAAGTGGACGTAAATTCACTTCAAACCATGTTTTCTTAAATTCTGTTTTTCCAGCCAATTGCAAACAATAGCTTGTCAGTCTGGGCATCCTCTTAAATCATAGCTAAGTACCCATAACCATTGTCTGATTTGGTGTCTGAACTGAATATCTGTGGCCAAATCAACTTGCAGTTCAGGTTTTTGTATTGCTGTTATTGCTGCAGAGCCCCTCGCCGTGGAAAAAGGCAGACAGACTTTAATATCCCAGGCTCAATTTTCCACAAGAATCCTAGGAACTGCAGGTAATTCCCTGACCCCTTTACTGTACCCTTCACTTAGGAGCGGGAGAAAGTCATGCCATTGCTGATCAAAGGCTTTCGAGATGCAGCAGAGGATGGTGGCACTTCAGTAACTGGAGGGCAGACTGTCTTGAATCCTTGGATCATTGTTGGAGGGGTTGCAACTGTTGTATGTCAGCCCAATGAGTTCATCATGTGAGTATTTGGAATCTCATTAGTGGGAGGGAGTTGAGATAACAAGTGACATGATTCTGGTTGTATGTGAAGAAGAGAAAATTAATCATGTTGCAGTATCTGCTGAGAGGTGAAAAGGGTGCTTGCAAGACTACAGAATTTTTGAGTTTGAGCATGGAAAACAGAAAACAGTTGAACTAGGGATTGTTCATATCATTTAAACAGGAGGAAGTTTAGTAGAGGTAGGGACTGGCAAATTCTCTTATCTGTTCCAAGCTGAATAGTACTGCTGCTTGTGCCAGCATCATGGTAGGCGGGGCCAAAGAATGGTCTGAAGGCACATAATGCAATCTGCTACCGAAGATAAGCAGGACTGACCTTGAGAGTTACCTGAATGGAGAACTGCATGAAAGCCAAATACAAATTGATCTGAGTTCTGTTGCTTTTAATTCCAGGCCAGACAGTGCTGTTCCAGGGGATGTCCTTGTACTGACCAAGCCACTGGGGACTCAGGTGGCTGTGAATGCTCACCTGTGGCTAGATAATGTAAGTGCTCATCTGTGGGGAAACATTTGTGTTCTTGAAGATTATATTGCATGGGGGTGAGGGAATACTTGTTTATAAAGAGGGGAAATTAATTGTTGCAAATATTGTCAGACTTGGTAGATCCAAGATTAGTACAGGCCTCAGTAAGGCAACTTTGGAATATTCCTACCCTTGAAGCTTGCTACCTGAGGTGAGGATAATAAGTTGGAAGGGCCCAAACCTGCAGATTTCAATATCCACAGCTGTTCCAGGAATGGAATCTCCACAGATGACATGGGACACTTGTACATGTTTACCTGGAAGTAAGTCCCATTGAACTAAATGGAACTTAGTTCTGAGAAGGCTTCTATAGGATTGCAGTGCATAGATCTTTTTCACACATGCTCTGCCAAATCAGGTTTCCTCCGTCCTGTACTTGTAACTCTGATTTCTTTGGTTTTATATGCAGGGCTTTACATTTGTTTCTGTTGAACATCACCTTGTTGGTGCTTGCTAAAATAATTTTTACTCCGAATTCAGTCTTCCAGGGTGTAAGCTATCACACCCAGCTTTGTATCTTCTGCAAGTTTGGTCAAACATCCTCTCTACCCCAGGGGTGTCAAACTCATTTCATACAGAGGGCCGAAGTTAGCATTCAGGGCTCCAGCAGAGGGCTGGAAGTGATGTCATTAAGCAGAAAGTGACATCATTAAACAGCTAATGACTGGAAATCAGACCCTGTTCTCATATAGAAACTCATTAACTACAAATTTCAAAAGAGAAAGTTTGCAAATCTTGATCATAAAACCCAATTTTCATGTGGGCTACCATTTCAGCTGTAACACTTCAGCAGCTGAGAGCCTGCGGGCCGGATAAAAAGCTTCCGGAGGCCGCATTTGGCCCCAGGGCCTTATGTTTGACACCCCTGCTCTACCCCACCAACCAGATAATTTATAAACATGCTGAACAGCAAGTACCAGAAACTGCCCTTTTGGTATTCTACTCAATACCTCCCTCCAGGTTGAGCAGTGTTCACCAAAAATGGTTGTTCAACTAGCTTTGAATTCATCCATCAGTAGTACCATTGAGCCCACATTTTATCATTTTATCCACAAGGATGTCCTAGGAGGCCTTGTCAAATGGTTTGCTGAAATCAAGGTATAGTATGTCTGAGGCATCCCTGTGGTCTACTAGCAGTGGTTCCCAAACTTCTGACTGGCGGCTCCCTTGACCTACTGGGCCATTAGGGTTACAATCCTATATATTGTATAGGGTGGCTGGTTTTCTGCAAGGATTCCACCACTCCCCTGGATGGTTTCTGTGGTTCCCCAAGAGAGCCACAGCTTACTGTTTGGGAACCACTGGTCTACTGGGCTAGTCACTCTGTCAGAGATTAGATTTGTCTGGCACATTGAACTGTACTGGTTTGGTAGGAGACTAAGAGGTCTCTAGAACTAAATTTGAGCACTAGATCTACTTCTTAGATTCTCTTTTGTATTCTAGCCCGAGCGGTGGAATAAGATTAAGCTGGTGGTCTCCAGAGAAGATGTCGAGCTGGCTTACCAGGAAGCCATGTTTAGTATGGCCATGCTGAATAGGACAGGTAGGAGGAACGTGGAATATGTTGCTTGACCTGTACCACCTCTATCTCAAAGGGTTTACACTGCTGTGGCAACAAATGATATGCATTTCTTCTAACTGTTGTAATGAGGTACAAAGAAGTATGTAATGGTCTTTATTGTCCAGCCATAGTCTTGAAACTTCTTCAACATTCTTGGTGTTTGCGTGCCAAGTTCTTTTTTTAAGGGGAATTACACCAAGGCTGCAGTCATAAGCAAACTTATCCTGAGAGTAAAGCCCACACTGGGACTTCCAAATAGAAATGCATAAGATGGCACTGTGTGTGTAAGATGCTTAATAATGCATATTTAGCTCTTCCTATATACTGTACTAGTTATCTTTGTACAGACAGTAACTGACTTGTATCTCCTGCCAAAAAGCTGCTTTTGACATGAAAGTAACAGCTGCAATGTCTAAAATCCTATGGCAGGGTGATTAACTTGGGATTTTTGTTGACCTCCATAAAAGTCTGTGATTGAGAAAGAAACTCATGCAAATTATTTCTGTCTGAAGTGATTTGCAATGGCTTTTTGGACGCATATTTTGCATCCACATCTAGCTCTATTAAGACCATGGATCTAATTGAATGTGAATTTGCTCCATCTTATAAGTAGGTTTGAAGGCTGTACTCCTACTGTATTTGTGCTGTTAGCACCAATCTCAAAGAGCCAATTTTTGATAGACCCTCACTGATGGAGGAAGTTGACACTGTTAGTAGTTTTTGTGTTGCCTGAAGTGTATATATAGTTGACAAAGGAGCAGTTGAATCTGAATTATCACTTGTGTCTATAAGTTTTGCTTTCTTCCCACAGCTGCCAGTTTGATGCACACTTTCAATGCTCATGCTGCCACAGACATCACAGGCTTTGGGATTCTAGGCCATGCACAGACTTTGGCCAAGCAGCAGCGCAATGATGTGTCCTTCGTCATCCACAATCTGCCTATCATAGCTAAGATGGCTGCTATCAGCAAAGCATGTGGCAACCGCTCTAGGCTCTTGCAGGGAACATCCCCAGAGACATCTGGTAAAAAGGATACTTCAGCTACAGTTTAAGGGGTTTGGAGGGAGTTTAATTTGTAAATGATCTTAACTTGCTTTCTTCTGTGACAGGAGGGTTGTTGATCTGTCTTCCTCGGGAGCAGGCTGCCCGCTTCTGTGCTGAGATAAAATCTCCCAAATATGGAGAAGGACACCAAGCCTGGATCATTGGCATTGTGGAGAAGGGCAACCAGACCGCTCGCATCATTGACAAGCCTCGAATAATTGAAGTGACACCCCGTGGAGCCAGTGCCTCCCCTCAGGATAACAATTCTAGTGCTAGCCCTGAAGCTGCCTCATGAGGTGGCAAAATGGCTTTCTTCTGTCCATTGTAGGCTTTGGAGCTGAATAGTGCAGCCCATTAAGATTCTGGGTCAACATGCATTTGCCTACTATAGCACAAAGATCCCCAGGGTTTGAGGTTAGCAGCTGGTTCCTTCCTCTTGTCTGATAATGTATTTAGTTTTGAAAGCATTTCCTGCGAGCAGGTGAATTGCTGGCACTGTTGATTTGGAGAAGATGGTAACTTGAATTATTTATTGGAATAATTCTGCCTGTTCTTAAGCTCTCCCAGCTTTTGGTCAGACTGAGCAGCTGGTCCAAAAGGAGGGTGAGTGACTTAAAGCCATTTGGTTGGGCTAGAGGCCTCTCCTCTCTTCATGAAGCACCTCCCTTAAAACCCAGCTATGGGCCTGGAGGAGCTGAGGATCTCTAGAGGAGCAGCACCAAGCTCAGCTTTATGGATTGTTCCTTGGGTTGTAAATTATTGGTGATTTGAATAAATAAAAAGTTGATTTCTACAGATGTGGGACTTGGTTGGGAGGGTGGAGTACTTGTAGTGTTAACAATGAAGGGATAGGCCTGGTAAAAGTAGAAAAGTCACTATGGCGATCTTGAACTTTGTTTTAATTGACTTTAGATAAAAGTAAGAGTCATGCAGTGGCTCTTTATGCTGCAGAAAGATTGGTAACTAACCACAGTAAGCAATTTCAGCTGAGAACAGCTCTTACAAAGTTGAGGAAAAACTGTTTGCTTTTTAGTCTGTCTCTTATCACAGCTTGGGTGAGAAATGTTTAATATCATCTGAAGGCATAGTCAAGCCAGCCTACAAGATTCTTTACGTGGGAGGTGAGAATTAGCAGTCCTTATACTAACCTTAAAATGAGAAACAGAATATCCATTTGTGCTTATTACCTAAAGAAATGGCCTGGTGTCCCCCACATCCAGCAAACTACAAACATTAAGATTGTTTCACACAAACCAGGAACAGTGCAACCCAAAGCTGCTAGTGTAGCCAGGCCCTGAAGGGCAGCAGCAGGCTCAACCACTCATGGGAGGAAAAAAGTTAAATCACATACAGGTAGTGAGCAAACCAGTCTTTTTGCTCCAGGGTCTACTCTTAGCAGCTCTTGTTAAGGCAATGTAGCAAAAGCAAATCAGATGGCAACTCTCCATTCTTCATTGATGTCACTGGATACAGTCCATGACATGGATTTGTAGAGTGTCCATGTCTGGAGCTCTATATTGGCACTTGGGACAACAGTAGTCAGGTTGTTCATCTGCAATGCTCTGTCTTCGTCCTGTTATATGCTGGTGATGGAATGGTGCAGTACCCATCAGGAAAGCTGGATGGGAAAGAAAGGCAAGTGATTAACAAGCTGAGGCCCCCCCCCCAGCAAGCAAGACTATTTATGCACTGCACCCTTGCTCTGATAGTAAGTACTCATTCTAGATTGGGGTGGCCCAGGACTCAATGCGGCCCACTGAGAGCCCCCAATCTCCAATGAGCTCTGGCCCTCCAGAGACTTGCTGGAGCCTGCGCTGGCCTGACGCAACTGCTCTCAGCGTGACAGCCAACTGTTCGACCTCTTGTGTGAGCTGTGGCACAAGGGCTCCCTCCACTGCTTGCTGTTTCATGTCTGTGATGCAGCAGTGGCAGCCAAGGAAAGGCTGGCTTTGCTTTGTGCAAGGCCTCTGAGCTATTGCAAGACCTTCATTTATTCATTCATATAAGTTCCATCTCTAATGTATTCATTTATGTAAATTTATTTAAATTTGAAATGTAAATTAACTCTTTTTCCTGGCTCCCTCACACAGTGTCAGAGCGATGGTGTGGCCCTCCTGCCAAAAAGACTGGACACCCCTGTTCTAGATCTTTGTGAGATTGAAGGGAGAGTTAGGAGCACCAACTCTCTCCTGAGTGCTTTAAATACACTATAGTCCCAGATGATGCTACTATGGTTGTTAAGCAGTGGGGTCCCCTAAAGATCTATGCTCTAGAGATAGCCACAGCTGCACATGATACCACATTCAGTGTAGTGCCAAGAACTGCAAAAAGTGTCTTCAGGCTGGGAATGGGCATCAAAATGGCAAGTCATGGTCAATATAATCATATTCAGTTTTAGATAAGTATAAAATGATACCAGGGAGGGGGGAGGAATCTCATTTTCACACAAACACTGAACAGACTGATCCACCAGGAGAAATCTTGGGAGTTGTAGTTGACACTTCAGTGAAAGTGTCAATTCAATGTGCAGCAGCCAATAATGGCAAATCCCATGTTATGACTTACTGAGGATGTGACTGATAAGATTAATATTACATACAGTACCTTATCTTAAAGTACTGCATCTGAAATACAGGACCAGCCTATACATGGACTTTTTATACAAGGATTTGACTCAACACCAATAGCCCCTGCAAATGGGAAGGATGATCCCTGGAGAAGGGGAAAAATGCACCCCTTTAAAATAACAGTTTTAAAAAAACTGCTTTTTACTGTTGCAGAGAGAGTCATGCAAGTGGCTCAGTTATAATCTAAGTATCCACATATTTTTCTACCCCAAAGCTGGTGAGAAGGGCCCTCTAAATTAAAGGAAAACCATTGTTTAATAATGTCAGAGAGGGCAGCCAGCTGACAATCCATCAACCATTCTCTCTGCAGGCTTCACTTCTCCCTTTCCACTGAGCACATGAACTAAGGCTAAATAGCAGCGATTATCACCTTCTCCATTCTTCTCCCTTGCTGGGGCTCCTGGTGAAGAGAAGGATTGCTGCCTCCTAGTGAAACCTAAGTGCCTGGAGAGACACTGATTGCTTCTGTGTTGCATTACAAAGGTCATCAAGGCTGTTTTTAAATCACCAGAACAAAGACTTTGTTTTTTAAATTGATTTGCTTGGAAGGGAACCCTCATGAATAATGAGACTCAACCTGTACTTTACAGGAGGACCCTGTATCCACAGATTGGGTCCATGGGGGCCCTCCACGTGTCCCCTAGCTTCTGGAGGGTCTTCTGAGCCTAGCCTAGGTCACGTGTGGCCTCTGCTAGGCTCAGAATAATTATAGGCCTAGAAATATTTCTGGAAAACCAGAAGTGACATTTTTCAGCCTATAGAACATAAGAACAGCCCCACTGGATCAGGCCATAGGCCCATCTAGTCCAGCTTCCTGTATCTCACAGCGGCCCACCAAATGCCCCAGGGAGCACACCAAATAACAAGAGACCTCATCCTGGTGCTCTCCCTTGCATCTGGCCTTCTGACAGATGCATAATCATTCTGAGGGCAGAGGCCATGGGAGGACACACACGGCCTCTGCTGGGCTCAGAAGACCTTCCAGAGGTGAGGAGAACTCTGCTCCTCTCACCTCTGGAGGGTGGGGGTGTTCCCTTCTATTCGCAGTTTTACTTAACCATGGGGGGTTCCAGAATGGAACCCCCACAGATATGGGGGCATGCTTGTATACAGTTTTGGTTGCCCTGTTTAAAGAACAGATACAGGATACAGACACATGGATGTATTAGAGCTGGGAAAGATGCAGAAGAGGGTGAATGCAGCATTCAGAGGGTTAGATTCCCTGCTCTGGGGCTATTAGGAATGCAGGTTGAATACTACTGCATATGGAGTGCTAGGGAGGCATTTGGAGAGGTTATTGGTAGGCTTCGTAGAAGCATCTAGTTGGCCTTGGTGGGAAATCGGATGCTGAACTACATAGAACTTTGGTCTGATCAGGCAGGGTTCATAGGTTCTTAATACAATTCTACGATAAACAAATAGTCACAATCTCAATTTGCTACCTACAAAAGTAATACTAGAATTATTTCCACTGGCCATCTTGAGTCACCTCTATGGAATTTCTCTATACTGTTGAATAAGAAAGGTAGGTCCAGTGCTCCTAACCTTGTCAAGTCTGGAGTTATTTATTCAACTCTAAACACTCACCTGGCTGAGAAGACTGAGGACGCAATTCTGAATGGCGATTCCTCATCTCTTCCATCAGTGTCCTATTTGGGAAGGGGAAAACACAACAGTGAGTTTGCAATACTAACTCCTTACCAGCAATTGGTGCAAGATTGGTTGCATCTGGCTGCAGCCCCCATTCCACCAAAATTCATAGGCTACACCATTTGCAGCTGACATGCAATACATGCAATTTTCAGCATAGCTAAAGGGTTGGCCATGTTGTTAGGTATCTGAGTTTTATCAATTCACTTGACTCATACTCACCGGCTGCTCCCCTCAGCATCTGCTTTCAGCTTGTCATAATCTCGCTGCATTTGTGCAAGTTGCTCCATCAAAGCTTCTCTCTGTTCATGTAGCTTCTCACGAGCCTGACGTTCTGCTAAGAAGTCCGTCTTGTAGATCTCAGCCTGTGGGTGAAGTGACAGTCTACTCCTTTATTCTGTGCTGCTCACCTATATCAGCATTACACACACTGGCATGGCTACTACCACAGCCACCCTTCATTTCCTACTCACCTGTGCCTTCAGTACAGGCACAGTCTCCATGATAGCTTTATGCTGTTCAGCCTCCTCCTTCAGCTTATCAATCAGTTCCTGCTTGGCCACCAGGGCCTCCTCAGCCTGCTGTAATTGCTGGGATAATTCAGCAGCCTGCTGATCCAAGCCCTGAGAAAAGGACAGGGAGATTGTAATCATGCCAGAGAAAGAGCGAGGCATAATACAACAATCTTTTGTGCATATCCCATAGCTCTCCACCTTAGCCCAAAGACACACACATACAATCCTTCCCCAGCAGTTGTGATGTTCTATCACAACTTGTATCAATTCTCCTACCTTGCTCCGCTTCTCACTCTCCAGATTGGCTTTGATGTGAGCATCATACTCCTGGAAGAGCTGGTGATAGCCCAACTGCAACTGGGCTAGTTTTCTCCTACACAGGAGAAAGAATGGATCAGATGACAGATACTTGCCTCAGACTCAACCACATCTGCCAGGAGTGCCCTCCCCCCCTCACTTTTCCTCTGTGGCACTCTTCCGCTCCACTCGCAGGGCACTCTCGAGGTTTTGTACGGTCAGCCGCAGATCATCCACCTGTATGCTGTGTTGCATGGCACGGGTTTCAGCCTCCCTTTCTAGCTGTTGGAGTCGCTCACCAGCCCCACGGACCCTGCAAAAGAAGCCACAGAAAACAAGAACTCTTAACCTAGTCAAAAGAGGATGGGTAGAATCCCCCCTCACCATTTTGTTTCTCAAAGTATATACCATGACAGTACTAGATCCAGCATTGTTTGGTTCCATAAGTTTTCTGTGTCCCTTCCCAAGTTATCTTCCTTGTAGTTCTTGGTGCCATCACCCTCTTCCATGGCTTCACATGAAAAGTGGCCCACTTCAGGGGATGTGCTTCTAACTGGGAAGTTCTTTGGCCTTTCCATTACAGCTGCTTTCACTCCTGAAGATGCAACTGGCTCAACTTTTCAACAGCTCATGTGACTAGGGTGGAAATAGCACAGAAACATTTCCACCTCTCCTGGACTTTCTGCTGTGATCTCATGAACTGCCTGATAACACACTAAAGACCACCAATGGCCCCCAACTCAATTTACGAACTTCTTTAGCACTTTGCAGCTGAGAAGGAGATGCCCTGCCCTTTATAAAGTTGGTTTCTTCTAGCATAGATCAAGCCTGTTTCTCTGCCCTGTACTTGTGAAGATCAGATGTTTCTCCAAGATCCTCCTGGTTTGGGCATTCAAGACAGCCAGAGTTTTCTATAACTTGGAAGGGCATAATCGGGCAAATGTGCCTGCTCTAGCTTTCAGGCAGGCAGTACAGGATATACTCCTTGGTCTCTAGCTGCCTTGCTAGCAACCAACAAGAGCTATCAGGTGATCTCTTCCAGTTTGTGAAGGTAGCTGGAGAGGGAAGGTAGTGGGGCTGATTTCCCTGCCACACAGCAGTCCCAACTCATTGTTCCATAATGTCTGCATCACTGCAGGCAAAGGGCCACTGGCCAACAGCACAGCCAAATCACACAAGCCTGCTGCATGGCTCTCACCTCTCCTCCAGCTCTTTCTTCTCCTGTGTGCAGGCCTCCAGTCGGCTTTGACTCTCACGCAACTCCCCCAGAAGGGAAGTCACTTGGGCCTTTAGTGAGGCCTTGTCCTCCACAACCTGCTGTAGTGGAATAGAGAGAAGAGTCAAAGGTCAGGAATCCAAAGTGGGCTGGGCAGGTGGCTCTCCCCAAAATGCCAGGGAAGGCCACCCACACTGAAAACTAAGTGCATATTCACCTCCAACTGCTTGTGCAGCATTTGCAGCTGCTGCTGGGTATCCTGCTCTTGTGCTGCTAAGTGGGCCAGCTGCCCCTGGGCTGATGCAAGCTGTTGATGAAGAGCTGCTCTCCTGGAAGTGGAAGTGATACAGTGAGTGGCAAACAGCTTGCCACCCTTCATAATCCAGTGGGTGTCTTCTACTCTAATTAAGCCATATATACCCTCTGCAAATTCCATCACTCAGCATCCAGCTATGGCTCCCTGCCCAAATTGTAATGGTGATCACCTATTTAGACCCATAAGGGTCTTACCCACAATCCTCCCAGGAATCCTTAATTATGCTCCTTATCCTAATCTGACATCTTTCACCTCCGTATCTCTAAATCTGATTGTATGGCTTTGCATGTTCCCAAAACATGCCACATGTTTTATTGGTGATGTTTTTTTCTCCCCAACCATGTAAAGTTGAATTTATGCAAGTCAACTGCACCTAAGATGTAGTTTAAGCTGGCTGTTTGCGGTTTGATGCTCATGTTGCAAGTTTTGCTACTGCAGTAGCTTTTATCACCAGATATCAGCTAGCCTCTTGGACTTCACCCCTGCCCCCAAAACATCCCATCTGCCAACATCCCTAACTTCCTTGGCCTTTCATTAGCCTGCCTGCTTGCTGGACCCACCTGAGAAAGGACCAGCATATCATCATAAACTTACTCATCCTCTGCCTCCTTCAGCTTCTTGCACAACTGCTCAGACTGGTCCCCACCAGAAATCCTTCTGTGAAGACAGAATGGTGATGGATTGCGCTTTATGAAATTCATTGTGAGCAATGTGAATTGTGAGCATTTGTGAATCAGTCTCCAGCAATGGAACACTTGCAGGCCAACTGACACTTAGCAACATGTTAAGTGAAGGTGGAACACTGGATGGGTACAAGACATTGTGTAGTATGGATGTTCTGAGACTGGGGACTGCATGGGCAGAGGGGCTGACAGCTTGAGAGGCAGCTGGGAAGCAAGTGGAGTTGAACACTACAAAACAATGACCTTGGAATAACCCCAGAAATGGACAAGTGATGGCTATAAGTACAAGAACAGGACTGTGGTGGGCCTCCATATATGAATATCGTAAGTTCTTAGATAATTTATTTTTACCTAGTAAGGATATTGTGCATGCTGCAATTTGTTTCTTCCATTATTTCTCTTAGTAGCCAAAATTTGATATTGGGTACCACTACAGATTACAGCCTGCAACCCAAGAAACAACCTGGGCTGAATGCAGGAGAATTGAAATAAGCGCAAACTTACCAGGATGCACACCCTGGCCTCCAAGGGCCATTCCTTCTGTTTCTCCATCCTAGGGATCTTACCTGCTGTTCCCTGAGCCCTGCAGCGATTCCAACTCCAAGGGACGTTCTACTGGAAGCCCATTCTCCTTGAAAGAAACCCAGAAGAGATTAAGAGTTCAAACTCACCAGCTCCAATTGCCATTCCCCACCACTTAGGACCACTATTCAAACTCTGCATGAGCCTTTCCCATTATCTGCTCTTGATCCCAACATATATTCTGCTATTCCTGCCCCTATCAACTCTCACTTTAATCTTTACTTCAGCCTCCTCTATGGGTATTCCAATCTTTGCTGCTTTTTGCAGTGCGCATATCTCAGCCTGCAAGGCTAGCTTCTCCTTCTGCAGGGCCTGGTTGACTTTTTGAAGTGCCTTCAAATTCCCTTCCAGTCCCTCTTCCTCCTGCTGGAGCATCTCAGGGGCCTAGACAAATGCAAAAAAGGGAAGAAGAAAGTGCATAATTGTGGATGGAAAATGTAAACAAGCCAACCCCAACAGATCACAGCACTCAACTACAAAAGGTTAAGAACTCATTTTGAGATGTTGTGATAGATGGTGGGGAGTGAAGATCACTATGGTTCATGCTGACTGAAACTATTCTTTCATGCTGACTCAGACTTTTCTTCTCTGCCTAAATGGATGTACGACACTTTGCCTTACCAAAGCTGGTATGGTATCCTCTTGAATAAGGGTCACAGTGTCCAATTCCTCCTGTGCTCCAGAAATCCCTTTCTCTGGGGGAGATGGTTGAGAACCTGTCTGTGGGCAGGAAATCCAAATATCTGACATACACAATTTGATCCAAGTAGTTTTAGGCTGCAATCCTATCCAAACTTAGCTGGAAGTGAGCCCCACTGACTATTGTGGAACTTAGTTCTAAGTAAGTATGCATAGGATTGTGTTCTTAGTAAGTTTCCTGATGCCCCAAGTCCTTGACTCTAACACACACATACATCCCAGACATCCCACACGCATCAAAGGTCTTTCAGCGGCATGGCTAATTAGGAGTAAGAGAGAAAGGAACTGCAGGAAGCCCCAACCCAACCTTAGTCCTTCCATGTTACCTGTTGTGTCTCTAGGTGCTCCAGCTTCTGGGCAGCCTGCTCCAACTGCTTTTTCAGCCTTGCACGTTCCAAGTGCAAATTTTCCACTACAGTTCGGGCCTCCTGAAACTTGCACATCAGGAATTCCTTCTCCTCCTTATGCAAAGCCTGGAATTCCAGGAACTCTTGGTAGCGCTCCCGCAACATGCGGTTACTTTGTTGGATGGCTTCTACTCAGAACAGAGAGATGAGGGACATTTGCTGGACCAATATGTCTGGTCCTCCATGGAGGCCAAAATCAACACATCCCATCTGCTACTGAATTCAAGGTTCTAGCTCTAACAAGGTGCCCCTAAAGGACTGTAGTCTGTTGCTTTTAGAATCTAGTTTTTTCCTAAGTGAAAAAATGACTATTCTACCCCGACAAAGACTACAACTCTGAGCACTAGGAAGATCCATTAGTAGGGTCTTCTACTTAGTAGGTCTTACTTTCAAGTAAATATGGTTAGGGTCATGGTTAGAACATGTTTAGGAAGATTAGGGCCATTTTCCAAGCACAGGGGTGGAACAGACTGAAAGACCATCAGTCTCAACTCACTCCAACCCAAGCCACTATCCCCGTTTCATCAAGCCCCTGTTTTCCTCTTCATCCAAATAATCCACATAATAAAGACCACAGTGCTTTATAGGTAGAGACCAGAAGTGAACATAATGTGCAGAATGATGAAATTCTATATAAAATCTTTTAGGACTGTCAGAAATGGGAAAGTGCTGACCTACCATCACCCACACATTTTGGGGGGGGGGGGCATAAAAAAATACTACTTTATGGGCCAATTTGGCTTCCATAACATCATTGCTATTAATTAATCCAGTCCTACCACTTTCAGTTGCAAGTTCAGTTGTGATTCTACCTTCACTTTTTCCTGGTTTCTCCCTGCACTTCATGAAAGCAGCTATTAGAACTGCCTATGGAATTACCCTTTCCTAGCAATGAAACCAATTTTCCAGAGTCCAGAAGCAATGAGTTATGCTTGAATGGCAGCCCCAGGAAACCTAACTCTAAACATTTCTTATTACCAAAGAAAGACTGTCAGGGACAGATTAGCTGGACATTGTAGCTACTACTTTCTCTCTAGGAACTTAAGTCTAGGGCAGTGGTCCCAAGTTGGAGACCATTACATGCCAGAAAATCCTTCCCTGGAGTAAACAGAGCTTACTGTTCCACCAGGGAGCCTCTTCTCTGTGCCTCCAAACACCCTCAACCTTTGCACTGGCCAGCTGCATGTGCCCAGAAACCAGGCGCAAAGCCTGCTGGGGCAACAAAACCCAGAAGCAGCTGGCCAACGCAAAGTTGAGGAGCAATCAGAGGCTCAGGAACAGTAAGCTTCATTTACGTCAGGAAAGGATTACAAGGGGTGCAGGATCTGGCCTGCAGACCAGGGTTTAGCAACTGCTGGTCTAGGGAAACAGAAGCACTTCTCTCCTTACTGCAGAAGTCATTACCTTTTAGTGTGGATCACCTCATCCACACGTTGTAGTGTCAGGTATTTCTATTTCTATTAGAAATAGATATTTCTATTTATCTAGAATACATTTTTGGCAGATCAAGGGGAGATCTTTGGATTCCCTGATTCATAATAATGTGGATCTTAAATAAGAATGGATGAAGCTTTACTGGTGTGCAAAACACTTTAATGAGTTAGCGCAGGGGTTTCTAAACCCAGGCCCGGGGGCCAGGTTTGGCCCATAGCCAGCCTCTATCCCGCCCGCAGCCAGCCTCTGATCACCTGAGAGCCTCTGGCCCAGTTGACCAGACACAAGCAGAGATGTGCTTGTGGGGTGGGGAAATGGGGGTCCGTTTAAGTGTGTGCTTTGGGCTGGGTTAGTGTTTGCAGAAATTCTGGACATTTGAGCCCATTTATTCATTCAGCTAAGTTCCATCTCTAATGTATTTATTTAAATTTTATATTTCATTTTTTTTTCTGGCCCTTGACACTGTGCCAGATGTTTGATGTGGCCCTTTGGCCGAAAAGTTTAGAGACCCCTGAGTTAGAGCAAATATCCCCGTCTAGTTTCAGATTGTGCCTTTTACTGTAGGGGAGCTGGTTAGCTAAACACATTCAGTCAAGAAGCCAGAAGCTTCCTGTCCAAACATACATAGGAACCAAGCTTTCAATTCGCTTCAGCTACCCTGGTTAGAACGCCACTTCCCTCCCTTCAGGAAGCAGGTCTCATTTGGACAGCTTCACAAATACAACAGACACTGTTGAGATGAAGCAGAATTGAGAATATAGAATCAGAATGTAAAGACACCCAGGAACCCAGGCTATCACTAAGGCTCAAAATAGCTCAGTACCAGACCCAATCCTGAAAATGCCTGGTAATTAGGAATGGAGATTAAACTGACTTGTGGGGTCCAAGAAATGAGCATTTCATCAGTCCATTTAAATATTCTCTACTCAGGACTGCATTTCCTAATCACTCCATTGCATCCTCACCTTTGAGATCTCTGTTCTCAGCTAGGAAGTGCTGCACAGTCTCATGTCCTGCCAGCTCAGCTGGTAGGTGCAGGGTGGCAGCTTTGCCCAGGGAGGAGTCATCCCCCATCATGCCGCAGTCACTGCCTGGGCACCCAGCCGGCTGTACCATGTCACAGCTCCAGCCCCTCTGGGCTGCACTCATTCAGCCAGGTCCTGGGAATGGAGAGAGTGGTCAAGACTAAAACTCCAAAACAAAATGGTTAAATAAATAGAAATTGCTCCAGTTAAATACACATCCATCAAGGGAACTTCAACCTAGTTATCTCTGTGGTGATAAACTGCCTGTGCCTGGACCATCACTTTAGAATGCAGGTGGAGTTTCAGATACTGAATGCATCTCCATACATACAAACCAAAAAATTTCCTGCACACAGAAAAGTAGCAGGTCAGGGTGAAGGCTAGGCAAGAACTGTTCTTCTTGCCATGGCAGCTTTCTCTGTGAAGGGAATTTTATTGCATGGAGGAGCACTGAATTCTGTGAGTCTCCCCACTGAAGCCAGAGGAGCTTAACCGTCACAGGGAGAACTACTCTGCCCAGCTAGAGTAGAAGCAGAGGGAGCAAGAGCCTCAATTCTGAAATCCTAAGTGAATGAACTCATTGAACTTACACACTTGAAACCACTTTCCAGGATAGGAGCTTGCATTCAAGTTGGTATGTTGGATTGAGACCTGGGAGACGGAAGCTCAAGTTCCAGTTCAGCTCCAAAGCGCAGAAGTCACCATCCTGCTGCAGAAGTGTAAGAATGAAGTGGGAGGGGGGGATGATCACACACACCAAATGCAAAGAACAAAATGAATCATTTTCATACTAGAAAGGAAGACAAAGAGTGTATCCAAGGCTACTCGCAGCCACAGATAAATGGAACCTCCAGCTTCAGAGGCAGTGTACCTCTGAGTCCCTCTTGCTGATTGACACAGCTAAGAAGGAGGGCTGTTCTTCAGAGCCCGCTTGGGGGACTTCTCGGAGGGGTCTGGGAAAGAGGATGCTGGACTAGACGAGTCTGGGTCTGATCCAGCCAGTGCACCTCAGAGTGTCATGGAAATGTCCGAGTTCTAGGGCGGGGAGCGGAGGAGGTCTGCATGTGGAGGCTCAGCTCAAGCTAGGCAGGGAGCCGTTCCTGAGCCCCGTTCCCCAAGGCGATCCTCCCTCCGTCCCCCGAGAGAAGCCCCTGGAGGGGAGTCCGGTTTAGGAAGGCGCGAAGGGGGGGGGGAGAGAGCCAAAGTCACACCTGCGTTTCGAATTCCTGCCGCTTCCTCCTTCCTGGTTTGTTGTTTTGCTGTTTTCCGGACGTGACGTCTGCAAAGAGAAAGCAAATCGGAGAAACGAAAGGAACTTTCCTCGGCCCCCGGGAGGAAGTGGCGTTTGGAGGGAGAGGGAGGGCTGTGTGCACGCTGCGTCGGGGCTCCCTGCAAAGTGCCGCGCACCGCCTCTGGCTACGCCACTGCTCCATGCTCTCCAGTGACCACTGCGGCCAAGGCTTTCCAATGAACTGTTTGCCTGGGACTTTCTGCACGCCTCGGGCGAAGAGAAGGCAGGGACTGCAGAACGGGGGAGGCTGGAGTGACGCACGCCGCCGCCGCCCTGCCTTCTGATTCGATTTGGAACGTTCATCTTGCTCAGTTAGAAGGAAAGCACCGGGATGGAACGTTGGCCTCTCTGCATTCCACTGGGCGCTGGCTTGGGCTTGGGCTTGGGCTTGGGCTTGGGCTTGGGCTTGGGCTTGGGGGGGAGGGGTGACAACAGCGCTGGCCTGACCTTTCTGCGGTGATCCCAGGTGCCTGAAAGTCCTTTGCTTGGCTTTTTGCTGGAGCTCCCGAAGCCATCGGCACAGTGTGACCAGCTGCAGAACTCCCGCCACTGCATTTTTTAAGCACAGCATGTTCAGGGTGCCCAGGTGGCATAAGAGGACCAGGCATCCCAAAATGTAGGGCATCCAAGGAAAAAGTAGGACATGACAAAATGAAAGCTAAAAACACTTGTACAGTATGTGGATTTCATGTGACTATATTAATTAGATTTAAACTATATTTCATCTAATTTATTACATACAGGGTGCAATCCTAACCCCTTATGTCAGTGCTTTCCAGCACTGGCATAGCAATACCAATGGGACGTGTGCTGCATCCTGCAGTTGGGTGTCACTCATGGAGGCCTCCTCAAAGTCAGGGAATGTTTGTTCCCTTACCTCAGAGCTGCATTGCCCTTATGTCAGTGCTGGAAAGCACTGACATAAGGGGTTAGGATTGTGCCCACAATTTATTATTTAGAAGAAGGCTATGTGCTGTCTGCAAGGGTCTGCTCACAGGGAAAAGGAATAAATTTCTGGGACATGAGGCTAAAAAAGAGGATATGTCCTGAAAAAAGAGGACGTCTGGTCACCCTGAAAGGTGACCAGCTACAGTTAGTGTATTTCACAGCTAAGGACAAGTAGGTAGCAATCAGTATAGACCAATGGTTCTCAAACTTTTTAGTATGAGGGCCCACTTTTTAGAATGATAATCTGTTGGGACCCACCAGGAGTGATGTCATGGCCAGAAGTGACATCATCAAGCAGGAAAATTTGTTAACAATACTAGGCTGCAATCCTATCCACACTTCCCCAGGAGTAAGCCCCATTGACTATCATTGTTAAAAGCATATATTTAGTAGCCTGTTAAAAGTACAGTTCTGTAACATTTCTCCAAATGCAGTCACATACCATGGTAGCACCAACACTAATTTATTAAAAATAAAATATTGAAATGAATGGGGACCCACCTGAAATTGGCTCATGACCCACCTAGTGTGTCCGATCCACAGTTTGAGAAGCACTGGATAGACTTTATAGTTGTTGTAAGGGTTGCATGGCAAGATTTCAGCTGCCATGAAATTTGGAGTTCACGATGCAGAGTGGTTCCACCACAGTCTATAACAGTGATTTTCAACCTTTTTCGTCTCACGACACACTGACAAGGTACTAAAAGTGTCAAGGCACACCATCAGTTTTTGGACAATTGACAAGGCACACCTTGCTGTTGGTGGGGGGCTCATATCCCTAATGGTCCTATTAATAAATAACTCTCCACCAAACTCCCGTGGCACACCTGGGGACTATTCACAGCACACCAGTGTACCACAGCACAGTGGTAGAAAATGGCTGGTCTATAATATGGGGCTATCACTGGACTACATCATAGGGTTGTTGGAACATCCATCCTCAAGTCTTCAGTGGCATCACAGGTGGCAGACCACATTGAGTGACACCCTCGGGGGACAGGTGACACCATTAGTGGCCCAAATTCTGGAAACCTTTTGGAAAACTTGTATTTATGAAGAATACCATAAAGCTAGAAAGGTAATTTAATACAGAGTGTAATGAAACAAACTTTGTTGAAATATCTGTATTCTGTCAAATGTTACAACCACATTAAAACATAACTACCTTATGTAACAAGAAGTAGATTTCCTTAACTCAAACTGATCAATGAGACTGATTGTTTTGAGAGCCAATGAGATGTTGTTATGACACATCATGGAGCCAGTAAAATGTAGTATGAGTCAGCTCTCATTTCCATGTATTAGAGCTAATGCTCGAATTCCCATGGAGTTGTGTGAGCGTCATCAGGTTTGCCACTGATTTTTCAACCCAATCCTGAGTTGCCTGGTGTGCAGGGCAGCAGTGGCGCCAAAAATGGCTGCCGCTGCATCCAGCACACCCCAGGCAGCCGCCGCCACCTCCTCACAATGGGGCTACTCGATTCTATGATGATGCAAGGGTTGGCATAGAATTCAGAGCCTCCATATCAGAGCAACATGGAACGCCTCCTCCCTGCCTCCCCTCATGCCCCCACCTACCTCTCCACTGCCTCGCGGTCCGTGTGACTGCCGAGCGGCAGAGCTCCAGGGCTCCACAGGTGCTAGGGCCCGCAAACGTGCCTTTGCGACAGTGTTTGCCACAGTGCGCACCAGCGGTAAGCCAGCACGCTTACCACTGGCACACACTCTTTAGGATTGGGCCCTATGTTGGTTAATAATATTGAATAATATTGAATATTGTTGTGTGAATAATAAATTTTATTTATTTATTGTTATTTATTAACTTACATTTATGAGGAAGTGATGGGGTGACAATCCTAGTGATGCCACTGACATCAAGTTCAGCAAATTACAGATGCATGGCAGTTCTTGATAATTTGAAGAAGTGACAAGGAGGATTGAGGCTGAAAAGGCACATTTACAGGTATTTCCATTTTTGCAAAATAGAAGTGTTTTCTGCATCTGCTTCCACAGAGGTAGAAATCTTTTAAACAAGGCAGGGTAGAAATCTTTTAAACAAACAAAGATTTATTCAAAAATATGGTGGCATTTATATAAAAACAGGCAGTATGTTTTAATAGTTTGGGTAAAAGGGAGAGGGATGAGATCAAGATGTATCGAACATTGTGAAAAAATTGGTTAGGGGAAAGATTTTTGAATTTAAACAGGGAAAAAAAATCTTTTGGAAGCAATTTATGAAGATCAACAGAGGTGGCTATGGGAGAATACCCTGAAACAGCTCATGAATGCAATGCTGAAGAAAAGATTTCATAAGCTTCAGTATATAGATGGTATCCAACACAGTAAGACTGAAAAAGATTTATAATACTAGAGGAGATAAGTGTTGGTGATGCGATTCAGAAAAGGCAGCTCTGAAACATATGTATATTGAAATGACCCCAAATCTTTTGAAAATAAAAGTGTTATACATTTTATGCTAATGGATTGGTTTTGGGTCTACCCAAAACTAGAGTAGATATAGGACTAATACTGACTAACAATTAGAAATTGACAACCTAGGGCCCAATCCTCTTCAACTCTCTTCTGTTACCTGGATTCGGAAGCCAATACCGGTACAACCTCAGTGCAGCCCTGAGGTAAGGGAACAAATGTTCCCATATCTTGAAAAGGCCTCTGTGACTTCCTCCCAATCACAGGAAGCAGTGTAGGAATTGTAGGAAGCATCACAGGAATTGGATAGGATTGGGCCCTTAGAGCCCAATCCTGAGGGCTTGGAGCACCAGTGCTGCTACTCAGCGCCAGCGCTGGGTGTCACGAACATGCCGTAAAGCACTTCACAACACCCAGAGAGCAGGGGCCACTGGTGCAGGACTAGTGCTAGTTGGCACTGAGCCTCAGTGCTGAGTGCTGACTGGCACTCCTGTAACACCAGCAAGCTGTATTCTTAGGGTGGGGGAGAAGGGGAGTGGGTGGAACAGGGCAGAGAGAGGGGAGAAATGGGCCTGGGAGGGGAAGCAGAGACTGCTGGCTCTGCTGCCGAATCCTAACCTCTCTCCCAGCCCAGGCAGCCTGACACAAGCTTCCTTGTCTATGCCCTCTCAAAAGTGGGTACAGATCTGAGGAGACCCATTGACACCGTGGCTGCATTAAAGGACCATTTGCTCCCTTACTCCGAGGAGACTCCCGGCGTTAACCTGGTGCCCATTGGATCCAGCGGTCGCCATTTTGGTGCCACTAGAGTTGTGGGCGCCATGAGGCTTAGGATTGGGATGTTATTTATTAACCATTGCCCAGACTTCAGTTGCAACCTTTTGGAAAAAATATAACAGATGGTTTACAATAATCTGTTGTTGTATTTGGAATATCATTTCTGTGGTGAAGCTTACATATTATAGGAGATTGAAAGGAGACATGATGGACAAGTGTATTGAAAAATGAATTTTTTTACATATTGTAATACAGTGTTTCTCAAACTGTGGGTCAGAACCCACTAGGTGGGTCATGAACCAATTTCAGGTGGTTCCCCATTCATTTCAATATTTTATTTTTAATATATTCGACTTGATGCTACCATGGTATGTTGACTGCATTTGGGGAAATGTTACAGATCTGTACTTTTAACAGGCTACTATGTGTATGTTTTTATCAATGATAGTCAATGGAACTTACTCTTGGGTAAGTGTGGGTAGGACTGCAGTCTAGGATTGTTAAAAATTTTCTTGTTTGACGATGTCACTTCTGGTCATGATATCACTTCTGGTGGGTTCTGACAGATTCTCATTCTAAAAATTGGGTCCCAGTGCTAAACGTTTAAGAACCATTGTTGTAATAACTTTCGGGATAATATTGTTTCTTCACTCTCTTGTGAATGATGTTGATATTTTATTTGACAATTGTATTATTTTATGTGATGGCCTGAGTGATTTATGATATAATTATTATTTTTTAAATATAATTCTGAAGGTCACAGGAACCACTGAGTGTGAAGCCAGTTCTTCCTGCATGAGACTGTATCCCAACCCTGGGTTCTGTTACCTGGATTCAGAAGCCCAGAAGCCCATTTTACCACATTAAAAGGCCATTTTATCTGTACATAAAGATGTATGATAAACATTTGCCTTATCACTTGACAGGATGATATAGAAAACTGACTGCTACTTACAAGCATACCTTGGTAACTTGTAAGTTTGGAGATGGCTAGCTATACTGTTTCAATAGCATTTGATCTACTTGTGGCCCAGCTGGAAGGAACCCTTTTGCCGGGGAGGAAGTGGGACAAGGGAGCCTGAACAGCACTCAGGCAAAGAAGGGTATTGGTAGCTCACTGCACAAAGGCAGAGGTTGGGAAATCAGGCATGATGGGTTGGAGCCCAGCCAAGGAGCTTACTGTCACCAGCAAGACACTCACCTTTTGTATGGCCAGAAACATCCATAGCAGGGCCAAAGGAAGAGAGGCAAACAGGTCTAGAACCACCATTTACCACTCCACAAAGCTGCCTGCTAACCAGCCATAGCAGGAGACATAGCAGCCATAGCAGGAGACAGGCAAAGAGCACCTCTTCTGGCATTTAACATCTGTCAGCCATAGCAGGAGACAGGCAAAGAGCACCTCTTCTGGCATTTAACATCTTGCTTTACCGCAAACAGGCACACCTGACTGGGAAGCTATAGCACATGGCCTTAGCAGAGGGAGCACTGCATAGGCCACTCATGGGACTGGCCATGACACAAAGTAGCCCTACTAGTACTATACTACTAGTAGTAGTAGTACTATACTAGTACTCTACTAGTACTAGCCCATGTCCTTTCCTTTAACACTGGCACCTGCCAGCATGGCTATCGGTATGCTACCTTCTTTTCTTTTGCCAGTGCCCACCATATATCACAGGAGCTGAGAACAAGGGGTTCATGATGACTGAAGAGCATTCCACCCCTCTGGAGCCCAAGAAGTCACAGAGTGAAGATGCTGCAGACCCAGGGAGCAGAGAGGCTTCCCTCCCCCAGTCCTATTCTGAGACCAGCTGAGGTAAGAAACAACTAGGGTGGGTACAAGGGATCCCTAACAAAAAGACAACAAGGATAATCCAGCCAAAGATTTTGTTGAACTTATTTTGTTGAAGATTATATCTGCAACAAGCATCATCTGAAAGAGACATACACAAGTGGGGTTACAACTGTCTCCTCCCATTAGAGCTATTATGCTATTGCAAGTTATCCAATAGACAACCAGGCAACAGGTGCCTGTGGGGTCTGGCTGTATCAGTCTGGCTTGGAGTTTGTAAAGCCACAGGGGCCTGACTGAAACGAGTAGGAGTCCAATCCTGAGCTCGGCATGCTGGCTTACCGCCAGCATGCACTGTCGCAAACATGCTATAAGGCACAGTTGTGGGCCCTAGTGCCAGGCAAGCGCCGGTGGTAGCCCAGCGTCAGCCGGGCACCCGAGCTCTGCCACTAGGCAGTCGCACAGACCGCCAAGCAGTGGAGAGGTAAGTGGAAGCAGGGAGGAGGTGGGCAGAGGGCAGGGAGAGGACTGGGAGGAGGCGTGCTGGGGGAGGGAGGGAGGGAAGTGGGACCAGTGGAGCAAAGCTTGATTCACCGTTGACCTTCGAGTAGCTCCATTGCGGGCTACTCTATTTCACTGGGGGAGGGGGAGCAGTCCTAAAAAACAAAAGGAATTGTGAGCTGTAGCAATGGTTGGAGCTCCTGGTATTTGCCTAAAGGGAGCAGACACTCTCACCTGTTAGCTGTTGCAAAAGAAAGGGATTGTTAAGTAAACCAGTTGATAGCAGAGATGTGATAAATGATAATGATGGTGAAATTTTATCTCAGGAACTTGACATCAGGAAGACATATACTTCAGGGACATGTGGTGTGGGGGTGGCAGGTGAGGCAGAACTGCCCCACTAGAGTCCTCCAAAAATTGCCTCTGTTGCTCATCACATCACTCACCATGCCACACCTAACTCATGCACTCTCAACAGTGGCTGGGGCATTTGCAGTGTGAGTGCTTGCGCTTACATGTTTAGGATAAAGGCTAGTTAGTGTGATTCTTAGAATGTTTGCCTTAACAGTATACTGTAGTTTTGTTGTCCCTCACCAGGAATAGCCTGTATAAGGCAGGCAGAGTAGACACAGGGAACATTATCCAACAGAAAGTTCTCCTATTAAAGCACTCAGGGGCATCACTAGGAGGTATGGGGAGGGGTGCAACCCACACCAGGTGTCACCTCAGGGAGGGTGAAACCAAAGTACCCAAGCCTCCTTGGGTGCTGGCTGAGAGAGCACAAAACTATTGGTAGCTGCTGCTCGTGCCCTCATATTCTTGCCCACAAGACATGAGAACATGACAATGGCCCTCTGCTTGACCCTTCCTGGAACTGTTCATCCCTTTTTGCCAGCTCCCATCACTCAATCAGTGTGGTGTCTGGGCATATCCAATCTCCTCCGCCAGCTTCCCACCCCCACCCCCTGCCTGTGTTGTTACGTGAAAATCCCCTTTTGCCTTTTAGTTGTGATTTTCTCTCTATCTGGTTATGTACTATGGACTAAAATATCATGCAGGTTAAACCTCAGCACACAGGCCACAATCAGGTCAAGTCACAAGCTTACACAACCTCCACCTCCCTGTGGTTACACATTATAGGCATTTTAAATCCACCTCCCTATGAAGAAGTCTGGCATCTTAAATCATTGTTTAAGTGTCTCCTATTCATTGTATTGTTTTAACTCAATCACTGCTTAAGTACTGTATGCAAACTGGAACTGCCTTCTTGCATGATGATTCATGCAAGATGATTCATGCAAGAATCATCATTCTTATTCATCTTCTTCTTGATGATTCTTGTTGTTGATGATTCTTGTTGTTGATGATGATGAAGATGACAATCATCTTCTTGTTGATGATTCATGGTATTGTTTAAGCCAGCCACAGACCCCATTGAATTTTGCTGATAATCCTTTCAATGTTTTACACACTCCCAGCACCCAGCTGGTAGTAAGCAAGTTACAATCCAGCTCAGTCTGTCTGAAAACCCCTTTTAAGAGAGGGCTTGCTGCCACATGCTCTCTCTGGCTCCCCCTCCAAGGACCAACACATCTATGTTGTGTCGGAGTGTCCTCCACACAGGACTCTCCCCCCCCCATCCAACTGCTCTACAGGACAGGTAACTATCTTGCGCCTGAAACTTTTCCCCTTCTTCCCCCCCCTTTTCTCCCCTTCTCTCCCCATCTTTAGTCAGCAACTGGATTTGGCATACCAGGGACCCCTAAAATCCTTCCCTACAACCTTTCCTTTTTCTAATTTCCTCGGATGCACCAAATACTCTCCACAGCATGAAAGCTAGGTACAATGTATTCAAGAACTAAAACCAAGAAATGTGCATTATGTTTACCTTTGGGCTTGTGTAATAAAACCAGGGCTTTTTTTCTAATGGAACGCGGGGGGATGGAGTTCCAGCACCTTTTTGCAGGGGCCCCTCCCCTTCGGAGGCATTCCAGGAGGGGGGGGAGCAAAACAGAGGCATTCGCTGGGTGGGTGCTAGGGGGTGCAGGGTGGGCAGGCGGGCGCCTGGCCCCTGCCTGGCCACACAACGACCCCCTCCTGCCCCCATCTCCAAGCTCTCGCCTGAGCCCAGCCCGCCTCCCCTCCCCCCGCTCTCTGCTTCCCCACGCAGCTTCCAAGCCGGTGAAGGGCATGGGGGACATGCGCCAACGCCGAGGAGGAGGATGGACAGCCAGCCAGCCAGGGAGACGGGCTGTGGCACCCACGGAACGCCCAGGTACTGGCTTGGTGGAGGAGGAGGGGAAGGAAGCTGGCTGGTGCAGCCCCTTGCCAATCTGCAGCACGAGCCTAGGCGTGCTCAATGGGGCTTGCTCCTGGGAAAGGGTGCATAGCCTTGCAGCCTGAGAGCCCAAGCCTATACATGTCTACTCAGAAGAAAGTTCCATTGTGTTCAATGGGGCTTACTCCCAGGAAAGTGTCATATCCTTGCAGCCTGAGTAGACAGGCAGAGGAAGGGCTCTGAGGCTGCAGTCCCCTCCACACCTTCCTGGAAGTGAGCCCCACTGCCTCTACTGGGACTGACTTCTGAGTAGACAGGCACAGGATTGGACTCTAAGGCTGCCATCCTATCCACAGTAAGCCCCATTCACTAAAGTGGACTTCTGAGTAGACATGCATAGGACTGGGCTCTTAGGCTGCAATCCTAGGCACTTTCCTGGGAGTAAGCTCCATTGACTAGAATGAGACTTACTTCAGAGTAGACATACCTAGGATTGGGCTCTTAATCCTGGCAGAGATATATATCTGCACCTGTTTTCACCTGCTAAGGGCAGGTGAAAAGGGATTCTACGTGTGTACAACATGCTGTCCAGCCTTGCCCAAGAGCCTCCTCATCCTTCCCCCACAAGCATGCCCTCCGCCAGCCAGAGTTTGCAGCTCCTCTCCAGCAATGCACAGCAGCTGCTCAGGGCAGCAGAGAACATACAATTGCATGCCAAGCACCTTCCCAAAGACACAGAATATTCTGATACCTGAATTAAACCATATTTAATCGCTTGTTTGCAAATGTAGCTGTTTCTATGTGCACCTAGGGACCCCTCTTGTCTAAGAATTCCTTTTTTGGTCTTACTCCCACAGTTGCTTAGAGTAATTTTACTACATGGAACTCATGTAAGCCATTTTTTGGAATCCATTCACTGCTTCCTCTCCTCGAAGTAGTGCCACACTACATGCTACACGCTACAAGTGCACCTTGTAGTGCACTTTTCCCAATGTGTAGAAAAAGTAGCTAGGGGGAAGGGGATGTGGAGATTGACAGCCCAATCCTATGCATGTCTACTCAGAAGTAAGTTCATCTTTAGGGGGGAAGCACATAAAAAATATTTTATTTCTCCAATAAAAAAATGGTTTATAAATAAATAAATAAATAAATAAATAAAAGATTAACAAGTTGTGAGTTCCTGCACCTTTTATTTTACAAAAAAAGCACTGAATAAAACTATAATCTTTTATTAAAAGTTATCTTTCTCTTAGTCTCCTCTTTAAGCAAAAGGGAATTTCTCTGCATTATGCTGTCTTGTTATCCAGTCTGCGATCCTGAGGTTCCAATAAGGGCAGTGTAATAATTCCCCTTGGCCTCTTCCAGCCATAACAATCTGGGCATATCCTCGTAGAATGACCCTCACCCTCATTCCTCGGCAATATTTTAAAGGCTCATTTTTCCCTTTTGCCTTGACACCACCTTTAAACTTTATTTTTTTAAATGTTTTCCCCCACCTCCTTCATAATGACTTGAGGTTGCAAACAATTCAATTTAAAATACAATAATGACCATACAATATGCAACAATAAAACAGCACTAGATAAAACAAGTAAGAAGCACTAATTACTTAATGTTTAAGCACAACTGGAAAAGGCCTGAGGAAACCCAGTTGTCTTAAGGAGTGTTGGAATAAAAAAGGAGTGTTGGAATAAAAAACACAGAAGATGTGCAACACATCTCTAGCTTAGGGCACAATCCTAACCCCTTATGTCAGTGCTTTCCAGCACTGACATAAGGGCAATGCAGCTCTGATGTAAGGGAACAAACATTCCCTTACTTTGAGGAAGCCTCCCTGAGTGACACCCAACTGCAGGATGCAGCACATGTCCCATTGGCACTGGAAAGCACTGACATATGGGGTTAGGATTGCACTCTTATTGTCATACAAGTGAAGTATTGTTAACATTAACTGAAGAACTGCTAGTACTGTCCTAGGTAATTTTACTCAGAAGTAAGTCCAACTGTGTTGACACTGTATATAGGACTGCACTGAGACACTGCTCCACAGAAGCATTGGATCAAACAGGATCAAAGCAGAAATGATCAGAGTATTGCACTATATACAGGCCCTCATAAGAACAAGAGTGTGGAGAAGAAAAAGGCAACACAGTAGACACCTGCCTTCTTTATCACATACATACATACACTTTTCCTGGGTCACTTTGCATGAATGAAACACTGTAAATCTTGGAAAGTCTGCAAATTCTGTGCATATTTTAATTGGCTATCTGGCAAAGCTGTAATTGGAGTCTCTGTTACATATGATTGTCAGATTGATTTTCAGCTTGTAAGGAAGCCGTTTTCCCCACAAAATATTAGTGTTAGATGTTCACCGTGCAGCTGGAAATAATACATATTAGAATGATGGTTGGCTGGAATTTTGGTTCATTCATGAACCTGCACATCATGTAGCTTAACCGCTTGACAGCTACATGATAAGACATGTAGATACATCAAGTTGAAAAAACCATGCTTTCAGGACATTCTCCATTGTGGCTTTGAGGGTTTGGAGAGCTCTTTGTCATAGAATGTATCTCAACATGCTGTATTACAATGTTGAACATGGGGAAGTCAACTTTCCAGCACCGAGGTAAGGGCAATGCAACTTTGAGGTAAGGGAACAAACATTGCCTTACCTTGAGGAGGCCTCTCCTAACTGCAGGATGCAGCACACACCCCACTGGCACAACTATGCCAGTGCTGGAAAATTGGAATTGAGCCCTGTGTTGCCATGTATCTTAATGGATTGTGAAATCTTTGCACCCACATTTTCTCTAAGAGGAAATAATCTCCTAGAGAAGAATTTACGAAATTTTGAGCTGCTGTAATTAAGGAACTTTTTTCAGTACTGTAGTTTAAAATGTTGAGCAATCATCCATATGCCTTTGATTGCACTTCATCACTTAATGTGGTTATTTGAAAATTGTGCATAATGTATCTATAGTGCTTAATTACCATTACTTAAATTCATTGTGGGCCCAATCCTATCCAATTTTCTGGCGCAGATACAACCGCAATGTAGCCCTGAGATAAGGGAACAAATGTTCCGAGGAGGCCTCAGTGACTGCCCTCCCGTAGTGCATATCCTGTTGGCGTGGCTACTTCCGTGCCAAAATATTGGATAGGATTGTCCCTGAGTGTCCAGGGTCCCTTTTCAGTTGTATACTTGGAGTATATGGGAGGGAGGAGCAGAATCCCAAAAGGGAATTTGTAATTTATCTCATAGATTATGACACTTACTTGGCAGGAGCTGATCCAAGTTCATGTTTTGCAGTTGGCAAGAGAGTGAGAGGGTAGGATGCCACACCTGCTAAAGATCGCATTGCCTTCCCCCCCATAGACAGTTGTGCCACAGGCAGAAATTCAGCAGGTGCAGCACTTGCAGCAGAGATGAAGAGCCACCTGTAGAATTTCTGCCTGCAAGGCAACTAACTATTGAATATCTGCTGTTCAAGGAGCAACTGGTTTAAGGAGGCAGAGCTTCTTACAACGCTGATGGAGGTTCCTAATTCTTTATTAGTGCTGGAAACAAAGAAGTGCTTGAGTAGCCTGGTTAGGGAACTGAGGGTCTAATCCTAACCAACTTTCCAGCACTGGCATAGCTGTGCTGGTGGGGCATATGCTGCATCCTGCAGTTGGGGGGCGGTCATGGAGGCCTCCTCAAGGTATGGCAATGTTTTTTCCTTACCTTGGGGTTGCATTACTCTTATGTTGGTGCTGGAAAGTGGGTTGGGATTCTGCCCTGAATTTTCATTACCTTGCACCCCTAAATAAGCTATGCCGAGATATGTCCTCCTATCACCATCATGAGCTTCTGGCAGAGAACAAAACTGCAAATCAAGAAGACTGGGAACGCTATCCAATGCATATCTACTCAGAAGCAAGTCCCATTATAGCCAACTGGGCTTAATACCAGGAAAGTGTGGGTAGAATTGGGCTGTGAGAGGTCAAGCCTATGCATGTCCTATGCATGTCAGAAGCAAGTCCCATTATAGCCAGTGGGGCTTACTCCCAGGAGAGTTGGGTGTATGAAACCGCCTCTACTGTTCCACTTCCTGGAGCCGCCGATCTCCAAGCGAGAACTTCTCCTTGAAGTTGACTGGAGCGCAATGGAACGCCGCGCAGCCCAGTTGTGTAAGGAACGTTCAGACTTGTCGCGGGCGGGGGAGAGAACGCCAACATGCGCCTGGGCTCTCCCTATTGGCTCTCGGTCTGCTCGGGTCGGCCTCGCCGGTTGGGATTGGCTGGAGTCGGAGTATGCGGGCGAGGTGCCCGCCTGCCCCGCCGGGCAGAACGGGGCGGGGAATGGGGAGCCGCGCGAGCGTGAGAGGAGAGCGCCTGGGGCAGCCGCGACAGCAGGAATCGGGACCGGGGGCAGGTAAGGGGAGCGGGGCAGAGCAGGGCGCTTGGCTGGGAGGGCAAGAGTCAGGGGCAATGGAGGGGTGGGGCGATTGGAGGGATTAAAAGAAGGGGGTGGTTGTGGGGTGGAGGGCCGAGGGCAGAAGGAAAGGGGAGCTGCCTGCGGGGAGCAAGCAGGGTGGGCGAATGAGGGGCAGCAAGGGGTCCAGGTGGGATGGAGGGGCTGGGATGCCTGCGCGCCTCCCTCTTCTCCTTTGAATGCACAGCCACCTGCACCTCAGTACAGAGACTGGCTGCACTGGGAGGGAGAACACGCAGCAAGGGCTGGAGGAAGGCGTGAAGATAAAGCATACCTGCCTGGGGCTGGATCAGGGTCAAGAGCAGATCATGGAGTCAAGCAGAAGTGCAGGCGCAAAACGGAGTGGCAACAGCAGCTAGGTCCACTGAGACATCCTCCCTTCCCCTTAAGTTCTGGGGTCTTCCCCCACCACACACACAGGCAGTATGAATAGCTAGTTCTGCCCCCAGCCCAAGTTACTTCCTAGGTACAGGTAGCAGCCCGTTGCTAGACTACTCCAGAAGCTTGTGGGCAGTTAATGAAAGAAGGCTATGTAATGTGGTAGTTTGTATATGCCAAAAAAGTGACACAGGGCACAATCCTAACCAGGTCTACTCAGAAGTAAGTCCTATTTTGTTCAATGGAGTTTACTCTCAGGAAAGTGTGGTAGGATTGCAGCCTTGGTGAAAGTTGTGCTTTAACATATTTCGCACTATAGTTTCTAAGATCAACTTTTCTGACTACAGGCCTTCCACAAACTACATCAATAGACAAGTAGTCACCTCCCCCCCCCCCGACCTTTTCAGTGTCTCCTTTCTTTCCCCAGGACTTTTCTCACTCTCTGTCTGATTCCCCCATAGTTTTGGATAAGTCTAGTTTTAGGGAATCTGACTAGATGAAACCTGGTCACCCCTTCTCCATAGTATCATCTCTAGGAGGTGTTTCATCTCCGGCAGAAGACCTAGTCTGTTGTCACTGCATGGAGCAAGTGGAACTTAACTTCCTTGAAGCAAGTTGAGACTTGTGTCCTGGAGATCAACTAAGAACAAACAGCATGCTAACTGGCATAGTTTTTGCCATGGTGGGAAGGAAAGGGTGCTCACCTGGGCAATACCTGCTGAGTGGGAGGAGCCCAATTTTCCAGCCCACAAAGCCTCACCTGACCTATTCCTTTTCTCCTCAGGAAATAATATTGCCATCATGAGCCGCCGTCTACCACAAGAAGAGTTGACCCATACAGATATCTGTGGGATGCTCCGTGAAGAACTTTGCAAGGGGAATGACTTCCATAAGTCAGATACCCACATCTTCATCATCTTGGGGGCATCCGTGAGTTTCTTCCTTCTGGGCTAGATTGTGGTTCATGTAAGATGTGAACCTGAGACAATAGGTGTCTTTTGGAGAGAAAAAAAGAGTTTAGCTGGAGCAAAGTTTCCCATGACTGCTAAGGGTGGTAGATGTGAAGCCTGGGGAGGAGAGAACCTATATGGCAAAAGGAGGCTGTGCAGTGGAGAAAATTGCAAGTCTAGCTGAAAATGTATGCATGGGACAGTTCAGGAACTGAAAATATTTGTATGGGATATATGCTGATAGCATAAAGGTGAAAGATACTAATGCAGTCCCATGTACTTCATTTAAGTTGGTAATGTGTATTTGAGGCTATGGTGGTAGGCTTTTCAGCAGCATCCTATAGCTGATGTAAATTATCTGTCATTCATGAACATGAGGTGCTTTACAACATTCAGAGCTACTCCTGTTCAATAAAATTAGAGCTTAAAATAATATAAATTAATTGAACAGGAGAAAGCAGTAACTGTAAAGAGGAAAGATTTTTTAATGCATTTTTATTTGATCAAAGTTTTAGACTCATCTTTCCTCTCATCATTCAAGCATTCAGTTGCTATCAGCACCCATGAAATCATCTATTTTCTCTCTCTTCCCCTAGTTTTTTTTTCTTACACTTGCAGTTTGGGGAAGTGTTTTATATGATCTGAAAAGGTGCATCTTGCATTTTAAACAGTACTTGGCCAAAAATGAAATAATTGTCTTGCTTGCTTTGTAGCTATTGACTTTAGTGATGGAAGTGTCTTCCAGACAATGTGAAGAAGAGTCAGTGATTGTAGAAGGAAGCTTCTTTTCTTCCTCTGGAAGTGGGAAAGGGTTAAGTCTATTACACAGGAACTTTAAGGCTGCCACTTAAAAACAACATCTCCTTTTCAAGTTTTTCTGCCCTTTCCTTTAACATGTAGGATCACTTGCCTCATTTAGTTTCATCACATTGTGTCTTATTCTGCCAGTTATAGGGGATGGGGAAATCTGTGTGATCTTCCATGTTACTGGGGAGAGCTCAATACAGAGGTACACTTTTCAGTAGCTGTCCTACATAATGTGTATTAATATACTGATAAAAGTTTTTTTACTACAAGGTGACCGAGTAGGGTGGAAGAGTTCGTCCATTTTTCATAGTGTATCTAATCTGTAATTCAAGGGTTTATCTCCTGTACTTCCTCTATTTTTGTTCCAGCAGTTTAGCATGACTATGACGTTTTCCGTTTGACCCTCTTTGTTCTGCTTCTGCATCTCTTTTCTTATTGTGGTACCCTGTTTTAGCATCATCTCTTCCACGGTTGAGACTTGCAGTAATGCAGTGCAGATATAGTCATAGGATGCTGGTATTACCCAAATACCAATGATAGGTGGAACAGGAAGGAAGACAGAGGTTTGCCTTCTTACAATTTGTGTAAGCATCTCCTGGAGCGGGGGTGCAATTGTGTAACTCAGCACAGTGATTACTGCACAGTGTGTAATCAACCTGTGGCAGTATTTGTGAGCATGCTTGAAAGGATATGTAGATAATCCAGGCGGGGGGTAGGTAGCTAATCCAGGCATATTTTGGCTTTAGCAGTGCGTTGATAATCTGATGCCAGTACAGATCAGTTTACAGCAGCTTGGCTTCCCATGGGGACTTGTCCATTGCTGTATCTCCTAGTTGTGCTTGCAAAGCTTTCTCTACATACAGTACAAGGAATTGTTTTGATATGGAGCAATGAAAATAGCCAAAATCTGTGCTGAGAAAGAAAATCCTGCAGTTCAGTTCTATTGGACTAGGCTGCAACTTCTCTGTGGAGAGGGAAATATGACTTTTATTACTATTATATTAATTAATAAGTGATATTAATTAAAATTAATTTTTAATATTACATCATATCTGTTTAATGAAGAGGATTTGCCCCAGAGCTGGAAGACATGCTAAGTGGGAATGGTTAAAAGAGGAGGTGAGGGAGTCTGAGACAAAAATCCTTAATTCCTGCAAGGGTTTTTTTTTGTTTTGCTTATACTTATGCCACAGATGCAAATGGATGCACCTATGCTTTTGCTGGGCCAACACATATCCATGACTGCAGGAATTTGTCTCCCTGGAACAAACCACCCCTGCTTTCTGGGAATATTTGTTCCCTGCCCAATATTTATGTATACATTAACTTCTAATTTTTCTCAGACCCTATGCTTTGATGACTTGCACTGTACTGCCAAAATTATCTCTTGGTGTTTTCTTTGATCTTGTTGGTTAGCGTGTGTTCAGTGTTTTCCTTTTGCAATGGGGGTGGCCTAAGATTGGTTGGGCTACCTGTTAGATCAGTGTTTCTCAAACTGTGGGTTGGGACCCATGAGGTGGGTCACGAACCAATTTCAGGTGGGACCCCATTCATTTCAATATTTTATTTTTAATAGATTAGACTTGATGCTACCATAGTATGTGACTGCATTTGGGGAAATGTTACAGACCTGTACTTTTAACAAGTTACTATATATATTCTTTTAACAGTGATGGTCAATGGGACAATTCTAGGTAGGATTGCAGCCTAGGATTGTTAAAGATATTCCTGCTTGATGATGTCACTTCCGGTCACAACATCACTTCTGGTGGGTTCTGGCAGATTCCCATTCTACAAAGTGAGTCCCGGTGCTAACTGTGTGAGAACCACTGTGTTTGATGGTTGCAGTTCTTCACAGAGGAGAAAAAAAGGTGCTCAATGGATGTTCAAAGGGATGGGGAATGCAGCTTTAGCAAAGAGGAAACCAGATATTACTGAGTCACCGGGGAATAAGGAGTGGTGCTTTTCTCTAGTAAAAGAGGGAAGTGAACCTTCTTGTAAGAAAGGGAGGGCAACAGTTCTTTCCTGCTGCTTGTCTCCCAGCATATGAACATGTTTCTAATTTGCAGTTGCAGTACAAACCTGGGAGTATAGCCTGTGTCCTTGGAGAAAAGCAGCAATTATTTCTACGAGGTCACCTCTGTTTTCCTCAACTATGTCCACCCTAATTTGGTGTCAGTTTCTTCCAAATGTAGGGACCAGTAGAGGATGATGTAGGCTCAGGCACACAAAGTGTTTCATTTGAAAGCACTTAGCATGCTCACTCCCTGACATTAGAGCCATCTAGAAGCATTTTGATTGTTAGGACACATCCACATATCAGCCTTTTCTGGGTGACAAAGCACTGATGCAAGCAGCTTGCCTGGCTAATTCAAAGTGTTGATTGATAGTTCAAGTGAGAACAGAATATACTGTAACTCTCATTTCTAGCCCTACCAATCTACATGGACTCCAGGATTAGAAGGGATCAACAGCAGTTATAGTATTCCAACAGAATACTATAAACAGAAACAGAAAACACTTGGTGTGTGAGGTCCTAACTGATTTTGTGGGCTATCAACCTGCTACTTTCATTCCTAGCAGAGTTTTCAGTCTAGTTAACACAGAACTGGTAATGCATATCTGGGTTATACCACTTCAGACTGCAGGTGCCAACTCACATGATTGAATGTTCCTCTATTTAAAGATGACTATCTGCCTATAGAAAGTTGTGTACTAGGGAGAACTAGAATGGTGTATTACAGGGGTGCTCACACTTTTTTGGCTCGAGAGCTACTTTGAAACCCAGCAAGGCCCAGAGATCTACCAGGGGGGAAGGAAGCGTCTGACAGACACCCCCTTTAATGTATGGAGCCCCTGCTGGAGTCTAGTCAGTTTCGTCAGTTTTGTTGCTGCATGCCTGAAGAGCAGCTAAAGTGTCAGTTTCAGTGGCAGTTTAGCTAAATATGTCAGTTTCGTCTAGTCACTAGACAAAAAGATATATTAACAGTTTGGAGAGACAGGGCTCCGCGATCTACTCATTTTGCCTCGCGATCCACCTATTGAGCACCTCTGGTGTATTAGGTTAGAACTCCCTGACTTATAACTTTCTGTTTGAAGGGATATTTTATTAGAGAGGAAACCATCATTTTTTCTTTACATTTATATACTGCCCTTCATCTCAGGAGCTCAGGGTGGCCTACTTGGCTCTACCTCCTTCTCTCTTTATAGCAGCCCTATGAAGTAAGTTAGACCTAGTGACTGGCCCAGGTTCATGCAATAAAGCTGCAGTCCAGTACACACTTACCTGGGAGTAAGTCTCATTGAACTCACTGTGATTTACTTCTGAGTAGACATGCCTAGGATTGCACTGTGAGCATTGTGGCTAAGTAGGGAATTGAATCCAGAAGTCTTCTTGGTCCAGAAGCCCAATACTTTTGATCTGAAGTGGTACAATCTAAACATAAGTTTGTAATCTCAGAGAAAAGCAGTTTGTTGAAAAATACTGTAAAATAATCTTACTGAGATCTGGCAATTATGTGAAACAGTGCCCCTACCACTTAAATATTCCTAGAAGCAGTTCAATTCATGATTGAGTATCTGTGTTGTTTCCCTTGAACAACTCTGGAAATAGCTCCAAAGCAATGTCTGTAGAACAGTGGTGCCCAAACCCCAGCCCTGGGGCCACTTGCGGCCCCCAAGGCCTCTCAATGCGGCCCTCAGGGAGCCCCTAGTCTCTAATGAGCCTCTGGCCCTCCTGAGATTTGTTGGAGCCCACACTGGCTCGATGCAACTGCTCTCAGCATGACGGCCAACTGTTTGACCTTTCGCATGAGCTGTGGGACGAGGGCTCCCTCCATTGCTTGCTGTTTCACATCTGTGATGCAGCAGTGGCAGCAAAGGAAAGGCCAGCCTTGCTTTGTGCAAGGACTTTTATAGGTCTTGAGCTATTGCAAGACCTTCATTCATTCATATCAGTTCATCTTTAATATATTCATTTCTGTAAACTTATGTAAATTTATTCAAATTTTAAATGTAAATTCTTTTTTCCCTGGTCTCCCCCCCCCCCCACAGTGTCAGAGATATGTTTTTGGCCCTCCTGCCAAAAACTTTGGACACCCCTGCTGTGGAAGGATCAGGTACTGTGCTGTGAAAGTAGAGGTTCTCCTTTTGTAGTGCAGATCCTGAGGGTATTTCATATTCTATATATTCTACTCTTCTACAGTAATTAACAAGTCTAGGGTCCCTCTTCCTCTCTAGACTTCAATTTTTGGGATAGATAGAGGTTTCTATAAAAGATTATTTTCAGTACTTTCAGATTGGAAAAGTGGGGCCTGGATGTGACTTATTCTTGTGTGAGATCTCTATGAGAATTACAGATTTGATGTGCTTAACTTGTGATTGGTTACAACTGTCAATGCCTTAAATCAGTAGTTCTCAAACTTTTAGCATTGGGACCCACTTTTTAGAATGAGAATCAGTCAGAACCCATTGGAAGTCATGTCATGACCTGAAGTGACATCATCAAGTAGGAAAATTTTTAGGCTGCACCTTTACCCAGGTGTAAGTTCCATTTACTATCATTGTTAAAAACATATACATAGTAGTCTGTTAAAAATTCAGCTCTGTAACATTTCCCCAAATGCAGTCACATACCATCAAGTCTAAAAATAAAATATTGAAAATAAAACATTAAAAAATAAAATATTGAAATGAATGAGGACCTACCTGAAATTGGCTTGCAACCCACCTAGTGGGTCCTTACCTACAGTTTGAGAAACACTGCCTTAAATAGTTTTAGTTGACTCATCCTTCTTGTAGCCAGTCAATAACTATGTCAGATAGTTAAATTTAAGTTTGCGTCTTACCAAACCTTAATTGTTTGGAGATACTGAAGTATGAGAAAGTTGCAATTTAGTCAGTAAAAGCTACTTCTGATTGTTACAGGAGATGATCTTCCATATTGCATTTTTCATTCCTCTGTAGTTAACATGTGTTCTGCCAGATTCCCAGTCCAAGCTCCACCTGGAGAATTATGCCCACTTTTAGCTAATTAGCATCCCTTCTTTCCTCAAAAATGACCCTGGTTCTGCCCTGCAGTACTGCTGGACCCCACCACCAGAGTAGTTCTCCTGTAGTAGAGTAGTTCTCCTACAGAGGTCCTCCTTCCTGCCAGCAGCCTCTTGGTCCTCAGCAGGTCTTGGGCACAGCAGCCAAACACCAGTCTTAGTGTCTCCTATAGTTTCTGCTCCAGCAGTTCCCAAAGTCCATTCACACATCAAAGGTCCATTAGCCATCAATTCCTCAGTCCATTTCTCCAGTCTGTCCTTCCTCAAGCTTTCCTCCTTCTGCTACCCACACCAAACTCTCCCTTCATCAGGTGCTTTTATGCCTGAGGGCCTTATTGCCTTCAAGTGGCAGCAGCTGTGCAGCACACTCCCTGGAAGCCCAGGTCTTACCTTTAAAGGGGCCACTGCTGCTACCACATCCTACCTTCTCGCCAGATCCAGTACAACATGTGAGGACAAAAATAACCCCCCATAATATACAGGTTTGTGCTCCATTTACTGTATCACTGAAATTGGCTTCTGCCCATTAATTAGTTAAAACAATTAAACCAATTAAAGCTTGTAGCCCTTATATCCAGCCCTAGTTTTCCCGGACTAGACCGTCTCTCGACAAGAAACAATGTGAAGACAGTGACAATTTGCAGGCTAAGTGGTTGCAAGCTAAACTGTCTAGAAGGTTCACAGAGAAGGAATTGGAAAGCTCTCCTGACTCTGTGTAGGCAGCAAATATGCCTAAAAGGAGAAGCACAAACACACCCCACCCAGCTGCAAGCCTCATGTGCCTTGAATGTTTCACGCCTTTACTGCTTGGGTACTTGGCTTATCAGTGTTTGTATTAGATAAAGAGCTTCCAGCTTTGGCTGAATACAGACTGAGCTAGAGGCTTCTCTGGGTCACTGAATCTCTAGTGAGGATAACTAGGCATTGCCAAAGTGGCCAAAGTGAAAAGCGTGGCCAAATAGATCTGGGATGCAGTGTGAGTCAAGAAACACATGAGGTAGTGCACTTGTGTTGCTTCACACAGCTAGGTCAAGACCATTGAATGCAGGTTCTAACCTTGAGACCTGGGAAACTTTAATAATAATAGTTAACCTTAATAATATGGTGAGTTTATATCATTCCATGCTCCCTGGCAAATACTTTCAGGAACCTGCCTTTGTCCCACTTACTTCTGCAAAAATAGTAAGTTTTAAGACCTTCTTAAGCCTTTAAAGTGCACAATAGAGTGTATAGGAATGCTGGATTTGTGCTCTGGTGTTAGGGATCCATATGGGACACTGAAGCCTTTTGCTCAAGATAACCTTATTGCCTGTATGTGTGTGGGATACCAGAAGATGTTGTGTAACATTCCTGCTCTCCTCACTGTGCAGTAATACTAGGGAGTAAGTAATTCATATCCTTCTTACATAAACTTTAGGGGCAGGCACAGCATTAGGTGACTGCTACAAACAGAAGGTTGACACACACACAGTAGTGCACAGAGGGAGGCCACAGAGGGATCCCTTCAGCCAATGGTTCTCACACATTTAGCACTTTTTCCACTTTTTAGAATAAGAATCTAAAGAATCCCTATAAGAATAGGGATCCACTTTTTAGAATAAGAACCTGTCAGGAGCCACGGGAAGTGATGACATGACCAGAAGTGACATCATGAAGCAGGAACATTTTTAACAATCCTAGGCTGCAATCCCACCCACTCTTACCCAGGAGTAAGCCCCATTGACTACCATTGTTAAAAGAATATATATAGTAGCTTGTTAAAAGTATAGATCGGTAACATTTCCCCAAATGCAGTCACATACCATGGTAGCATCAAGTCTAATATATTAAAAATAAAATATTTAAATGAATGGGGACCCACCTGAAATTGGCTCGCAACCCACCTAGTGGTTCCCGACCCACAGTTTGAGAAACACTGCCTGAAGAGCCACAGGGGCACAATTGATCCATCTGTATTTTTATTGGCAGTTTTGCTAGTGGCGATTATGTTGCTTGTAGTCTTACTTTCCCATGGATGACTAGAGCGGAAACTTAAAAACTTCTGAACGCCAGGGTAGAGAATGTGAAACATGAGATGTACTATATATTAAGAATCTTTATATACCACATTTCAACAGAGTAGATCACAAAGTGGTTTACATAGAAATAAATCAGTAGATGGTTTCCTGTCCCCAAAAAGCCCTAAAAAAATAATGCCACAGTGGATGAAATTTCTTGGAGTATATGAGATTGGGTTAGAGCAGTACTTCCCAAACACCTACAAGGGAGTTAGGAGCATGGTAAGTATGTGTGTGTGTGGGGGGGGGGGGTGGGGAGAGGCAGCAACATGATCCCCAGAATTGTGCTGCTGCCAAGGGGAGGATTTGTTTTCACTTACCTAAGAGGGTGACAGCCTCTGGGAGGTACTGAGAACCCTTCAGATGCCTCTGCAGGGCTCCACAAGCCTATGTAATAGGGGGAAAAAATCTCAGTTGAAAGCCATTTCCTGTTTACAATTGTTATCCATGAATGTGGACCAGACAAAGGGTCAAAATGTAACCAGTTTATTAGAAATCTGAAAGAAAAAGAGAGTTCATCAAAGTAGGAATAGAAAGGCAAGTAGTAAAACTACAAGCAGACTGATGGAAAATGCCTGTGGTTGGCTGGAAAGCATTAAAAAAACATTTCAAGTTGAAGCACTAAGACCCAGCAAATGGAGCTGGGATGCTACTCAAATTCTCAGCCCACAGACACCCCCTATTACTGAAAAAACTGGTGAGGGGATTTATTAATTTATATGTCTCTAAGGTGTGTGTGTATGGGAGGGAACCCCTTTACTGTAGTGCTCAGAGACACTGCCAGTTTGATGCACATGGCTCTATTTGATAGAGGGATCTTAGGATTGGATAACAGCATATTCAATTGTAATGCAGAGAATCCCCTTCCCTCAAAGAAGAGATTGGGAGAAATAACCTACAATAAAAGATTGTAGCTTTATTAAGAAAAGCTAAGGTCATGTCCAGGAAGTGTTCTGAGGCATGGGGAAGTAGCATTCAGCTGGCCTTCTGAGGAGGCTGGGAGGCTAGTGAGACCTCTGGAGGGCCCAGCAGGGCCTCCAGGTAAGTTTTTGTGGCACTGGCGCCCTAGCCCTCCCACTGATTTTGGTGGGTTGAGGAACCGATCCCCTGCAGATACTGAGGGCCCACTGTACAAGAAATTACTGAAACTGCATTCACAGAGGGCCAGTACAAACAGGAGATGCATAAAAAGATTACAAAGTCATAAAGTGAGATTATCTTTTTCCTCCCAGGATTTGTGACTGTGTTGAGGGGCGATACCAGGCTTGCTCCACAAGTGGGGAGTCAAGGCCTTGCACTGCATTTATTTATTTAGCTCTACCGCTGCTCCCTTAAAACACTGTTGAATCTTCCCCGAGGGAACTAGGTCCTGCCCCCCACCCCTGCACAGAGTGAACACCTTAGAAATGAATCTGGTGCCCTCTGCTAATTCAGTAGTACAGCCAATAGTCTAAAGTTTAGATAAACAACCTTTTTCCCATTCAGACACAAAAGTTTCAAAGGAAAATGGAATTTTATTTAAAAGAGTGAACTTCCAAAAGAAGTAAACGAAGAGATAAGCGTTTCCTACATACAAAGAAAATAATCAAGTCTAGCTAAACTATTCTAGCACTTAGACTGAAGCAGGTAAATCCAAGTCTGCAGTGACGGAAGGTCCGGTCAGTGGACATACCAGCAGCAGGTCTCCCTGCTTTGCCAAACACAGTCTGCAGTAGGACTCTAAAGCACCTGTTCTTATAGAAATATTGGTCTAGTCAGGACTGTGTAGGATTCTGCTGAATCATCCTGCTTTGAATGCTCTTGCAGGCTCAAGGGCCTGCCACTTTAATAACTCTTAGGTTATTACTCAAAGTTCAGGTTTCACAGCATCAAGATTATAATCAGTTTCACAGCTGCATGTCACTCCTTAGATCAGAAGACTTAAAGGAGTGTAGGGTCTGTCCTATCCTAATTTTTGACTCCTGCGGACTACGCCAATTTGTCCTGCCCAATTATCTCAACTCCTTTCTAATGCCCAATTTTTGGCTAATTAACACCCTCTTTATCTCTACAACTGTGGTGTGCAAAGGAATGAACACAGAACTCCTTATCTATAGCAACTACCCAAATTTATTGCTATGAACACAGACACTTCCTGCAAGTCCTCTTGTCCAGAGGCTTTCCTTCCCCAAAACTCCACTTAACACAATGGGTAAAGGTCTGAAGCCTCCAATTCAAGTCCAATCTGGTCTCCAAAGCACAGTCCAGTCTTCTGTGTCCTCCAGCAGAGTCCTGGCAGTCCTCTTCTCCTGTAGGTCTGGGTCAGGTAGCCCTCTTGGTCTGGTTCCCTCTGGCTCAGTATCCAGCCCCTGGCTGGGTCAGTGTCCCACTCCTGGCTCCTTCTGAAGCTGCCTTTTATCCTTTGTGTCCCATTAAGTGCAAATGCAGCTCAGCTGTGAGCTACCTCCTTAGCTCATTCCAAGCCCCATCAAGGTCAAATGAAGCTCAGGTGTCCAGCCAGGTCTCCATTGGCCTTGATTGATTACAGCTGTGGAGCCAGCCCTGCCCTTCCCAGAGCTACCAAACAGCTGTCAAAACATGGGATCACTGTCAACACCACATCATCCACCTGATGATCTTTTGATCTTCCATTACAGGGTCCAAGAAAAGTGACTCTGCAGAAATATGTTACCCTTTTAAATCATGCCTTCTTCCAATGACCTTCCTGTAAGAATATACAAAGACTGCCCCAAAAATCTTACATAAAATCATTTACTTCTTCACTCCCCTCAACCCTTCAACAGACTGAGGCTATAATCCTGTGCATACTTTCCTGGGAGCAAGCCCCATTGAACATAATGGGACTTACTTTTGAGTAGACCTGCTTAGGAGTGGGCTGTGAGTTAAGTAAGATTACAAAAGGGTTAGCATTACAAAGAGACTGCATTTCAACAGGTTGATACTATAATTTAGCCATTAGGTGTTGATTCTAAGCTGTTGCTTACAAACTTTCACTGCAGCTGCTAGATGCTATAATAGAATATATAAGAAATAAAACTACACCTATGTGACACCCTGAATCCACATCCACTGGAGTAATGGCTGATTCAGCATGTCACATAGTTGTAGTTTTATTTCCTATATTTCTGAGTAATGGTGTCTCCAAATGGCATAATGGCTGGATAACATTTCCAAGAGAAGGCGTTTCCAGACAGAACAAGAATGCTACAGGAGGAGTTTCTAGCAGCTCTAACACTGCTGAACCTGCATAGGATCTCCTGGGGAGTTAAAAGCATCCAAATATACAGGAAAAATGGACAAATAGGGGAGGGGAACCTGAGCGTTCAATCTAGTGACCCAGGGGATAAGTCTTTCTACACAGTGACAAGTCAGGTGGACAGGAATAAGTCTACCTAATTAGTCTTTGATTATTTATTTCATGTGTTGATTCTAAAATTTGGCCAATGCCAGGCTCTCAAAGCAGCATAAAAGGTAGTAACAACCAATGATGATGTCTAGCATTTATGCGTACAGTGATTTAAGGTGTCCACAGCATTTCATGTGCATTATTTCAGTGAACTTGGCAATAGCTGCATGAGGTAAGTTGCCATTATTACTGTATTGCCAAATTGCAGATGAAAGACAAAGACCAAGGCTGAGAGAGTGTGGTCAGGCTGGGCATCTTTCCATCTCCTCCTTGATTCATTGTATTCTGCTGCTTAGCAACCGGGCAGCTGAGTCACTGCTGACTCCCACTTGCCTGGTGGTGTGAGGAGCTGGGCTGAATGCCCACAGGTGTGGCTGCCAGCTTGCCAATGCTACATGACTTGGCATGTTTGCAGGCAGGCCACGCATCAGTGACAACAAATCTTACTGCCGTTTACCCAATGAAGGGACACAGGCAAGTGCCTGGTGCCTTTCATGCAGCATGGTGCTGCCAAGCACAGTGAGGGCATGAGCTGCTGGAAGAAAGAAGCCGTCAGGGAAACATTGGGCAATGAAATGCAGGCCTTGCTCCAACTCAAGTAAGCTGACAAAGGCAGACCTCATTTGCAAGAACAGGACTTAGCTGGAGCTTTGAGAAAGACAGGGGACTCGCATTCCCACCCATTTGTATCCCAAATGCCGTCTGTGTGCACAGAGCACAACCGAATGTTCAAGAAAGATTGTAGGGGCAGGTTTATGTGGAGTACTGTAGTATGTGGGTCATAAATAGGAGGGCAGATATGCAAGCCTTTTGTAATTTGTTCCCAGTGTATTTATGAAAGATTATGGGGGCAGGGCATGTCTGCAATGGAAAGGCTGGGGTTTCCACCCACGCCCTTCCAGGATTTGAGAAGGCAAGAAACCTTTGTCCCTGTGCTTTAGCTGAAGCACAGGTGCATGTCCATGATGAAAGAGGAATTAACTGAACTGATGGTAGCTTTAATCTAACTAAAGTTGTTGATTGACAAGCATTAATATATCAATGGTTGTTACCATCAGTGTGGATGTATAATCCTAGCATTCAGGTAGACCAGTGGTTCCCAAACTGTACATCGTGGTGAACTTACAGGAGAGCTGCAGAATGTCCCTGGCAGCCTTTTCCTGGATCTCCCAGGTGTGGATCCAAGGTAATGGTGCCTGGGAGAGCCCGGAAGAAAAGGTTGCTGTGAACGAAGGGGGCTGTGGCCATAGTCAGTTTGGGTACCACTGATAGACTAAGGGCCCAATCCTAAACATTGGCGTCTGAGCTCCTGTACTGGGTGTTGCAAACATGCCCATAGCTTGTCCACGGCACCCGGAGAGGAGGAGCTGCCAGCACCAGTTGGTGCTGACTCCCAATGCCGTGTGGAAGGCTGGCTGACACTCCAGCAGTGCTGGCTGGCGGTAAGGAGTTTTGGGAGCAGGGGTGTCGTAAACTTGGGTCTCACTCCCAGGGTTTTGGGTGCTCAGAGTTGTTGGTTCTGAACCCTAGAGCTCTCAAAGATCCCTGGTCGGTAGTGTGGGGGGAAGAGCAAGGCCATATCAGAGAACAATAGAGACTCTCTACCAGTTGCTAAGACAACAAATGGGACCTCAGAACCAGCGGCCCCAATGATGCAAATTTCTTGTTCCTCAAAGTCAGAGCCTAGCAAACTTCAGGTTTATTTAACTGTCAATGGAAAAAAGACACGTGGACACATCGATTCTGGGGCCAGACTGACCTCAGTTCATAGAAATTTGGTGGAGGAATGTCACATTTTGCCTGGAGAAACTTTTAGAGTGAAGCCTTATGAGAGTCCTGAGATTTCTGTACCTAAAGCAAAAGTACAGTTAGAATTTAAAGGTTGGAAAGGTACACGTGTTGTGGCTGTACATTCAAATACACCCACATCAGTTCTTTTAGGGCAAGATTTTTGTGATGTGTTAGACAGGCAGCAAGTTGCCAAAAGGAAGTCTACTAGAGAAGCTCCAGCAGGCAGAAATCCATCTGGTCAAGCCAAAGCTTCTAAAGCAGCAAAAGGAAGAGCGTCTTCAAGCATCTCTTCCATCAGCCAGGAAATGCAAGCCACTTCTGTGTTACTGTTTTAGCTTGGTTCAGGCCTTGCAGTGCTACTAGGCCTGAACTGTACATATCCATGACAAGGGGGAAGCAGGAAGTGGGTGGAACAGGATTGTGGGAGGAGCTGGGGTGGGAGGGGGTGGGACCAGCGGAGCCCTGCTCCGCTGTATCCTATCCTCTTTGTTGGGCTGAAAAGCCTGACACAGTCTCTCAAGTCTGCACTGGCAAAATAGCTGGTACAGACTTGAGAAGCTCCGTTGTAGGGCTTGGGGCTTTCCCTTGAGGAAAGGGAAGGGAACAAAGGTCTCCTTCCTCCGATGAGACCTCCTGCGACCTCGGTGGTTTAGCTGGATGCAGCGGTAGCCCTTTTGGCGCTGCTGCACAGAGCAGAGCCACCAGCTTCAGGATTGGGATGTAAAATTTTCTATTTGTGGCTCTAGAGCAGCATTTTTCAACCTTTTTTACCTTGTGGCACACTGACAAGGCACTAAAATTGTCAAGGCACACCATCAGGTTTTTGACAGTTGACAAGGCATCCCATGCTGCCAGTGGGGGTTCACATCCCTATTGGCCCTACTAATAAATGATCTTCCCCCAAATTCCTGTGGCACACCTGTGAACCGCTCGTGGCACACTAGTGTGCCAAGGCACAGTGGTTGAAAATGGCTGCTCTAGAGCAGGGGTGCCCAAACCCCGGCCCTGGGGCCACATGCGGCCCTCAAGGTCTCTCAGTGCGGCCCTCAGGGAGCCCTCAGTCTCCAATGAGCCTCTGGCCCTCCAGAGATTTGTTGGAACCCACTGTGGTCCAACGCAGCTGCTCTCAGCGTGAGGGCAACTGTTTGACCTCTCGTGTGAGCTGTGGGATGAGGGCTTCCTCCACTGCTTGCTGTTTCATGTCTGTGATGCAATAGAGGCAGCAAAGGAAAGGCCAGCCTTGCTTTGTGCAAGGCCTTTTATCGGCCTTGAGCTATTGCAAGACCTTCATTCATTCAATTAAGTTCATCTTTAATAGTTTCATTTATGTAAACTTATGTAAATTTATTCAAATTATAAATGTAGATTAATTCTTTTTTCTCCCGGCCCCTGACACAGTGTCAGAGAGATGATGTGGCCCTCCTGCCAAAAACTGGACACCCCTGCTCTAGAGCAACAGTTTCCAAAGTGGAAAAGGCTTCCCTGGTGCAAATGGCATTTACCATTCTGCCAGGAAGTCTTGTGGTCACGGCGCCGATCTCTCCCAAACTGAGCTTTGTCTTGCGGTTTCCAGATTCTGTTGCCCCAGCAGCCATTGAGCCCAGATTTCTGGACAGACATGGCAAGCCGGGGTGCTGTTTGGGGGAGACACTGCGACGACGAGGCTCCCCCATGGAATGGTAAGCACCGTTCACACCGGAGAGGGGTTAGGCAGGGCACTGGATCTGGACCATGGGAGAGTTTACTGCTTTAGAGAGTTTAAGGTTGAAACAGGAGGTCTTTTCTCTCCCTTGGGCACTGTGAAATACAACCCAAACTCTGATTATAAGAACTGGCTGGTTCTGAGAAAGGGCTTTTCTTCCCTGACTGCCTGGATTCAGCACATGTTTTCCTTTGTTGGAAGTGATGGATGACTTTTCCCCCTCTCCCATTTTGCAGGGTGATCTAGCTAAGAAGAAGATCTACCCAACCATCTGGTAAGTTCTTTTTGCTCATGAGGCTTCCCCTTCCCATCTCTCTCCCCCATGTGCCTCTGCCCTCATCACAGTTTGATATTCTATACAGGTGGCTGTACCGAGATGGGCTTCTTCCCGATGACACTTATGTGGTGGGTTATGCCCGGTCCCAGCTCACTGTTGCTGACATCCGCAAGCAGAGTGAGCCATATCTCAAGGTGAGCCCTCTGTCGGAACTGGCTACTTTGGCAGTCCAAGGCCACCCCAGGATTTTGCTTGTGCTCCTCTATGGAGAACTCGTGCAAGGAAAGCGCCCTACAGGTAGACCACAGCTGCGATACAAGGACATCTGCAAGAGGGATCTGAAGGCCTTAGGAGTGGACCTCAACAAGTGGGAAACCCTAGCCTCTGAGCGGCCCGCTTGGAGGCAGGCTGTGCAGCATGGCCTTTCCCAGTTTGAAGAGACACTTGGCCAACAGTCTGAGGCAAAGAGGTAAAGAAGGAAGGCCCATAGCCAGGGAGACAGACCAGGGACAGACTGCACTTGCTCCCGTTGTGGAAGGGATTGTCACTCCCGAATTGGCCTTTTCAGCCACACTAGATGATGTTCCAAAACCACCTTTCAGAGCGCGATACCATAGTCTCTCGAGACTGAAGGTTGCCAACAACAAGATGCGACCAAACAAGGAACTGATAAGGTGGCTGATTCTATTGGCACTGGCTGATGGTGGGAAGCAATTGGGACAGGCACATACACACATTCAGGGTCTGAAGGATGGCAGTGGAAAGGTAGCTGTCCTCCTTCTCTCAGGATAATGGATTTATTTATTGTTCCAGGCTACCCCTGAAGAAAAACAGGCATTGGATGATTTCTTTGCTCGCAACTCTTATGTCTCAGGAAAGTATGATGACCAGGCCTCCTTTAAACGCCTCAATGCTCACCTGAACTCTCTTCACAATGGTGAGAAGGCCAACCGGCTCTTCTACCTGGCTCTGCCACCCAGCGTTTACAAGCATGTCACTGCCAACATCCGGGAATCCTGCATGAGTACTGTGTAAGAATTTGAGTCTGGGAGAGAAAATTGGGGAGCGGAGGAGGAATGTGTATCGGAATTAGTGGTTGGTGACTGTGTCTGTACTGAGCAAGCACAGCTTTGGTCTTGGGGGCAATCAGAAATTGTGGTTTTTTAAACAAAACCAAAAAAAACCCTTAAGCACCCAGGTTAAGCATGAAGAGTGACTAAGAGTGCAATCCAGGAGTTCTCTTGGGTCAGTGCAAGTCCTTGTGCTGGCCCAGAGATGCTGCAAAAATGCCATAAGGCACTTTTGAGCCACCTTGAGAGTCAGGAGGCCAAATCCAGCCCCACTATACTGGCGGAACAGTGAGTTCATGTTGGCTGAGTCAGGTTGGTATGGGAGGCTAGCGAGGGCAGGGGAAGGGTGAAACGGGCATTCCAGGCCAGGGGGAAGGTGGAATGCAGGTGGGCCGGTGGGAGGACGGAAGGGGGTGGGACCAGGATCTGTCACTTAGGTCAGATCCTAACCCCCTTTCTGGGTGGCCCAGCCTCAGATCTGGTTGCTCAGATCTGTGGTGCCTCTATAGGTGGTGCAGATCCAAGTAGCCTCATAGGGGCATTACTCTGAGTTGCACTGTGACCTGGCCTAGCCCTGCTCTGGATGCAACAAAGGCCAGTTGGCCTGCGGGCTCTAAGGCAGGTTAGGATTATAGTTACAATGCATCCCTGAAATGTGCTTAGGAAAGGAAGGCAAATGTGCTGTGAGAAGGAAGAATGTCATCCTTTCTTTAGAGGCCTTTTCTAAATTGCTTCTGGAGGACAACAAACCATGCCCTGATCCCCCATCCATTTAATTTGAAAAGAAACTTGTGGGCTATCTTGAGCCTATCATCTGGAAGGGACAGGAGGAGGAGAAATAAAAGAACAAAGAGTGAGCAAATGGGTGAATTGTCTCCCCAGTCCACCCTTCCTTCCTTTGCCTGGCTCAAGTAGGTCAGCAGACTGAGAGGAGTACTTCAGGAGTCTGCTGCTTCTGCTGCAAGCCTGCAGACCTGTGCATCACACAAGGGTACTCACGGGAAGCACAAGGATTGTCTGTGCTTCCTTATTGAGTGGCATTCAGTTGCAAAGCCTAGGTCTGATTCCTTGTAATATGTGAAACAGCCCTTAATAGAAGGCAAACCTTAATAAGAATGTCTAGGGTGTTACTGTGAGTGTGGTCTCAGTATTTTTTGTTTGGTTCAGGAGGTAATGTGCAACATTATAATTCCCCCTCCTGCTAGCTCACACTCTTTAATCAGGATACCATAGGTCAACAGCATGGGCCAGGCCTCAGTTTTGGATACCTTGTGGTCTCTCCCAAAGCATGCCAAGGGCTTGCATGGCTCCGCTCCCTTCCCTTTTCATTTTGATCTTCCTGCGCCCCAGGCATGGGCAAGTCCTGCCAGTCAAGCTTTTTGTCCTTTTGTATTGAAGTAGTTGCCCTCAAGCAAACTCAAGTGGTGCAGGGCTGATGAAGGACAGCTTGGATCTGACTCAGACATTGTGGATTAACTGTGATTTGTGTAAATATTCACTCACATGTGTGGACCAGTGGCAGAAGTTGTGTGTAATGGAAGAAGTATGCACCTGACAGACACAGCAACAAGTTCTGTGAGGGGGCCATGCTGGCAATGCAGAAATCCTGGCTCATGGAAGTAGCTATATTCCAGGAGTAGACTTCTCCCACGTAGCTTTGCTCACACAAGTAGGGTGCCCAGTGAGCTGAGATTCATGTGTACCAGGACCAGTTTTTAAAATGAGAACTCCAAAATGGCAGTTTGAGAACTCTCAATGGAAAGACTCCCATGGAGAGCACTTTGGGCACCCACCAGATGCACAGATTTGGAATGTGATGCAGGGCACAAAGTTCTTCTCTCTGAGAATGTCGGCTTCTATTTAAAAACAAACAACAAAATGGGGTGAAGGTGGTACTGGTGTTCTTTATGTCTGAAAACCTGCCCACAGTTCTTGGTAACCTTATAAGTGACAGAGCTGCTGGGCAAGATTTGGCAGTAATCATGGGGTAGGATTTCAGTACTCTGCAAAGCACCATTCCAAAAATAAAAAAGATGCATTTTATAACATAATGTAGTTATGGAAATCTGTTTGATTTTCAGGGTGCTTTGTGTGTATTAGAGTCATAAATGTTTTGTCTGCACTTGTGCATAACAATCACTTTTTAAAACTTTGCACTCCCCCCTCCCAAACCCCCCCCCCAGTGGTTGGAATCGCATCATTGTGGAGAAGCCTTTTGGCAAGGACTTGGAGAGCTCCAACAAGTTGTCAAATCACATCTCAGCCCTGTTTAGCGAAGACCAGATCTACCGCATTGACCACTACTTGGGCAAGGAGATGGTGCAGAACCTGATGGTGCTCAGGTAAGGGCTTGGGGAGTGGTGTGAGATGATCCTGGTGGCTGGTCCCTATAGTCCTCTAACCATTGAACCAAAGTCGCTCCTACATGAGCTGGAACCTGCTCTATCCAGCAGTTGACTTCAGGATGGGGATTTCCTGTGTGCTTCAAAATCCTTCTAAACCTGGTGCCAGTAAAGCTGGTTTTCCTTGAATGTGGTTGAAGCCTCAGTAGGAGCATCTTTGGGAGGGGCACAACTTATTAAAATAGGGCCTCTTTGTTCTACTGTCCAGCTGCCCTCCATCATCATGCTCAGGCCATGTCCCACTTACTTTGCAGATTTGGGAACAGGATCTTCAGCCCCATCTGGAATCGTGACAATGTGGCTTGTGTAATATTAACCTTCAAAGAGCCATTTGGCACTGAAGGCCGGGGTGGTTACTTTGACGAGTTTGGCATTATCCGGTAAGAACCTGCTGGGCATTAGGGTGGAGTTTGCCCATTTCCTGGTGTGTTTGGGATGTGTATGTAGGACATTGGGACAGCACTGTTAAAAAGAGGTGTGAGATTCAGTGTTTACAGAAGCTTAGTTTACACACATACAACAGGCTAAGTGTTGTGTTTAGATTTTACCTGTGTCTGGAGTTTACTTTTGCTGGTAAGCCTTGTGTCTGGATTTTACCTTTGCAAATTGCAAGTGGAGTATCACGTGACTGAACATTTCTGTGTGGGGGAGAAAAAAGTCCCTGAATGTAGAAAACTAGGTGCCAAGGAGAAGGATTCTAGTGTAACCTAACCCTGTTTTCCTGTCATGCTACTGTTCTGTGGAAAAGAGAAGTGGGGAGAGGAAGGTTTTAACATCTCCTAGCCCCCACATTATCTTGGCAACAGTGGGTTTGGGAGTCTGGCTTTATCAAAGTACAGGTGGGACCTTGGAATCCACTGATTTGACTCACCATTGATACTGAGGTCCACCTTTATATGCCTTGTAACAAGGAAAAAAGCACCAAAATCCAATTTCCCACCTTGTGTTGTTAAATAATTATAATTTCATTCCACTAGATTCCATTATTCTCCCCCTCTAGTGGCTGAATGTGGCATAGTGTCTACCATATTGTATTCTGGGGTGACAATGAAGGTGCAAGAAATCAGGAAGTGGGTCTTTAAAACTATTTTTCCACTTATTTGGTATCCACTGATTTTTTTTTTTAATCCACTGAGTGTTTTGGAACAGAACTCCAGTGGATAACTAGGCACGACCTGTAATGCATAATTCTGTTGAATTCTGCAACTGGTACTGTATCTGATGCTTTTTCTACTCTCCCTTGAATTTATTGAATATGCCCAGATCTGCTTTGTAGCCCCAGGTTCAACAAAAGGCAAACATAGGGTGCTTGCACAGCTGCTGCTGCAGTGCCCTTTCTCTCTTGCTCTGAGTGGCTGCTAGGGCCCCAGTTCTTCACCATATAACCTTGTGAGATGTACACACATCCAAGGAAACATGGTAGTTAGGGCTAGGGTGCTGGTAACTACTGGGAGCAGGAATGGCACAGAGAAGGTGATGGCTATTAGCTAGCATGGCACTGGCATGGCTGCTTCATTTTGAGTACTGTTACTTTAGCCAGTATGGATTCTTTCCACCTCTGCAGGGATGTAATGCAGAACCACCTTCTGCAGATGCTGTGCCTGGTGGCCATGGAGAAACCAACTTCTACCAACTCCAATGATGTGCGTGATGAGAAGGTAGGAAGAGCAAGTCTGGACTAATGGACACTTTGTCAAACTGGCCACTAGGCTTTGAACACAGCACTCTTGTTTACCATTTCTGCAACTGTTCCCCAGCTGTAAAATAGGAGTGAGTGACCTGCTGCCTAGAACTGTTCCAAAGAGGAAGAAAAAGTGATCTTGCCCATCCTTGCCTTAGGAAGGTGCAACCTCTCTCTTCTAAGTACAAACAGAAAAGTGTTGGTCACAGATACCAAGTAGAGATGCTAATGGCCTTTAGCGCTCAGCTCCTACTCTGTCAGGGTTGGATGAGCTTCTTCTATTTTCCCTACTGCTTCTAAGAGCTTCTTCAGCCAAAATAAATTCTCCAGGTGGTTGTCACTTCCAGTTAAGAAATAGGGCACGGTCACATATGACCACAGCACTTGCATATCTCATGGTGTATACACATCGCAGGAACCATCAGTGGAAATATATCTGTGTTGGTAATGTGCGCCAGTTGTTATATGTGGCGTATACATCCACTTAGGAAATTGAGATATGTGTGAGGCACCGCACCTATAGTTGTCCAGAAATAAGCAATTCATGCCGAAATCCAATTCCCAGCCCTCATCCTAGCCAGCCTGAACTGGTGATGGTTCCCACCCCACCCTTCATCTCCCTCCTGCTGGTGTGGAAGGATCTCAGAACTCCCTCTGTCTTTTGTACTAGGTGAAGGTGCTGAAGTGCATCAGAGAGGTGAATCCTGAGCATGTGGTGCTTGGTCAGTATGTGGGGAATCCAGAAGGCAAAGGGGAAGCTCAGAAGGGCTATCTGGATGATCCCACAGTCCCAGTTGGGTCTACCACTCCCACCTTTGCTGCTGCTGTGCTTTATGTGGGCAATGAAAGATGGGATGGTGAGTATAATGGAAGGGAAATTCACTTCTTGGTTTGGAGATGCCAAGCCTGATGTGCTGGGTGGGAGGGGGGGGGGTAGTTGGATATGTTACATTTTATCTGTCTTCCTCCTCTCTCCTCCCCATCCAGGAGTGCCATTCATCTTGCGCTGTGGCAAGGCACTGAATGAGCGCAAGGCGGAGGTGCGGCTGCAGTTCCGAGAGGTGCCGGGAGACATCTTTCAGCAGCAGTGCAAGCGCAATGAACTGGTGATCCGTGTGCAGCCGAACGAAGCAGTCTACACCAAGATGATGACTAAGAAACCTGGCATGTTCTTCAATCCAGAAGAATCTGAGCTGGACCTCACCTATGGCAACCGCTACAAGGTAGCACTGCTAAAGGAATGCCCAGTCCCATGCCAAGGAACACAAGAGCATTGGACTCAGAATGGGCAATGCAATTCTGTTGTTTCACAGAAGCTTGCTAAAGAGTCACACCTAGTTGTAAACATGTTGAAATTGGTGCAGAATTATTTGTTTCAAGTAGTGGCTTGGCAGCATGGGTTGATAGAGGTAGGCGATGAACAGTAGCTTAGAGAGGCACACAAATTGACAGGCCCAGTGAGGAGAGGTCTAGAAACTTGAGGGCACAGAAGAGCTGTTGTCCCATGTCCTCTCTGGGTCCTGAAAAGTGGAATCACAGCTGGCAAATTTAGAGAGGTGCCTGCATGCACGGAGGTCTAGAAACTTAGGAGCAGTGTACACATGCCTGAACATCATTGATTATTTAACAGATAAAATACTGACTTATTGAAGAAATTGATTGAATCCAATAATGTTTTGAAATATGAACACTTTACTTGTGGTAGTTCATATGGTATTGCTCTAACATATTGTAAGTATTCACTTGGTATTATAGCCATTAATACATATGCACATGTGACCAGCACTGTAGATTAGTGGATTCCAAACCCTGGCCTGCAGGACAGATCTTGCACCCATGAAAATCCCTCTCCTGTGTAAATGGAGCTTACTGTTCCATGGAGAAGCCTGATAATCTTCAATGCCAGTTTCCCCCAAAGTTCATGCCACACAGCCGCATATCTTGGAAATCTGGGTGCAGAACCTGCTGGAGCAGCAGAATGCGGAAGTGGCCGGGCAGTATGAACTTTGGGGAGATGGGCAACGAAGATATCAGGCTTCCCCGTGGAAAGATAAGCTCCGTTTGTGCCAGGGACGGGTTTTCTTTTGAGCCAGAGGTCTGTTGTTTGGAGATGCTCTATATGCAGTGCCACATTCATCCCAAATATGCTCAGTTCTCCCCTTAAAAAGTTTGTTCTGTTTATTTTAAAAATGGTTTTATACCACTATTTACATGACATCTTGCAGCAGTTTATAATGGTTAGGTAGGCAGGCAACCTTCAGTCTCCAAAGACTCTGGTATCGCGCTCTAAAAGGTGGTTCTGGAACAGCGTCTAGTGTGGCTGAAAAGGCCAATCTGGGAGTGACAATCCCTTCCACACCAGGAGCAAGTGTAGTCTGTCCCTGGTCTGTCTCCCTGGATACGGGCCTTCCTTCTTTGCCTCTTTGCCTCAGACTGTTGGCCAAGTGTCTCTTCAAACTTGGAAAGGCCATGCTGCACAGCCTGCCTCCAAGCGGATCGCTCAGAGGTTATGAGGTTATATAATGGTTATGAGGAATGGAAAGCTATATCATCTCTTCAGGCCTGAGACCTCAGTCTCATGATGCACAGTCCACTCAATTCCTTGTTCCCATTTCCTTTCCACAGGATGTGAAACTCCCAGACGCCTATGAACGTCTTATCTTGGATGTTTTCTGTGGAAGCCAGATGCACTTTGTACGCAGGTGGGTGCTAAACTCTTTGTCTGACCCTTGGGCAAAACAAGAATTTCTTACCTGTGAATTCCTGTCCTGGGAAGGAGAAGGGAGACATTCCTGACCATTCTGGAATGCCCCTCCCACTGCCAGGAGGGAGGGCTAGGCAAAGCTGCTGGTCCTCTTTCTGAGGGCATCCAACCCCTGGACATCCCATTCCCAGGCCTGCCCTGCCACCGTTGGGAGCAAGGAGCAGTATGCTGAGCTCCTCAGAGTCTAGTGTTTCCTTCTGGGGCTTTTTACTAGCCTACTTTTTTTGGCCCTTCTTTTCCCCTTACCCCTTCTCAGATTGTGTGCATGGTGCATTCCAGGTGTTCCCTGCTCCTAAAATTCTGAGGCTAGGAAAGGTTTGCTCAATAGCACCAGTTGAGGTGGCTGCAACTTGTAAAGCCCTAGGTTTACACTTCCCAGGCTGACATTGTTGTCCTTTCAGTGATGAGCTGCGTGAGGCCTGGCGTATTTTCACTCCACTGCTCCACAAGATTGAGGCAGAAAAGAACAAACCTATTCCTTATCGCTATGGCAGGTGAGTTTGGAAGAGACTCCACTTTTTTAAAAAGTCGCATGTTATGGGATGGTGTGGCAGGAATGTCCCTGAAAAGCAGACTAGAAAGCTATTGCATTATTCCACACCGAATCGGTGTTTTGCTTTGATGCAGTCAGCCATGGACTATGTCTGCCCTCTTTCATGTTCTTTGAGACAGCCTTCTTCTCCAGCTATGCGGTCTCCTGCCTGCCAGGTTTACCGCTAACTAGACCTGCAGAGACTGTGGCCCCATTAGCCCAACAAAACGAGAACTTGACTAGACCAAGCTTTCCCACTGTGTTTTCAGCAGTGCGCTTTTCTACAGTCCAAAAGCAAAACAGAAAGGTGGATCTTTGTACAGGAGCAGGGCTAGCCTAAGCCTATAGAATAACTGCCTGAAACGCCAAGCTGCTGGAGTGGGGCCTGCCTTTGCTTAATACGGCTTGGAACAAACACTACTGGTCAGTGGTTCCCAAACTTTTAGCACCGGGACCCACTTTTTAGAATGATGATCTGTCAGAACTCACTGGAAGTGATGTCATAACTGGAAATGACATCAAGCAGGAAAATTTTTAGCAATCCTACCCACACTTACACAGGAGTAAGTCCCATTTACTATTATTAAAAACATATACATAGTGCCCTGTTAAAAGTACAGATGTGCCACATTTTCCTAAATGCAGTCACATACCATGAATAGTCTAATCATGTATTTAAAAAAGTATTGAAATGAATGTGGACCCACCTGAAATTGGCTTGTGACTGACCCACAGTTTGAGAAACATTGGGCTATTTAGTTAATCCACCTTTTTAATGTGTTGGTAACTGTGCCTAGAAATTTCAAGGTAGCATTTGGCCTGGCTTCACTTTCACACTATTATGTTCCATATTAACTTGTGTTTTTGAAGTTAAACATAAAAATAATATCCTGGTTAGCTCATGATTGCTCAGCATATGACAGTTGGAAGCAAGAAAATACTGGCCTAAGGCTAATAAAGTACTTGATAGGTCCACTGGGATGTTGCTGCTTCCAGAACTGCTCAAAGAGATGACCCTCTTTATTTCCTAGCCGTGGCCCTGCAGAGGCAGATGAGTTGATGAAGAAAGTGGGATTCCAGTATGAAGGCACCTACCGGTGGGTGAATCCTCACAAGCTGTGAATGCTGATGGGATGTCTCACTTGGGAGTGGCAACACCTGCCCTGCTCTACTCCTTGCTGTGGAAGCTGAGCTGCCCAAGGTGCTCCATGTGCTGCAGGAGTATTTTGTTCCTTCAAGCTAGGAACCTCGACTTGGGTGTAGATATGGTACACTCTTGCAACTTCATCTGATCTCAAGCATAGGTCTAACAAGCTTCTCCATTAACCTCCTGGTGGACTTTGCCTAGCAGGTGCTACCCTAATTTGCTCTGGTGATAGTGCTGTCAGTGGATGGGCTACATGCCCCATTCCAACTTCTGCTCCTCTAGGGCAAAGCCTCTCTGATTGTGTGTGTGTGCGCATGCATATACACACACATGGGTGGGGGCTGCAGAAGGCTCTGTTTGTCTTAAGGCCCTTCCCCTTTAACCATCTACAATTGCTGCTCCATGAATTGCACTAGCTCTACTCTTGCTGCATTACTTGTTAAACATTCCTGCCCAGTCTGCTTCCAAGTTTTGTACATGTCGTTCTGCAAATAAAGTTATAAAAAGGCTCTCTGCTCCTTGTGTTTCTTTAGAACTGTCGAAGGAAGAGATTCCTCTCTCTGCATATCAACAGCAGCAGGCAGAATTAGCTCTTCATTTATTTTGGCACGATTGCAGTTGATGCAAAAGTAGGTGACACTGGGGTATGGAACCTGCACAGCAGGTTTAATTCCCCATGTGGCACAATGTTGTAAACTTAGGGGGGTTTGGGGTGCTTGGTTCTCAAACCCTAAAGCTCTCAAGGCCCCTCTGCTCAGTAGTACTGCCAGTGTCTCAGTCTAGGGACACTGAGACCCTCTAGGCTTAATTCTATCCTTTGCAGACACTGAGCAATTTCTCCAATTAAAGCTTCAGTCCTCAAGTTACTAGACCTCAATGAGCACTTGGTAGCTTGCTGAACGGCTAGGCAGGATTCTGAACCTTTGTCCCCAACAGACAACAACTTGGTAAAAGAGATTTTAGTTTATTAAGGTTACAGTAAATGCTAGAGGCATAAACATCTAGCAACATAACAAAGCTAGCTGGCTATCTCTATTATCCCTATCTCTCACCTGGGTCAGTTACTCTTGTAGATCTCTTAGCTCCAGAGCTACCTATGAGGCCAGGTGCCCATGGTGGACAATGGAGCTCACAAGCATGCAGGATGTTGCACCTAAAACTCTGTTCAAGAAGGAACGGGACACACCCCTTGGGCACTCATTATTATATTTCTTATGCTAATAGTACTGAGGTGACTTCATACTTAGACTGTCCAATCAGACCCTTGCGGAACAGAACCTTCTCGAATTTGGCCTGGTTGCTAACTCCTCCCAATTCTTACCCCTCCCAACTGGAGATCCACAGCTGCACTACATCATGCTTGATAAGGTGCCTCTCTGTCTGCTAAGGTGCTAAACATTCCAATGGGTTGTAATTCTTGTTATCTGTCCTTTCTGGCCAGCAAAGGAGAGACAACAATCCTTTTGTTTATCTACTCACATTCTTGCAGCTGGGAACTGTTAGCAACTCCTCAGTTACCTGGCTTAGTTCGGTTCAGGCTTCTACTGCCAACCTAGGCCTAAATGTACTTATTCATGACACACAACAACTGCTGCCTTTGGTATCTTGCTCTTTAGAGGCAGGTAGGTTCCCTGGGAACATTCCCTTCAATGTTCCCTTGAAGCTGGCATTCCATAAATGGGTTACAGCAGACTGTTCCTCTGAGTATTCTATTCAGTGCTCCAATAGTAGCTGTCCTGTGTCCAAGGCACTGTCAATCACGGACAGCAGCTACACCTTTTTGTTGCCCCTCCACTCAGTCTCTCATGCTATGACATGCAGGGCAGTTGCTCAATACCACGTGCAAAGAGATGGATGAGCTGTCCATGAACTCTGAAAAGAGAATGGGGAAGAGTGGGTCAGCAGGAACACTGACAGATGGAACAGTGTCAGCAATGACCTCTAGTATCCCTTAGACTGCCTTGAGCATCTGTAGCTCCTACTCTGCTTGTGCTAGCACTAGGCCACAGTTCCTAAAAGTAGAGGTGCCAAAACAACACATGCCCCACTTCCAGTAGAGCCAGATTGCAAATGGCATCAGTAGAATGAGCCAGTGAAGGAGATCCTATTTCTGAGTGCCTGCATACTGCCAGTGGAGCAGCAGGAGGCAAAGAAACATTGGCACAATCACAGCAAAAATAAGCCAGATGGGATAGGGCAGGATGTGCCACTGGACACCTAGTGGGTCAGGTGTTGTCATCCCCCACCCCATGGAAGAGAAACAAGCTGGCAGATAAGATATCCCTCAGTAGGAAGAGATATACAGCTCTGGTTTGCTCTATTTTGAGATAGATATTTGCACACCATGCACAGATGTGAGTTTTGGTGCTGCCTCTCCCCACAAGCTTGGCATTCTAATCTTCCTGCAAATGCCTGTTCTGGAAAGACTAGATTTTATTACGTAAATGGATTTTTTTTCTTTTTGTCTTTAGTAAAGTGTTAAAGGACTATCATAACGATCTCCTCTGCTTCAAAACTTTACCACTGCACAAGTGCCCAGAAGGCTTAGAAGATTTCATTGGCAAACAGGCAGCTTTCAGGCCCCAGCAATGAATGCCCTTACATTTTAGGGGCTCTCTGTGTCTGAGACCTAGGCACTAGGTCCCACAGGAGGGGGGTGGGAGGGTAGAATCTTGGCTGATCAATGAGACAACCTACCTGATGCTGATGTTTGTGTGATTCAAGATCTCACCATCACAGGTCCAGCAGCTGGCAGGTGGCTCTTGCTGGCACAGCCCCACACAGAGACCTTCCCGTTTGCGTGCAGCTGACTCTCCATCCTCACAATCCTCTACCTTTGAGGTGCTGAACCGGACAGCTCGGACTCGGTACACACTCACAAAGGGCAGGTCAAACTGAGAAACACATAATTTTCTTAGTGGTTGAGCCATTCTGCTCTGAAGCTCAGGGCATATAACGGCAATCAAAACCCACTTGCTAACCTCTCCCTTGTCACTGAGGACGTTCCCTATGAAACAGCCTTATACAGTCAGACAGACCATGGTGCACCTGCAACAAGATACTAGTGGATCTGCTCAGCAGCCACAGTCTTAGCAGGGAAAGATGCTAGATGTTTGTTCTGGAACCTTCTGTACCTCGCAACCTGGTACTGAGTGATGGCTCCTCAAAGCTTGGAAGCCCTTCTATGAGCATCTGGGGCCTCACTGTTTGAATGTGGGGGTGTTCTCAAGTCTCTCAAGTTAAGAAGAGATGGAGAATACTGGTCAAGGCAGAGACAATAATAATGCAAGATGCTGGCCCCTACATTCAAGTGTCTCTTCCCATTTCACCTCAGATTTGGCCCCTGTAGGATGATGGAAGAGAAATTTCATTACCTAATTAGAAAGGCAAGAACTCTTGCCTAAGCGTTACATTCCAGCAAAACTGTAAGCTACCTGCTGCTGAAGTGATGTTCTCAGATCCCTTTGTGCACTGCCCAGCAGTTTCAAATCTGTTTGAAGCCCTGAATTTTCACCAAAAGAAATTCTATAAGAGAAGTCTGCTATAAACCAATTGGGGCCCCTCAGTGCTGGAGCAACAATTCTCACACTCACACTCACACTTTGAGGTTTTTAAGAACTGCCCACATGCAGAATGTGGTCTGATCCATTGTTTATTATGAAGGAGAAAACACCACTCAAGTTCTCTGACTTGACCTTTTAGAATTAGCTCAATTGAATGAGGAACTGGGTGGGAAGCTCATTCCTGAGTGCTTTACATACCTGGTCTGAGCAATTTGTGTGCCGCTTCAAGTGCTGCAGGAAGGACAATGCTGAACATTCACGCACCAGGATCAAGTCAGCTGTTCCATCAGCCAGATGGGCGCAGGGTGAGAGACCCTCTGGACTCTTGGGGCAGGCACTGCTCATGCAGGTCACATTGATGGCAAGGAAACGGCCCTGAACCTGCTGCCATTCACCATCTGCAGAAGAAACAGGAGTGCAGGTAGGAATATTCGGTAATTTTTGTTAGGGCATCATCTTCCATAAACACATGATCTGTAGGAGCTACCTGGAAAGTATGCCAGAAAAATGTTCAAGGGCACCCCCCCCCACCAGCAATCTTCCAGCCTGGGCAGAAGCAGGCTGTGGTTATTCAGGAATGAAGTAAGGAGCTCTTATTACTACTACATATGCCAAGCCCTGGCATTTACACATTATTTTCAGAGTTAAGCCCTGGCTCATTAATAAGCTCTTGTGATGGGAGATTCAAACACACCCACACTGGTTGGCAACCTTCAGTCTCGAAAGACTGGTATAAGCCTGCAGCACCCAGTATTCCCAGGCAGTCTCCCATCCAAGTACTAACCAGGCCTGACCCTGCTTAGCTTCCAAGATCAGATGAGATTGGGCATGTGCAGGGTAACAGTTACTGTTACCCACACTCTAGAACAGGCAATTCTTATATATTGAGGGCTAAACTTACTTGTAATGGGGAAGCTATACCCTCTTGTGGCTGCATTTGGTACTGAACAGTAGTTTGTTGTGCTCAGAAACCGACTCCCCATGGTCCCTACCATCACCCATAAATTAAGGTTGTCAGGACCACTTCGTTTCATTTACTTGCATGTATTTACTTTGCATTTACTTGCATTACTAGTATGGTACTTGCAGGGTCAAAGAGCAATCCAAGGGAGAGACCACTACTGTGCTGTCCTTAGCCTGCTTCTGAAGTCTAAAAGGGAAGGACCCCAAGGAAGCAAAAAATTGACATACAAAATTTACACGGGGAGGATAGTGCTTGGACCATGCTTGGGCTGGAAATTAGCATAGTGGGTAAGCCAAGCCTAGGGTTGTCATCCTTGCTGTACATGTACTAATGATGTACAAATACCAAGCATTTCTATACCAATTTAATTGCAAAGTGCTTTGAACATCCATTACTCAGTAATCTTTCCAGCACCCCTGTAACACAGGCCACCAACATTACAAGTGGGAGGGACAAAGCTAAGAGACAATGATTGACTAACTTAAGGCCATCCAGTAATTTTGTAGCAGAGGTGAAGTTAGAACCAGGGACTTCCTGGCTCCCATTCTTAGCCACTATACTCCATGAGCTCATGCATGAAACACCAAGACAGGCAGATGTTGGTAGCTGGTACTTCTACCTTAGCCATGGAAGGAAAAGCTATGATCAGGTTCGCCTTACCTCCAATCTCTTAAAAGGAGTAAGTATACTGGTCACTGACCATAATAAATGAATGATGATGATGATGATGATGATGATGATGATGATGATGAAAAGGAGTAAGAATTCTATCCTGAATTGAATCTGGCCACTGACCTGGGCTGGGGGTAGTCAGGTCTGCTGTGCGCTCCAGGCTAAAATTAAAAATCTCTAATTCTGCACTTGAGGAATTCATTTCCTACACCAAAGAAAGTTCAGTTCTGCAACCTGTATAAATTATGCAAATACACATTTCTCCAATTTTCTATTACTCTTGTATTTTGCATAATTTGTTGTTTCCGCTAGTCACAGAGCAGAACTTAAGCTTCCCCCACAACCTCTGATCTGCAAGATTTCACAATATATTTTCCATACAGATTGCATACTATGAAGTTGATGTAGCTAATCTTAATTAACTACTATCAAGTTAATTACTACTATCAATTAACTACTATCCTTACAAGAAATCTGCCACGTTAACTTTGTCAAGGACTAAAAACCTGCTTTGTCTCAATACGCGTAAAAACCTGTTTTAAAGGGAAGTAGAGATTCTCAGGAAGCTGCTCATACATTTTCACACACAGGGAGGAATTTTATCAGGGGATACAAATTTTCCTCTAGGCCCCTTCCCAAAGGGGGAGGGGGACAATGGCAGAATGGGGGGCAAAATAAGGAAGGGGGAGGGTGCTGACAGACACAATAGTCTTTGAAGCCTAGGTCCAAATTACCCCCTTTACCCCCCTCTCCTAGGCCCTGTTCATTCACAAAGGGCAGGATGACTTTTAAATAATTGACTCAGAGTTTGCATTTCAAGGTGGGGCACTTCAACTGAATTCATGCATGTAATCACCTTATGATCTCTTGTATTCATTCTGGTACAGGAATGTCTCTCAAATGGTTATAACAAAAAGGGGCAGAGTAGGAGCTAACCCCTGTCCCGATTCTGCATTTTGAGTTAGATAAAGAGTTTTGTATCCCACCTGTTGCCCAAAGAACACAAAACACCATAAATGCAAAAAATTAAGAACACCGCATTTAAAAGTTAACAATGCAACAAACAGAAAACAAAAGGCTCTTTAGCCACTTCCTAAAAGGAGGGGGAGAAAGACAGCAAACCTCCCTTGAGAAGGAGTTGCACAGAGAGAGGGCTGCCAGCAAGAAGATCCTCTGACCACACCTCTGATGCAAGAGGGCCTCCTGAGAAGACATTAGGACATTAGTAGATTCACATCAGGTATTCTGGTCCCAAGCCATTTAGGGCTTTAGACAGCACCTTGAATTGCACCCTGAAAGACTGGCAGCCAAAACTGATGTAGCATGACCATCACATGAGACCATATGATGGATGTGACCATCATATCTCATAACTGTTGATATTCTCGTGACTATGCTTTGCACCAGCTTAACTTCCAAGTTGGCTTCAGCAGTAGCCCCATGTGGAGTGCACTGCAATAATCCAGACAAGAGGAGACTAAGACAGGTCTGACCAAGTCAGAAATGGGTGCAGCTGGCACTGGCATCCAGGAGGGCAGGGCCCCCAGATCCAAGTTCTGCTTGTGTTATAAGCAGGATGGCAGGTCTAGATGCTGAATCTGATCCAACTCAGTTGAGAAGTACAAAAATTTCAGTCCTGATCCAAGTAAGTGGTCTGCACTCCCCATAGCATCACAGCACCACCTCTAAACATTCAGTGATGAAGACTTCACGTCATCACCAGACTTCCAGTTTGTCAAGCTTTGCACTGCATGGAGCTCATGCAGGGAACAATAGCCCTGATGTCCAGCTGTCTCACCTGTGCATCCATCCACTTCTGACAGCTGCTGTTCATTGCTTGTACTCAACAGATATTGGCTAGACTCTGAACAAATCATGCAACTGCAAACAGAGAGACAGTGTTATGGTGTTGCACCCTCTTTCCCCACCCAGCCAGGCTTCATTTATTTCACAATTACCCTGACCAGCAGCGTGTGTCATCCCGTGGGTTGGCCTTCTCTGTGCCTGCCAGCTGGAACTCCACTGTGCCTTCATAGCTACGGTTGCTCAACACTGCTAGGGCTCCTGGGGAGGGAAAAAAAGCATGGAGAGCTATAAAAAGAAACAACACACTAGTCCATATGGATTTGGAAATAATTCAACATCACAGAATCCTAAGAATTGCAGCTTTTAATGAACATAAAAATTCTCGGATGAATCCCCAGGTTCCCCTATTTCTTTCTGTGCATTTTCTGTCTACTGTCTCATATTTAGGGCAAGTTTCAGCTGCTAGGAGCAGCAGCCCTTGTCCTTTTGTTTGGCAAAGATGCCATAAGCCATGGGGAGGGGGAGGGGGTGAGAGAGGACCTTTCCTTCAAGTCAGGAATGAGCCTGCTGACCCAATGTTTATTCCGCCAGTTCTCCAGGAGGAAGAGACAGATACACCAGGCAAACCGGTGACATCATTATAGGACAATGCAAAAACACAAGCCCACCTGAAATTGAGAGGGGAGAACAAAACTTCATTTTCAGCTGCCCAAGAGCTCATACACTGGGAGCCTTGGAAAGAAGCATCTACTCACAGGCAGCAAGTGCAAAGAGATGCTGAAGATGCTGCTTTGCAGCTAACGCAGATAGGTAAGACAGGGAAAGACTAGAGACACATTAGGAAATAGTTATGTTCATTTTCTGTTGTCATTTGTTCTGCCACTTCCCAACAGCAGAAGATTGGTAGCTGGAGCACCATCTACTGATCATTTGCAGTCATGTTCACCCCATAGCAGTTTATACATTAACTCATTGCATCCCACATTTTCTCAACTTGTCATTTTTCTTTTTAAATCCTTTTTTGTTTCAATAAAATGGATTATATTCTAACCCTTGGTGTGCGTGGTCCCTGGTACAGGGGATTGTCATGCCTCTTTGTTCTGCAGATACTACTATGACAGTGATTTTGACAGGAGTCCCTGAGGTTCAGTATTCTTCTGGGGAAGGGGGGTTGCCCAGACAGCCTCTCCTCTGCCTGGCCCTATAGAATGATCCTATAGGATACCATGATCCTAATCCCCCTCTTGAGCAGCCCAGCCTTACATTGGGCTTCTTGGATCTGCGCCACCGATTTCAGTGCCCATTGGGGCAGCTGCCACATGACACAGGGTAAGGAGAATTCCCCTTACTCCGAGTTGCATAGCAGCCAGTTGGCCTGTTTGTTCCATTGTGTGTTAGGATCGGGCTGTCCAAAATGTTTGTATAGGCTATATATTAATATCAATTTTATTTACGGCCATGTTTGTTTGTACATTTCCTTATTTACACACATAAACATATACTCCTTTAAAAAAAACTCCTCCCCCCTTTAGTCTTCACTTTACCTTTGTTATTTTTTTTCAGCAATTGTATTATTGTTTTTCCTAACTGTATTGTTTCCTAATTATATTCACCAATAAGAAAAAGTTGTTTTTTAAAAAAATTCCATAAATTAGAAGTTTATGGCTCTTATTTTCAAAAAGGTACCTCCCTAAGGGTTGCAAAGTTGATTGACTTGACAAAGACTACTAATAAAGCAGACTTTAGAAATCAGTATCATCCATGCTGGCCAGGCCTACCTTTGACCAAGCCCAAGCCCAAGATCCACCTTAAGCCTGATACAATTAACATTGTAAAACTAAAATTCATTCCCTGCCAGCTTGGCCTCCCATCCAGCTTGATGCAGTTTATCTCAGCTACCTGCACCAAATACCTGCATAAGTGTATCGTGCTGGCCCCATCCAGCGATGCTTCTCACTGGCACGCATCACATCACCATAGAAGCCATAACCAACCAGGGAGACCGAATAGCGGAGAAGATTCCTCTCATGCCAAATGCTGCAGACATCCAGAGGCTGACTGTCCCCTGAGAAGCATAGAGACCATTTGCTAAGGACCCACTAGAAGAGAACATACTTTTTCCCACTTTCTGCTAGGAAGAGAGAGGCAACATCCCTGTCCATGGAGAAGATTGCTCTGTTGGGTTCGTATTCCTCGCGAAGAAACAGAGCACATAGAATAAAACAGCCAATTTTATTATCTGATGATTGATTGGCATCCTTCAGTCTCTGAAGACTATGGTATCGCGCTCTGAGTGGTGGTTCTGGAACAGAGTGTCCTCTCCAGTGCGCGAAGCCTGGGTAAAGTAGATATGGAGGATAAACTGTTTCACATGCAGCAAATCCCCCCTCTCCACGTCGCTGAAATGGTCCAGTGGAAAGGCAGAAGCCAATACAGTTGGTTCCAGCGGCGTCGCAGGAGTTGCCAGAACGTGACTGTGTTCAGCCATGAACTGCCTCAGGGACTCCGGCTCCGGATTTTGCCTCGAGGTTGACTCCTGAAGCCTTTTCCATAACTGGATGTAGCCACAAGGCAGTGGAGGTTTGGGATCAGAGTTTTCCTTCTCTCAGATGAGCTGCCTTCCCAGGCTAATGAGTCCCATCTACCCGGTGGTTGTTTAGTCACCTCTTACGACAAGTACAGCCAAACCGAGGGCCTATTCTTATCTCAGAGCCCCCAGGGGTGACATCTGGGATGTCAAGACTTGCGCATGAATTGGATTAAATTGAGGGAAAGGTGCACATAGTCAGCCTCACTCTCTCTTCCCAGATTCCATCTTGCTCCAATGGCAGGACAAAAGTTGAGACGGTTAGAGATGGGCTGGGCGCAGTGGTTGACTTGTCTTTCGTGTCTTGCCATGCTCTTAGTGTACCACGTCGCTTGCAGAAACCGCCTTCGTGTCCATTGATCCTATTCTAGTAGGTTTCCTCCACTCAATCCACTCAATCCACTCAATCCACTCAATGTGAAGACAGACTTGTGTGAGTCTGTCTTCACATGCTCAGGATAGACAAGTCCCAATCTAGCCGAAGGTCAATGACCCAACAGCTACCCTCAACCTGGTTTGGCCAGCCTGTCGAAGCTGTTGCCCGGGGTGCGGCCGCTGCGCATGTTACAGCTACTGGGAGCCACAGGTGAGAGCCGAGTGACAGGTAGGAACCAAAGGTGGATGAGCTGCCCTAAAAGGGCACAACATGCACCTACACCAGAGGTACTACCCCTCCCTGAACAACCCATATTATGCCACTATACAAATGGATGGCAAGGCCATGTCTGGCGTATTGTGTCCAGTTCTGGCTGCTGGATCTCAAAAAGGAAATACAGTTGTCCCATATCTGCAGACACAGTTTCTGCTGTTTCAGTTATCCATGGTTCACAAATTCTCCCCTTTTGCACCAACGACTCTTTTTGGTTTTTTTAGTTCTCCTGTTGCCATCTCCTGTGCTTGCTGCTTCCTGTTTCTGTCGCTTCTGCCATTGTTGCTGTCAGAGGAGACAGTGTTGCAGCCCTCCAAACTTTTGGAGAGCATTTGCAGCTTCCTCTTCATGCCTGCTTATGAGCACTTCTTAGTGCTTGTCCTCCAAGTGCGAAGAGCAAGCAGTTTGAAAAGCTTGCATGGAGCAGCTGTAAGTACTGTACAGGGTTTGGAGCAATCTGTGGTTTTTGGTACCTGTGGTAGCAGCAGGATTGTATCCCCCACAGATACGGGGGACAGGGGGACGGGACAAAGCTAGTGAACTGGAAAAGATGCAGAAGAGAGCAACCAACTTTAGTAGGCTGGGGCACCTCCCTTATAAAAAAGCCTATAGTGTTAGGGGCTCATCAGTCTAGAGCAAGGGTACCCAAACTTTTTGGCAGGAGGGCCACATAATCTCTGGCACTGTGTCGGAGGCTGGGGGGGATCGATTTACATTTCAAATTTGAATAAATTCACATAAATGAATATATTATAGATGGAACTTATATGAATGAATGAAGGTCTTGCAGTAGCTCGATGCTTATAAAAGGCCTTGCACAAAGCAAGGCTGGCCTTTCCTTCACTGCTGCTGCTGCATCACAGATGTAAAACAGCAAGCAATGGAGGGAGCCCTCAACCCACAGCTCACGCAAGAGGTCAAACAGTCACCCTCGTGCTGAGAGCAGTTGCGTCGGGCCAGCACAAGCTCCAGCAAGTCTCAGGAGGGCCAGAGGCTCATTGGAGATTGGGGGCTCCCCAAGAGCCAGATTGGGAGTCCCCAAGGGCCACAAATGGTCCCCGGGTCGGTGTTCGGACACTCCTGGTCTATCTAGAGAAAAGATGCAGGGGGGGAGGGGAAGGCAGAACATGATTGAGGTATATAAAATTATGCATACAGTGGCTAGAGGGAAGTTCTTTTCCCTCTAGCACAACACCAGAACCAGATGATATCAACTAAAATTGAAAGGCAGGAGAGTTAGAACAAACAAAAGAAAATATTTCTTTGCCCAGTACATAATCTGTGGAATTCCTTGCCACAGGATGCCTTGAAAGATGCTTTTCAAGGAGATTGGACAGATTTATGAAGGAAAAGGTTATAATCCATGATGACTAAATGTAATCTCCAGGTTTTAGAAACAGCTTACCTCTGAATGCCAGATGCAAGGGAATGGAAATAGGATACAGGAATCTTGTGGTCTTCAGTGTGAGATGAGGCACCTGGTGGGCCACTGTGAACTAGACTGGCCCTTGGCCTGATCCAATGCAACTCTTATGTTGTTATGAGCCTGATCTGCTCTGAACTTGCAGGTGCAACATTCACCCCCCCCCCAAAAAAAAAAGAGGAAGGAGGGCACTCAAAGCATGTGTGAAAAGAGGCACACGAGCCCCTCTCTGCTTCCCCCTGCCAGCCCATTTGATGCTTGTCTTGATCTAGCCCAAACAGGATGGCCTTTCAGTTCTTCCACTTTAGTGGAAGCAGGAGGAAATGGGATTTTCCACCTTCCAGGGAGGATCTTCAATTTCTTCCCCCATCTTGGGAGGATTTTCTCCCAAGTCCACTGACACAGCACGTTTCAATTTGTCCTATTCATTCAGGAGCTTAAGGACCTGAACCACAGAGTAATTGAAGCAAAGAGAAAGCAAATACCTATAATGATGTGCAGAGCGGAAGTGACAGGATCATTTGTTCCCACAGTTGCAAAGCAGACACAGTCTGTAGAACCTGAGATGGTTAGGGAAGAAAATATTGTTTGCCTCCACTCAAAACCCAGCTGGGATTTCATCCCATTTATGTCCTGCCCTTCCTCTGAGGAGCTGAGAGCAGGATACCTTATTTTTGTGTTTTTCCCATTTCGTCTTCACAACCCTGCGAGATAGGCTAGGCTAGGCTGAGAGTGTGCAACTGGCCCCAAATTATTCAGTGAACTTCATGACTGAGTGGGGATTTTGAACCCATCACTCCGCCCCCCCCCCACCAAAAGCCTTCAGTTTTCTTGGGCTTCACAACCAATCTGGTCTTCAGTTTTCAAGGGAACCCTTTTCTTTCCAGCACCCAGGACCCTTATTCCCACCTGCTGGTATGATGCCGATGCGGAGCCTGGGGGACAGGAGCTCCCCACCAGTGACATCCTTCGAGATCCCTGCCTTTTCCTGTGTCCGGTCAATCAAGGCATGCATCAACTCATTGAAGGTGCCATCACCCCCTACGCTCACCAGCCTGTGCAATTTGGAAAAAATTGGGCAAGTTAATTGAGGACTGACAGTACCTCCTTTGTGGTCACCTGGGGTTAAAAAGATCCCTCCTGATTAAATACACACAGGACTCTCCCATTCACCCTCACTTCATTTGGAGGCACTGGCAGACACCACAGCTGTTAGGATGGCGAGTGGTACAAAGTTGCACCCAACACAATATTAGCTCAGATGACGACGGTTGAAGACTTTTAGGTCTACTACCCATGAACCACAACATTACATTTGTGGGAGTAACTCTTCCACATTACCCGTTTGCCCAATTTAATAAAAATCTCTGTTTTTAGTCCTGACCAGTCAAGCAGTGGTTGCTTGCATAAACCAGTAGTATTGAAACTGGGGCGTCATGATGCCCCAGCCTGAAGGCCCTGGCCTCTGCCCCCTTAAGGGGTGGGGGCAGGGGGGGAAGGCAGTGACATAATCCCCAGGATTGCTTCGCTAAGGAGGGCTGCAGGGACTGGGACGTACTCCCGCAAAACCGGAAGTGGAGCGATCACTTCTGGAAGGCTGAGGAGCTCTGCAGATGCTCATGCAGGGCTCCCTGCACACTAGGAAGGCTGCTGCAGGGATTGCCAAGTACATCCCAGTCTCTGCAACCCCCCTTAGCGGCGCAATCCTGGGGATCGTGCCGCTGCCTTCCCCCCACCCCCACTGCCTCCCTCCCCTCCCTTACAAGGACTTACTGCGGTTTTCAAATTCCCAGAGAGTTTGAAAACCGCAGGCATAAACTGATTCTCAGAGGGTGGAGTTTGAGCACCATATTTCCCTTCAGGTAGATAGTTTCCTCCAAGTGTAGCTGGCTAGGGACACTAGATGGAGATTACTTTTTCTCCCTTCCTCTTCAACAAATAGCTTGGCTCACTTGCTTGAGTCACTGGCCGTTATTTGCTCTGCAAGCATTTTCTTTACTGCTTCTGGTCTGCAGCAGACTGATCTGGATTCTTTGGATAGGACTGGCAAGCAATCAAAGCAAGAGGTCTGAAGACCATTAGAAGGCAAGATAAATAGAAGCAGGCAAGATCCATCCACAATGTCCTTACCCTTCAAAGCTGCAGAGGTCTTGTTGTAGGATGTAGTCACGAGCCTCACTTGCTCGGCAGGTCTCTGGTGTGGAAGAGAAAGGCAGAGGCCAATTATTACAGAGCTGGAGAAATAGAGGGACCAAGCAGAGAGACAGGGTCATGCCATTTGGAATAGGGAGACCCCCACTTTGGAGGGAATGGAACTCACCTACAACTTGAACATGAATGCCAGCCAGGGCAAAGAGTGGGGCCACCTGAGCTTGGTAGATTTTTACCGCCCTCTTGCGCCCCCCGGCTGGGTTGATGAAGACAAGGAGGCTCTTGGGCCGTGTGATACCTGGAGGAGCAGGAGGGAAGGCATAAGACTGTAAGACCTACCAAATCAGGGTCAAGATCCATCAAATCCAGCAGCCTGTTTCCCAGAGTGGGCAGCCAGAGGCTTCTGGGAAATCCTAAGTGAGGCCTGAAGACAGTCAGCCTCCACACTATTGCCCCCTTAGCAACTGGTCATTAGTAAGAAACTGCCTCTAAACATAGATGTTCTATTTAGCAAACAAGATATAGGGCGCAATCCAGACCCGTATTTGGGCCGGTGCAAGCCCCTAGCAGGGTCCCCAGGAGGAATCTCCTCGAGAGGAAACCAGGCTGGCACTCTGAGAAATGCTGGCCTGCAGAGGCTGACATGAGCCTCCGCGCCGGCTTCCTCTCAGATGCTTGCATCGGCTCAGCTGAAAAGGTAGGCAGGGAGGAGGCGGGGAGGAGGCGGGCAGGCCCCAGGGGTGGGCGGGCGAGCAGGGAGTCGGAGGCGGGGCTGGGATCTGGCAGTTATGCCGGATCCCAACCCCCATTCCCAGGGAGAACGGAGCGACTTCAAGTCACTCCACTCTCCTTGGATATGTGCCACCTCAAGAGGTAGCGCAAGTCTGAGGAGACACATAGGGGCCAGCAGCCCTTACCCGGAGGTAAGGGGAAATGTGGCTGAGCTGCTTATGGCCACTATCCTGGCTTGCCTGTTCCAGTGCAGGATAGGATTGCACCCTTACTCTCATAATGTGGGGGAACAGGATTGCCAATTCTGACTGAAACTATTCCTGGCGGTTCCATGATGTAATGTTGGAAATTTCTGGGGGCCCCATTTAAAATTGCAGGATCACTCCAGTAGATTGATGTCCATTCCTGGAGACTCCAAACATTGATGTCCATTCCTGGAAACTCCAAACAATCCCAGAGGTGGGGAAGAGTGGGTATCAATTCAAACCACTATAGTGAAGCAAGGTGCATTTACAGCACCAGGACTCACCCATATACCAACTGATAAAGAATTCTTCTGATAACAGGGAAAGAGCCTTTTTCCTTACTAATGACTAGCCACACACACAGAATTAGGAAGGTCCAAGCCCCTTTTTTGGGTGGAAGCCCATTAAGATATTGCCTTCTATCACCATGGCAACTCAACTCTGGTTTTTAAGACCTAGCCTAAGGAGAACACCTTCTCCCATACAGCTCCCAGAAATTTTCCACACAGCCATCCTAAGAACTGACCATGGTGGCAAATCCAGGCCTGCAGGGCATTCACCCAGCGTACTGCTTGCCAAGAGTTGGGTGGAACAGTGAACTCCAGTGACCCCAGGCGCCAACACTTCTTTTCCCGCTGTATAAAGAACACTGTGGAAGAGGAGAAGAATTAAAGAGCTTAACAGAGCATGAAGGATTGGTTGCTGTCCACCTGGGTGATCCCAACTCCATGATGATCAGACTCCATGGTCACAGCTGGCTGATGAGGCAGGTGTGAGGTGGCATCTGTCCTAGATGCCTTTAAAAGGAGATTGGACAAATTTCAGGAGGAAAAGTCCATCACTGGTTACAAGCCTTGATGTGTATGTTCAACCTCCTGATTTTAGAAGTGGCTTACCTCAGAATGCCAGATGCATGGAATGGCACCAGGATGCAGGTCTCTTGTTGTCTTGTGTGCTCCATGAGGCATCTGGTGAGCCACTGTGAGATACAGGAAGCTGGACTAGATGGGCCTATGGCCTGATCCAGCAGGGCTGTTCTTAGGGAGCGGAGAGGACCGGGGAGTGGAGACCCTAGGAAAGGTCTTGTGAGGACCTCGGACATGGCTGGGGGAGGGTGTTATGGCACCCTGAGTCCTCCTCCCAAGCCTCAGCTTGTTGGCAGGGTCATTGGCAGCTGGCCAGTCTGGACCAGTACCTTCCCTAGACTCAGCATGACTTATTGGCCAAGATAGATAGTTTAAATACAGTCGTCAGCCCTGCCTCCCCAGCACAAAAGGTGCACCACTAAAGCTGCCCTATTTGTCCCTCCCTATTTGTCCTATTTGTCCCTATCTCTGATCCTGGTTTCTGGCCCCCAGCTCCAAGTGATAGATCTCAGGCTCCCACAGTGGCAGCATGAGCTGCATGGTTTATGTGTGGTGAACTTGTGACCCACCACAGCCAGAAGCTGCTGCTGTCACCACCAGGCACACCAACCAGGCTTCGCCTCAGCAACCTCCACACTGGCCAGCAGCTTCAGGAGCCTCCATGCTGACCAGACTGGTTGCAAGCTTTGCATCCTGACAGGCGTGGCTGGCCTCCAAAGAGGGGAAGCCAGCCTGTTGGAGCCGTGTTTGAGCAGGGTAGGGTCTTACCCAGACAGTTGGAAAGGATAAGAAAGGCAGGAGGGAAAAGCTCAACACTAAAAAGGCATGGGAGGTGCAAATCCTGCAACTGAAGTGTGCATGCACTTTCCTCCTGTGGCAGTGTTTTCCTGGTCATGGAATGAGAAAGGAAGATTGATTAAGGGGCAATGTTCAGAGTCTCAATCTCTGCATGCAGAGATAAGGATATGGAACAGTACAACAAGAAAGATGACTTTCATAGAGTAAAGAAGTTATAGTTCACAGCAAATGGAAGCCTCCAGTAGTTTGCAGAAACACATTTTTACTTGTTGTCACCCCTCTTCTACCATTATAAAGTGAAAGGTCAGGTGATTGGTCAGATACTCATCATAGCTACTAGACTGACCAAACCAGACAGCTGGAAAGAGATCTAGGTGATGTCCACTGGTTGTGCACGTTCCTATGACATTTCCTGGTTTGGCACACCCTCTTTACCTGTGAAACAGTTTTCATCCTCTGGAGGGCCCAAGTCTTCCTTTGCATCACTGGATGCTCCAAGTCTCACAGCAACCATCTCCTGGACAGGAATGCAGAAACCCTGGTCTGGGAGGAGGAGGAGGAACAGGAGAAGAAGAGATCTATTATTCTAAAATGTTAAAGTTCTTGCCAGCAAGCAGGCTTTGATGTTGTGTTTTTGAATGGGGACAATTGAGCAAGGGCTGAAGGGTTCAAACCACAACCTCTTTAAACATGTATACAACAGAAGATTTGTCAGCATCCTGCCCTTGCATCTTTCACCTGCCTGCCTTCCTGGTCACCCATTGGTCTTGGCTTGTAGTTGTGAACTATGACACCAGTGGCCTCTGCTGCTGAGCAAGCTGATGCACTAGAAACCACTGAGAATCAGCTAGGATTAAGAAACATGGAGCACATTATCTGAGCTCCCACCTAGCAATTTGGTCCTGGAAAGACCCTGGGTGTGTCCTTTTACACTTTAAAGGCAAGCTAGTTTCTTAAGGAAAACTGTAAATCAGAGACCTAATCAGGTGGAATGGATTAATTTTCTCAGCTAGAAAATGCTGAAGTGGGCACAAGAGAGGCTCCTGAGTAAAGAAAAACACAAATAGTGGTTTCTTCTTGAACAACAGAACTCTTGAGAAAGTCAAGTGTAAATTCCTATAAAAGCAAATTTTTAAAAGACAGGAGACTTTGTTAAGAGTGAGTTGTGTCCAATGTAACATGCAGGGAACACAAATGCACAATATGAAATTTATAGATACTGAATATGGGGAAAAAGCAAAAACATATGGAATGGGGTGAAGTTGAGTGAAAGGATATAAGATATAAGCACAAAAGGAAAAAGCAGGCTTTGTTTTCTTCTCCTATTTTTCAGTCATTTTTGCATTTAATCTTGGCATTTCCCTGGCCCCTCCAAGATCACAGAAACACCTTTATTTTCTTTTAGTAAATCCCTTAATGAGGTATTTATTCTTAGATTTTTTCCACCTATAGCTGGGGTTCCTTTTCTCAAAAAACCAGTTCTCCCAACATGTTTGTACACTAAATTGCATTCTGGAGTTATTTTTGCTGATTAATGATCTGTTTTCTAAAGGATCTTTCTATATCTCCACCAATCAGCCCTGAGGGAATTAAGCAAGCCTGGTGGCTATGAACAAGATTATTTTCCTTTAACCTAGTTAAGGCTGGCTTTGTGAGTTAAGTTCAGAACACAGAGTGCAGTTCTGCACAGGATTGCTCAGGGCCAAATCTCTCAGTATTCAGTGGGCTTGTTTCCCAGAGAATGTATTTGAGACTGCAGGTTGAAACTAATCCAACAGGCTTTTGGCTTTAAGCACAGGGCAGGAGAAGTTTAGGTGAACTTTTGCAGAGCAGCATTATTTGGCCACATTGTATTGTGCATTTCGAGTTCATTTATTACTTTGATAATCTAATGTTCAGTTATCCTCATTTATTGCATTCTTTGACTTTATATTAGTTTTGTCATTTTCATGTTTAGTGTCCTTATTTGCTCCATAATCATATGTACTTTGCTATCTCTTCCATAAAAATACTGTTCAAACCCTTTCAGTTATAACAGTGGTCTTTTTTACCAGTTCAGCTTTAGCCCATTGGGGTGTAAAGAGATCCCAACTTTCACCACCCACCAAGGCAAACATCCAGACCTCTTCCTTCAGCTCTATACTGTGCAAGCTTCAAAGGATGTATGTGCCCATGAGACACAAGTTTCAGGTTAAGCACTGAAATTTAACCTGGTTTTGTCTTCAGCACTAGCCAAATTCAAGCTGGTGGCCCAGAGCAGAACTTTTACCATAGTGGCTAATAGGAGGCCTGTCTATTCCTGGCATCACCTCATCGCACTCCTCCTGCTTCTGAGAAAAGAAAGGGCATGCGGCTGATGTGTCAGAGAGGCCAATACAGTCAAAGCTGCTGGCAAGGACTGCAGCTTGGTTGTCAAATTGTTGCAAGGTGTTGCAAGGTTCAAAAGCAAGACTCAGTAGGCAAGAGTGGTGATCATCTGCAAGCTTTATTTTGTTGCCAGCAACTGGCATCTCAAGGGACTCCTGTCCAAAGCTTTGAGTGCCCTTGTCAATCTGAACCTGACCCTTTTATTACATTTTGGGTCCTTTGTTTGAGGCATATGAACTTTTCATTGGCTGGGGTTTGGCATCATAGATGAGGCTTTACTTTTAATAGGCTGGAGATAGCCTTAGACATTTGATTGGTGAGTTACAAGTTACAAATAAGGCAAAACCATACATTTAAACATACACAATTCAAAGTTTTCAACAACCAGTAACCTTATTTTTACTCAGAACTGGCCTTTTGCCAAGTATTCAGACCTTTATCTCTTGGCACACTAATTGAAACAACCCTGTATTTGTTGCAAGAACCATCTGTGCTATCTTCTCTTAAGTCATTCCTCCTGTTCCCAGCAAACACTGTGGGGCTTTCTGCCAACCCTTGTTAAGCAAGGTCCCTTGGACCTTCTCCTACTTTATGCCTTATTCTATTTGTAACCTGTTTGGGATGCATAGTGGTGCATTTCCATATACATTAATACAAAACAAGCCAAACTCTCATTATAAGGAAAGATTTCTTTTAAGGAATCTTTCTCTCATTCACTTTCAACCAAATTACAGCTTTCTCTGTCAGCTTTTTTTGCTCATTCAGGGACTCTCTCATGGATGTTTCTGTTATCTCCTGCGTAGCTAAGAAATCCTATTTCAACCTGCCAAAACCTTAGTCAACTAATCTTTTTCCCTGTATTACAAAGACTTCCCACCATAATGTTGCAAGTCCAGGTATTTAACCTTTCAGTTTTCTCACTTTCTGGTGCCAAATAAGAGCCTTTATCTATCTTTGAGATGCAACTTACTTTGCCATCAACGTAAGACTTTGTGACCTCAGCTAGAAATTAGCTGTCTATGCTTTTTGTGAGGCTGACAATGCTTTTAACCTAAAATGGCTTTTATACTTTATTAAACCTTTTTAATGAAATCAGGCAATTAAAACTTCTTATAATAGCTCCTATATGTCTATATATGTTGGTTACACCTTTTAGGGACAAAACTATTCAAAATATTGAAGAATAAGTGGGAGGCAAGCAAACATAATGATATACATATAAGGCTTCTTAGCTAAAACAATAACACTTGTCCTTTGGTTTAAAAAGCCTAAAAGAATAATGATTTTAACTGCAAACTGTTTTCTAAAATGGACAGTTCCTGTGTTTGGCATCTGCCTTTAGTTTACAAACAGAAAGCCTATTGTTCCTCTAAGCTGGCATCTCTTGTTCTGCTGCCAAGAGCTACTTGACATTCTGCCAATTCTAGCTATCAGCTTGCAATTTTCAAACAGAGACAGCAAAAATGGCTTTTAAGTTTGTTTTTTTAAGCATGTGAGCATCTCCTATTAAACTTTACTAATGGCATAGCACAAATGGCTTTCATTCTGCGTTACCCTCTATCAAAATGTGAAACACAGATGGGCCAGCAGCCTCTTGGGATGCCAGAGCTCCCTAACTGTGACTACTGAAGGCTAATTTTTTCAATAGACAAAAATGGATCTTCCGTCTTCAGAAGAAGTATAACTGTGTTAAAAAGAAGCTGTGTGAAAAGAAGAACAGGCCTGGCTATCTCTGTTATCCCTTTCTTGTGAGCTTCCCAGGGGCATGTGGTGTCCTCAAATGAACAAACAGTGGCAGGCCAGCATCAAGGTCAGCATTGCTTAGCAGATGCTAATCCTCAGGATCACTTCTGTGTGGAGAGCAACTAATGACCATTACAAGCCAAAGCAGCCGAGAGAGACAATACGACCAGAACTTTTCCTTTGGCTGCTACACCCACAGATGGCTGTGGTTTCAGGCCCAGTTCCCTACTGGCACATGGGCCTTGATCATGTGAGCTAGTAGCAGTACACCAACACTGTGGGCTAGGCTCCTCATGTCACCATCATTACCCCATTGCAGGAATTCTGTTCCAGTGACATCTCCAGGACAGCCTCTATTTGTGCTGCACCAAAAGACTAAAGTTACTAGGTTGTAGTCACAGATCAGAAGATAAAGAGCACAACCTTTAAATCAGGTTTACTAGACTCCAGAGAACAGGTAGAATAAATATATAAAACTGTCAGGGTTGCCATTCCAAGCTGCATGTTACGTTGGCTTAACAGAGTTCAGGATTCTTCCCCCTCAACACATATTTGACTTCCAAAATAATAAAAAAAAAACCTATTTCATAATTTAGTGTGTACACTTGCAAATTGTAAGATCCAGCAGCCATGTGAGACAGAGAAAACTGCATCAGCATCAGAACACTGCATCAGAAAGGTTCAGGTACAACCTGACAAAGCACTAACAAAGTGTCAGAAAGAAGAAAATGAGAGCACACATTGTATATTCCAGGGTGGTGTATCCCTTGACACTGCACATTGAACTTCTACATGGGAGCTCTGTGGGCAGTAATCCACTTCCAATGCAAGAGTTAACACACAGCACTTGTATTATTTCCCATGAGAAAGAACAGTAGCCAGAAACTCAACAGTAGATCTTAGGCAAGCAACCCTCTTCTGGCCTCAGCCATCTCTACTGGCCCCCCCAAAAGACCTTTCACAGGCACAAAAAAAACCTCATCAGGAAACATTTGCCTACCAAAAAACAAAAAAACCAAAAGAAGTAGAGGGAAATGGAAGTTCAAAAGATGTCCAAAATACCATAGTTTCTTGCAGGGAACCCAGAAGCACAACTACAGCGAGTAGAACTGGCTACTCCAACTTCCAAGCCTTGTCAGGTCAGTTAAATTCACTTGGTTTGCTTGCTCAAAGACTGACCTGTTGCTCCACCCAGAGGTGAAGAAATATTAATGCCAGGTGGGCCTCTTCATGCAGGCCAGGCTTTGGTAACCTGACCCACAATCCCTGCACTAAACAAGCTACATTGTGTGGCTTGTTCCTTTGCTACACTAGAAGGAGGGCATCCAGAGGGGCGAGAAATGGGGGGGGGGCAAGAGAGAGAAGATGGTCAAAGGTCACTGTGAACAAAACAAATTTTTCAACAAAAATTAAACCTATGTCCAAGTTAAAATGCAAAATCTCTATACATTCACGGCAGCCTGATCCAGGGGGACTTGCATTTTTAACACCAGAGTTCATGTCTTTATTAACAACCAACCTATGGGACCAACCTTGTATCTCTGTTAAATACTATGTTAAACCTATGGGACCAACCTTGTATCTGTTAAACCTATGGGACCAACCTTGTATCTCTGTTAAATACTATTGTGCCATTTCTTGTACTTGAGAGAAGGACCAGTATAATCTAACACAGTACTATGTTAAACCTATGGGACCAACCTTGTATCTGTTAAACCTATGGGACCAGCCTTGTATCTGTTAAACCTATGGGACCAACCTTGTATCTCTGTTAAATACTATTGTGCCATTTCTTGTACTTGAGAGAAGGACCAGTATAATCTAACACAGTTCCTGACAATTCATCTCTAATGTTCATGCAGATGCCCCATCTTAAGCCATAAAGGGGTTAATTTCCCACCACTCTCCCCCCAGTGTCGCATTTATAAACAGTCTTGTAGCCAGACAGCGGTTGGCCTAGTTTAAATACCAGGGAAGTAAAACTGAGTGGACTTCCTACAGCTAAGGTGGGAAGGAAAAGTCACACTGCTCTTGCAGGTATCCTCTCTGAAGGCCTAAATGAGTAGTTCTCAAACTTCTTAGCACCAGTACACACTTTTAGAAAAACAATCTGTTGGGACCCATTGGAAGTGAGGACATTAACCTAGAAGTGATGTTATCAAGCAGGAAAAATTTTTAACACCCCCATACAACAAAATCAAATCAATTAAGTAAATTAAGAGTTTACAATAAGTTAAAAAATGTATTTAAAATGAAGAACAACCCCCACCCCCCAACAGGTTGCTGATCAATTTCAAAAAACATTCCCCAAACATCCCCTGCCAAACATTTCCTGCCTAAGGCAGGGGGTTGGACTAGATAACTTACTAAGTCCCTTCCAACTCTATGATCCCAAAGGCTGCAATCCTATCCACACTTACCTGGGAGTAAGCCTCATTGACTATCATCGTTAAAAGCATATACATACTAGCCTGTTCAAAGTACAGATCTGTAACATTTCCCAAAATGCTGTCACATACCATGGTAACATCAAGACTAATATATAAAAATAAAATACACATTGGAATGAATGGGGACCCATTTGAAATTGGCTCACGACCCACCTGGTGGGTCCCAACTCACAATTTGAGAAATGCTGATGTAAACAAATTTTATTTATTTATATCCCACCTTTCCCATGCTGAAGCAAATGCCCAAAGTGATGTGAAAGTACAAAGTATCACAACAGATAAAAAGAAAAATATCAAACAAGGCAACATAGTGAAACAAATCAAAACAGAGCAAAATCAAACAAATATCATTGAACTAATGGGGAACAAATTAGTCCAGGGAAGCAGTCAAGCCACAGCTGTATTTCACAGAGGGCAAATATCCACTTAGCAACCAGATGCCACATGAAACAGGTATAATGAACTCCTTTATTTAAAAGAAGCCAAGTACCCAATCCACCTGCAAGTTCTCCTGCACTAGCCACACTGTATTTAATCAACCCTCAACTAGTGATTAGAAAGGAGCTTTGGTAGCTTTTCACATTCACAAAGTAAATATTAATACAGCATGCATATAGTCAGAGGCAGTGTAAACGCCATGTGCCTTTGAGTGATTCCGTGGGCTGTGTGCATTTATCCTCTGGTTCAGCCTAGTTAGGTTAAATGATTAACCCTGGTGAGGAAGTTAAATCTCAACTCTTGAGACAGGTCCATCTAGTACGTTTACCAGCAAAGGCAGGCAAACATTTTTATCACAAGCCTGACGGGGTCCAGAGGATGAGACAGTCACTAGCTAGGCACAGGCAAAGCTACAATCAGTGAATAATTATCACTGTTATTATAAAGGCAGGTATAATGAAGGTTCACTGCTGAGACAGGCCATTTTTCCGCCAGGTGCTCTGCTAAGAGGCGGGCAGCCCAATCCTGAGCTGCCCAGGGCACCCAGGCTTGGCGGCACCGAGGAGGGCTGCCGCTGAATCCAGCGCCTCCCGCGCTTCCGCAGGAGGCACCTCCCCTGAGTAAGGGAAACAGCCCTGCAATGGGCTGGAAAGGTAAGGAAAGGTAATGGGCTGAAAATGGTAAGGAAAAGGCGCTTGTGTAGGGCGCGGAGCCCTCCCCGTGCCTTGGATCCTGTGGAGTGGAGCTCCGTGGATCCGCCTCCCACCTGCCCCCGGCACGCCTCCCTCCCACCCTCTCTCCACCTCCCGCCAGCCTCCCCCCTCCCCAAAAAGCCTCCTCCCTGGCCCCGCCTACCATTCCACAGCCAGGCAGTCCAGGAGACCACTGAGCTGCGGAACCTGGGCAACCACCCCACGCTAGCCCAGCACTGGCGGGAGCCTGGCGGTGAGCCCTGAAAACGTGCCTTACGGCACATTTGTGACTGCTTGGCAGCACGGAGCCGTGCCATTGAGCACAGGATTAGGCTCTTAATCTAGATAGACTAGAGGCTGGTGCACAAATGGGACAATGTGGGTTTAGGTAGCAGAGCTTCAAAAAGATGTGTACCAAGCAAGTCAGTCAGAGGCAGCAGTTCAGAGGATGGTAAGATGGCTGGAAGAACAAATTGTACAAGTGCCTGGATGAGCAAGTGAAGGGTCTACGTATGGATGGACGAACTTTGTCCTCAGCCGCCATTTTGCAGTAGTGCCTGCAATCCCTTCAAGAATTCCTGCAGTGCCCACAGGCTTCACAAGATTGGGGACCAACAGTGAGTCCTAAACTATCTCTCCATAGGAAGGTCAGGGAAAAGGGTTAAAAACAAGGTGCAGTTTCCACAACAGCAAATTATACACTACAGGTTGAGTCTCATTATTCATGAGGGTTCTGTTCCCAGAACTTACATGGATGCGCGCGCACACACACACACACACACACACACACACATACACATACACACAGAGCCAGTCCATTCATGCATATCAGGGTTTGGAACTCAAGACAGTGACTCAGACTCAGGTTGTGAAAATGCATGAGTTTGGGTGACTCATGAGTCACACACGTGGAAGAGACTTGAGTCAGCCCCCCCCCGACTCGGCGCTCATCCCCACGCATGCAGGTTCAAGTCTGTCTGTGTCTGGGTGTGTTTGCTTACTGTTTTAGCTGCATGAAAAGCCTTTAGGGGCAAGCATTCCAAAAGGCGAGCAGCAGGGAAGTTCTAGCCGGGAGTCAGGAAAGGGTTAATGTGAACAGGAGGGAGGAAGTGGGACTGGGCTTTCTTTTTCTATCTCTGATAGGAAGGAAGGAATGGATGAACATTGGACAAAGGATAGGCATTCTCATCTTTTCATTGGCTGCGGGAGGCTGGGAGGAGAAGCCCAAGGCGGTTCTTGCCTTACGATTGGCTGGGAAAGGAAGTGAGGCAGGGAAGCCAATTCATAGTGATCATGTTCCACCATGGCTGGTGCGGAATGGGAACCCTCATTGAATGACCAGCTACAATGGAACTGCTTCTGAGTAGGGCTGCAAAGGATTGGGTAGTCTTAACATAAGAACATAAGAACAGCCCCACTGGATCAGGCCATAGGCCCATCTAGTCCAGCTTCCTGTATCTCACAGCGGCCCACCAAATGCCTCAGGGAGCACACCAGATAACAAGAGACCTCATCCTGGTGCTCTCCCCTACATCTGGCATTCTGACTTAACCCATTCCTAAAATCAGGAGGTTGCGCATACACATCATGGCTTGTACCCCATAATGGATTTTTCCTCCAGAAACTCATCCAATCCCCTTTTAAAGGCGTCTAGGCTAGACGCCAGCACCACATCCTGTGGCAAGGAGTTCCACAGACCGACCACGCGCTGAGTAAAGAAATATTTTCTTTTGTCTGTCCTAACCCGCCCAACACTCAATTTTAGTGGATGTCCCCTGGTTCTGGTGTTATGTGAGAGTGTAAAGAGCATCTCCCTATCCACTCTGTCCATCCCCTGCATAATTTTGTATGTCTCAATCATGTCCCCCCTCAAGCGTCTCTTTTCTAGGCTGAAGAGGCCCAAACGCCGTAGCCTTTCCTCATAAGGAAGGTGCCCCAGCCCCGTAATCATCTTAGTCGCTCTCTTTTGCACCTTTTCCATTTCCACTATGTCTTTTTTGAGATGCGGCGACCAGAACTGGACACAATACTCCAGGTGTGGCCTTACCATAGATTTGTACAACGGCATTATAATACTAACCGTTTTGTTCTCAATACCCTTCCTAATGATCCCAAGCATAGAATTGGCCTTCTTCACTGCTGCCGCACATTGGGTCGACACTTTCATCGACCTGTCCACCACCTCCCCAAGGTCTCTCTCCTGATCTGTCACAGACAGCTCAGAACCCATCAGCCTATATCTAAAGTTTTGATTTTTTGCCCCAATGTGCATGACTTTACACTTACTGACATTGAAGCGCATCTGCCATTTTGCTGCCCATTCTGCCAGTTTGGAGAGATCCTTCTGGAGCTCCTCACAATCACTTCTGGTCTTTACCACTCAGAAAAGTTTGGTGTCGTCTGCAAACTTAGCCACTTCACTGCTCAACCCTGTCTCCAGGTCATTTATGAAGAGGTTGAAAAGCACCGGTCCCAGGACAGATCCTTGGGGCACACCGCTTTTCACCTCTCTCCATTGTGAAAATTGCCCATTGACACCCACTCTCTGCTTCCTGGCCTCCAACCAGTTCTCAATCCACGAGAGGACCTGTCCTCTAATTCCCTGACTGTGGAGTTTTTTCAGTAGCCTTTGGTGAGGGACCGTGTCAAACGCCTTCTGAAAGTCCAGATATATAATGTCCACGGGTTCTCCCGCATCCACATGCCTGTTGACCTTTTCAAAGAATTCTATAAGGTTCGTGAGGCAAGACTTACCCTTACAGAAGTCATGCTGACTCTCCCTCAGCAAGGCCTGTTCGTCTATGTGTTTTGAGATCCTATCTTTGATGAGGCATTCCACCATCTTACCCGGTATGGATGTTAGGCTGACCGGCCTATAGTTTCCCGGGTCCCCCCTCTTTCCCTTTTTAAAAATAGGCGTGACATTTGCTATCCTCCAATCTTCTGGCACCGTGGCCGTTTTGAGGGACAAGTTGCATACCTTAGTCAAGAGATCTGCAACTTCATTCTTCAATTCCTTAATAACCCTTGGGTGTATGCCATCAGGGCCCGGTGACTTATTGATCTTTAATTTATCAATGAGGTCTGAAACATCTTCTCTTTTAACCTCTATCTGACTTAACTCCTCGGTCAGGAGGGGCCGTTCGGGCAACGGTATCTGCCCAAGGTCTTCTGCCGTGAAGACAGATGCAAAGAACTCATTTAATTTCTCTGCCATCTCTAAGTCTCCTTTTATCTCCCCTTTCCCTCCCTCACCATCCAGAGGGCCAACCGCTTCTCTGGCGGGTTTCCTGCTTCTAACATATTTGAAGAAGCTTTTATTATTCCCCTTAATGTTGCCGGCCATGCATTCCTCATAGTCTCGCTTGGCCTCCCCTATCACCTTCTTACATTTCTTTTGCCACAGTTTATGTTCCTTTTTATTCTCTTCATTAGGGCAAGACTTCCATTTACGGAAGGAAGCTTCCTTGCCCTTCACATCCTCTCTAACTTGGCTGGTTAGCCATGCGGGCACCCTCCTGGATTTAGTGGAACCCTTCTTTCTTTGCGGTATACACCTCTGCTGGGCCTCTATTACTGTTGTTTTAAGCAGCCTCCATGCACTCTGGAGAGACTGGACTCTTTTTACCCTCCCTTTCAACCTCCTTCTAACCAGCCTCCTCATTTGATGGAAGTCCGCCCGTCGGCAGTCAAGGGTTTTTGTTAGAGATTTGCCTGGTATTCTTCCCCCAACGTGCATGTCGAAACGGATCGCAGCATGATCACTGTTCCCCAATGGCTCAGTAACGTTTACATCTCTAACCAGGTCCTGCGTACCGCACAAAATTAAATCCAGAGTCACCTGTCCTCTGGTGGGCTCCATGACTAGCTGATCTAAGCCACAGTCATTTAGCACGTCAAGAAATCCGGTTTCCTTATCGTGACCAGAACACAAATTGACCCAGTCAATATGAGGATAATTGAAGTCCCCCATGATTACAACCCTGTCCTTCCTTGTCACCTCCCTGATCTGTTTCCTCATTTCAAGGTCCCCATCAGATTTCTGGTCTGGAGGACGATAGCACACCCCCAGTATTACATCGCTGCACAAGCCTGGTAATTTAACCCACAGAGATTCTACGGTGGAGTCGGACCCACCTTCAATCTCTACTTTGCTGGATTCTATCCCTTGGTAAGTCTCCCAGCTGCACGTGAGCCTCCTCCCTCTTGCTGCTTCTGTCCTAGCTCTCTCACATTCCTTCCCACCTGACATCAGGGGAGAGTTCAAAGAAAATATACACAGAGCCTGTTTTTCTGAGTTTTTTCTGCAGCAGGCTTTTCAAAGGGTGGGGAGTGACTCCACTTGAGTCTTTTAGAGCAGGGGTGTCCAAAGTTTTTGTCAGGAGGGCCACATTGTCTCTCTGACACTGAGTCGGAGGCCGGAGGGAAAAATTAATTTACATTTAAAATTTGAATAAATTTACATAAATGAATATATTAAAGATGAACTTATATGAATGAGTGAAAGTCTTGCAATAGCTCAAGGCCGATAAAAGGCCTTGCACTAAGCAAGGCTGGCCTTTCCTTTGCTGCCACTGCTGCATCACAGACATGAAACAAGCAGTGGAGGGAGCCCTCATCCCACAACTCATGTGAGAGGAAACAGTTGCCCTCACGCTGAGAGCAGTTGCGTCGGGCCAGTGTGGGCTCCAACAAATCTCCGGAGGGCCAGAGGCTCATTGGAGATTAAGGGTTTCCTGAGGGCTGCATTGAGAGGCCTTAAGGGCCACAAGTGGCCCCAGGGCCGGGGTTTCGGCACCCCTGTTTTAGAGTCACTAAAAGTGACTTGGAAAGTGCCCATTAGGACTCTTTTTTGAGTCAAGTTGTGGGGGCGGTGAGTTGACTCGAGTCAAGCCACACTGGATTTTCTCATCCCTGATGCAAACACCTGATGTGGGTTGCATCAGTGGCAGATTGCGAGGTGGCCGAGGGAGCAGTGCATTCAGGGAGCTTTGAATCTGCCACTGCTTCCTTACAATGCAAGCCACAACGGCTTGCTTCCCACTCGCTCAAGCAAGAAGCAGTGGCAGACTCCTTATTATTATTATTAATAACAGTATTTATATACTGCTTTTCAACTAAAAGTTCACAAAGTGGTTTACAGAGAAAAAAAATCAAATAACTAATGGCTCCCTGTTCCAAAAGGGCTCGCAATCTAAAAAGATGCAAAAGAACACCAGCAGACAGCCACTGGAACAGACAGTGCTGGGGTGACTCCTTACTGTGCTCCTGGTATGCTGCTATCAAAAGTGGGACTTCTGGGTTTCCTAACAGCAGCAAGGAGCACAGCAAGGACTTTGCTTTATTATTATTATTATTATTAGTTGCACAAGGGCAGGGGCCCAAGATGGCACCAGGCAGCATTCTGGGTAGTGCTGCCTCTGCAAAGACCCCAGTGCTGACATTATCCACAAGATACTGTTGGTCTAAGTAAGAATAGAAAGCTTTCTACTTTCCACCCCAGAACTCCTCTAAATGGAAACTTAAAGGAAAAATAGTAACTTAAAGGAAAAATAAAGGAAAAATAGTAACTTAAGGAAAAAATGGAATAGTATACATTTATTTCTTTTTACAAAGCTGGACTAAACTGTTAGGACCCCCTTGACAACTTCCATACCCCACAATGTAGCCCTTGGGCCAAGACGTTTGCCCTCCCCCTAGCTGATCCAAGTTTTGTCCTACTATCTAGAAATGCATTTACGCCAACACATCACATATAAGGTACTTTATAGGTAATTATCCAAATCTTCACTGCCCTTCTCTGTCTTCTGGGCTACATCATGACATATATGAAAAAGTGTCATGGAGCAACCATCAGCACTCAGGGTCATTTTAATAGCTTTAATAGAAACTTTCAAGTAGATATTTTTCCCAAGCCATTATCTTTAGCTGGAGTCGATCACTTCTTAGGCCTGGAAATGTAATTAGTTAACTAACTATTGAACAAGTTAGTTCAATACCATTTTCCTTATAACAATTTTGCTTGATAATGGTTTTTAAAAAGGTCAAACCAAGACTGCAGTGTTTTCCCATAAACTTTACTCCTCTTTGAAGACCAGTCTTCAAAGGCTAGTCTTCTACTAGCCCAGTGATTTTCAATCTTTTTTGTCTCAGGGCACACTGACTAGGTACTAAAATTGTCAAGGCACACCATTTTTTTGACAATTGACAAGACACACCATGCTGTTGGTGGGGGGCTCATAGCCCCCAATGGTCCTACTAATAAATGACCCTCCCCCAAACTCCTGCAGCACACCTGCAGACCATTCGCGGCACACTAGTGTGCCATGGCACAGTGGTTGAAAATGGCTGTACTAGCCCTTTGTCAGTCACTCTGCTCCCCCACCACAAGCAGTATAAGACATTGTGGACCGTTCCTTTTACAACAACAAACTCTGCAGATTAGATGCTATAAAGCAGCACTCCCCATTTCTTGTAGAAAAACAGCCTGCATGCTTCCAGTATTTTGACATATCCATACCCAGTCCCAGTCCATACCCTCCAACATTTCAGACAAAAAGAGGTGTGCTCCCATAGTCCCCAGTTTCTATCCCAAGGCTCATTACCTGAAGCTAACCAGTACACTTTACAGAAAGCAGTACACCCACACAATTTTGCAATAGCCGGTCCTCTATTGATTTAAAAGCCAGCAGGTCAATTTTTTTTAAAATAGCCATCACTAGAAAACTATAATTGTTTCACAGCATGTCATAACTTCAGCAGCTTCAGCACAGGTGAAATGGCAGGTGCCTGAATGAGCATTCACAAATGCACATTTACGTACATGAACACCAGAGACAGATGAGATGCAGTTATCCCCTAAACCAGGGGTGCCCAAACCACTTGTGGCCCTCGAGGATTCCCAATCCAGCCATCAGGAAGCCCCCAGTCTCCAAAGAGCCTCTGGCCCTCCAGAGACTTGCTGGAGCCTGCACGGGCCTGATGCAACTGCTCTCAGCACGACAGCCAACTGTTCGACCTCTTGTGTGAGCTGTGGGCTCCCTCCACTGCTTGCTGTTTCACATCTGTGATGCAGCAGCGGCAGCAAAGGAAAGGCTGGCCTTGCTCTGTGCAAGGCCTTTTATAGGCCTTGAGCTGTTGCAAAACCTTCATTCATTCATATTCCATCTCTAATATATTCATTTATGTAAATGTATTGATATTTGAAATGTAAATTAATTCTCCCCCCCCCATCAGAGAGCTGATGTGGCCCTCCTGTCAAGAAGTTTGGACACCCTGGCCCTGCTCTAAACCACTGGTGGTCTGTAAGACCCTGAGAAGTGGTCTGTGAGGTCTCAGGAATAAAATCATCGTTGATCACTTCCAGCGTCTTGCCAAGCTGATCACCACAGAGGTCCACAGCTGACACTGAAGTGCCACCTGCAGGTGGTCCATTCTCTGTCCTCTCTGGTGGTCCAATCACTTGAGAGATGCTTCCCCATGGACCACCAGGGAGGGAGGAGAACAGACTGCCTGCAGCTGGCATGGCAAGCAGTCCAGGACAATTCCAATTTTCGCCTCAGTGGTCTGTGGGTTCCTAGAAGTTGGGAAGTAAAAGTACTGCTCTAAAGGGAGACTTTTGCCTCTTGTGACACGAAGGCCAAAACAGGGGCTGCAACAACTTTCCAGCAGCAGGGAAAAGAAATCAAGACCCCTGGGATGGCAAGTCCTTTGGTCCGGGATTCCATCTGCTTCCTCCCCCCTCCCCTTCTCAGAGTAGGACCACGACGAGTGGGATCAGAGCGCATGCGCGACCCAGCTTCCTAGCCCCCGGGACTCACCACTCACACGCCCCACGAACTCCGGAGTCCCGCAAAGGAACTCGCCCCCCGGGGGCAGCGACACCAAGAAGCGACCGCGCGGAGTGCGCAGAGGCGCGCGCAGGAAGGTCTCTCCCATGGTCCAGCTTCTGATGGGACCAGGACCGGCAGCAGGCTCTTCTGGGGCGGGGGAGGCTCCCCTCCTCCGAGCTGCCTCCCTCCAGACGCTTTTACCTGCCGCAGGCTTGCTTCGGCGCCTCCCCAAGGCGGAGGAATCCCGAGGAACCCGCCCTCCTCCCTGAAGCCCCGACTCGCTTCCCTTTTGCCACAACCGAGCGCAGCACCCAAGTACAGTGCAGGTGAGCCGAGCCGAGCCGAGCCGAGCTGCGGACTGAACGCTTTGTAACACGCGGAACAGCCCGATCCTAGCCACACTTTCCTGGGAGTAAGCCCCATTGACTGTAATGGGACGTGCCTCTGAGTACCTTTATTAACTTTACTCTGCACTGGTCGGACCTCGCCTGGAGTACTGTGTGCAGTTCTGGGCAGGTTCAGAGGAGAGCGACGAGGATGATCAGGGGGCTAGAGGACAAGCCCTGCGGGGAAAGGTGGAGGGAACTTGGCATGTTCAGAAGAGAAGAGAAGGCTGATATGATACTATCTTCAGATACCTAAAAGGCTGTCATATGGAAGAAGGGAATAATTTATTCCCAGCTGTCTCTGAAAGCAGAACTAGAACCAATGGGTACAAACTGAAAGAGAGGAGATGACGATTAGACATCAGGAAAAAATTCCTGACAGTCAGGGTGGTTCAGCAGTGGAACAGATTGCAGAGAGAGGTGGTGGACTCTCCCTTATTGGAGATATTCAAGTAGAGGCTTGACAAGCACCTGTTGGAGATGCTTTAAGAGGATTTCCTGCCTAAGGGGGGGGGGGTTGGACTAGATCAGGGGTGTCCAAAGTTTTTGGCAGGAGGGCCACATCATCTCTCTGACACTGTGTCGGGGGCAGGGAAAAATTAATTTACATTTAAAATTTGAATAAATTTACATAAGTTTACATAAATGAATATATTAAAGATGAATTTATATGAATGAATGAAGGTCTTGCAATAGCTCAAGGCCGATAAAAGGTCTTGCACAAAGCAAGGCTGGCCTTTCCTTTGCTGTTGCTACTGCATCACAGACATGAAACAGCAAGCAGTAGAGGAAGCCCTCATCCCACAGCTCACACGATTGGTCAAACAGTTGCCCTCACGCTGAGAGCAGTTGCATCAGGTCAGTGCGGGCTCCAACTAATCTCTGGAGGGACAGAGGCTCATTGGAGACTGGGGGCTCCCTGAGGGCCACATCGAGAGGCCTCGAGAGTCACATGTGGCCCCAGGGCTGGGGTTTGGGCACTCCTGGACTAGATGACCTATTAGGTCCCTTCCAACTCTATGATTCTAGATATGCATCTGATTGGGCTGTAAGCCATTTCTGCCCAGCATTGCATATACACAACTGTGTACACTAGTGGGCTGGGCAGAAATGCATTAATACAAAGATATAGAACAAGGGTCTCCAAACGCTGGCCTGAGGGCCAGATGCGGGCTGTGGTGAGCTTCTGTCCAGCCCGCGGCCAGCCTCTGATTTCCTGAGTCTCTGGCCCAGTTAGCCAAACACAATCAGAGTTGTGCTTGTGGGGTAGGGGAATGGGAGTCCATTTAAGTGTGTGCTTTATTTCTTGAGCCGTGTTGGTGCTTGGAGAAATTCTTGACATTTGAGCCCATTCATTTATTCATTCATCTAAGGTCCATCTCTAATGTATTTATTTAAATTTAATTTTTTTCCTCCGCCCTCGACACTGTGCCAGACATTTGATGCAGCCCTTCAGTTGAAAAGTTTAGAGACCCCTGATATAGAATATACAATAGAGTGGACTATCAGGTCCACAGTACTTACTATGTAGGTGTAATACTGGCTCTGTACTTGTTGGTTGTTGATGATGAAATTAATACGCAACCTGTCTCCAGCTTTGATCTCTGTAGCTGTGATCAGAAAGTTTCCAGATCCACCCTAATTTTCATAGGCTGTAGTCACCATGGTTTTATTGGCCTGGCAATCTTTTGGGAGCATCTCATGGTTGGTATTCACCTAGAGAAGGTAAGAAGTGTGAACTGAATCTTGAAGTATTCATTCATTCATTGATTCTCTCTCTCGCTCTCTCTCTTATAATTATATTATAATAAAGTAAAATTTATTACATGAGCTTTACTACCAGGTATGTGTGTGTTTAGAATCACAGTCTTAAAACTGCAGATTGAGGGCCCAATCCTATCCAATTTTCCAGTGCCAGTGCAGCTGTGCCAATGGGGCATGCACTGCATCCTGTGGTGGGAAGGCAGTCACAGAGGCTTCCTTAAGGTATGGAAACATTTGTTACCTTGGGGCTGCATTGAGCTGTACCAGCCCTGCCTACTTACATTCGAGAAGGCTCTCCTTACACCCAAGAAAGCAGGTGTAAAGAGAGCCTCCTCAGGTGTAAGCAGATTGGGCAGCTGCAGTGTTTTTCCACAGACAACGGCAGAGCAGTTCTGCCTCACCTGCAGCGCCTGCACGTCCCTGCTCTGAAGGGGCCACTTGCGTGCTTCCAGTGAGGCTCCATGCAACATGTAGTGCTTTGCAAACTGAGGTGAGGCTCCCTGCAAAACTTAGTGTTTTGCAACTTATCTAGCTATGCTACTGGAGCCATGTGGTTGGAAAGTGTGATCATTATGAATCACCCCCTCCCTGGTTGTCCAGCCAATTCTAAGACAAGAACCCCCTTGGGCTCCTCCTTTTGCCCTACCTCAGCCAAAGAAAAAAAATCAAATCACCCATCTTTTGTCCAATGATTATCAAAGGAAAAGAGAGCCTGCTCCTACCTTCCCCCCTCCATGCTAAACCAAAACATTAACTCTTCCCTGCCTTCTGGCTGGAACTTCCCTGCTGCTCACCCGATCTGAATGCTGGCCCCACAATGTCTTTCATGCCTAAGCAACACACCCAGACACAGACAGACTTGAACCTGCATGCGTGGGAACCGAGTGCTGAATCCGTGTCCTCAGACTTGAGTCAATGCCCGAGTCATCTGCACAGGTGACTTGAGTCTCCATGAGTCAGCAAAAAAATGCTGATTTTTCACAACTGGAACTTGAGTTATCTGACTCAGATTTCTATCCCTGGAGCATGGCCTTACAGAACAGTCTACTACATGTTTACTCAGAGGTCCTCAGAGGTTAAATGGGACTTACTCCCAAGGAAGGGTGTGCATAGGGTGGCAGGAGTAATTGGCATCAACTTTTTCTGTTTATATATACAGGGGAGAGACACTGAGGAGAGAAAGCTACTCAAGGGAAAAAATGATGTCAATTTTTAGAAGAGTCCTGCTGGATCAGGCCAGCAGCGCATCTAATCCAGCTTTCATTATCTTACACTGGCCCACCAGATGCCTCAGGGAGAGCACAAGATAATAAGATACCTGCATCCTGTTGCCACTTCCTTGCATCTGGCATTCAGAGGTAGTCATCATAGCTTGTAACCTGTGATGGACTTTTCCTCCATAAATTTGCCAAATCCCCCTTGAAAACCATCTAGGCCAGGTGCTATCACCACATCTGTGGCAAGTTCCACAAATTAATAACTCATAGGTAAATAAATATTTTATTTTATCTGTTCTAACGCTCCTACCAGTTAATTTTAGTGGATGTCCCCTGGTTCTGGAGTTGTGCAAGAGAATTACAGAGACTATAGAGATTACTACAGTCTTTGTTGTAGCCCATACCTTTGGATTCTTCTTGCTTCTTTCCCTTTCTCATTCACTTCTTTTCCTCTTCCTCTCCTTTTCTGCTATCACAGAACCCCAGTTTTCTAGTCTCAATTTACTCTGGGTAAACCTCCTGATTTCCCTTTGTCCTTATGTTCCTCCTTGGCTATGCAGTTATACACCCCTTCTCCTTTTAAGCCTCTCCTCCTCTTCTTT